>NC_057721.1:67237257-67271912 GCF_004010195.1 Chiloscyllium plagiosum | reverse complement strand
GTAGTAGATCCAGGTAGCTGTGGGAGTCGGTCGGTTTGTAGTAGAGTCCAGGTAGCTGTGGGAGTCGGTCGGTTTGTAGTAGAGTCCAGGTAGCTGTGGGAGTCAGTCGGTTTGTAGTAGATCTTGGCAGCTGTCCAGCTTGAATCTAGATCTTCGTTGAGTGCTTCTGGCTTGGTTTTCTGATGTCTCATCAGTTTGTTTTGTCCATGGGTAATGGCCTAGCGATCCGATGGCCCAGCGATCTGTTGGCCCAGTGATCCGATGGCCCAGTGATCCAATGGCCCAGTGATCCGATGAGCCAGTGATCCGATGGCCCAGTAATCCGATGACCCAGTGATCCGATGGCCCAGTGATCCGATGGCCCAGTGATCCGATGGCCCAGTAATCCGATGACCCAGTAATCCGATGACCCAGTGATCTGATGGCCCAGTGATCCGATGGCCCAGTGATCCAATGACCCAGTGATCCGACGATGGCCCAGTGATCCAATGACCCAGTGATCCGATGGCCCAGTGATCCGATGGCCCAGTGATCCGATGAGCCAGCGATCCGATGAACCAGCGATCCGATTGCCCAGTGATCCAATGACCCAGTGATCCGATGGCCCACTGATGCGATGGCCCAGTGGTCTGATGGCCCAGTGATCCGATAGCCCAGCGCTCTGATGGCCCAGTGATCCGATGAGCCAGTGATCCGATGGCCCAGTGATCCGATGGCCCAGTGATCCGATGACCCAGTGATCCGATGAGCCAGCGATCCGATGGCCCAGTGATCTGATGACCCAGTGATCCGATGAGCCAGTGATCCGATAGCCCAGCGATCCGATGGCCCAGTGATCCGATGACCCAGTGATCCGATGGCCCAGCAAACCGATGGCCCAGTGATCCGATGGCCCAGTGATCCGATGACCCAGTGATCCGATGACCCAGTGATCCGATGGCCCAGTGAAACGATGACCCAGTGATCCGATGGCCCAGCAAACCGATGGCCCAGTGATCCGATGAGCCAGTGATCCGATAGCCCAGCGCTCTGATGGCCCAGTGATCCGATGAGCCAGTGATCCGATGGCCCAGCGATCTGATGAGCCAGTGATCCGATGGCCCAGCGATCCGATGAACCAGCGATCCGATTGCCCAGTGATCCGATGGCCCAGTGATCCAATGAGCCAGTGATCCGATGGCCCAGCGATCCGATGAACCAGTGATCCGATGGCCCAGCGATCCGATGGCCCAGTGATCCGATGGCCCAGCGATCCGATGGCCTAGCGTTTTTTTTTCACTCGTGTTCTTGGTAGCGGTATTTCTTTGGAGACTTTCAACCCAGTGATGTGGCGTCCCTGCATGTCAGTTTTTGTCCCATCATGTTGTTCTCGTTGTGGATCTGCTTTCTTCGAGACCAGGAGCCTTTAAATGGACTTTGTTCAACTCTGTCTTATATTTACTTAATTTTACTTAATTTTGCAATCTGTGTTTTTATCATGACTTCTGTCATTATAAGCGCCATGGTAAGGTGACTTAGAACACTTTTCATTGCATTTTTAATGTTAAAATACATATGACTATAAATTCTAATCTTAATTCTAATTCTAATTCATTTGAACTTGAAAAGGAAAGGTGGAACTTACTAATGGCTGTGTCAATACAAACCACAATTCTTGACCTTGTCTTTGATCTTGGAATACTATGAAAGTAAGGTCTATCACTGTGGTTCCAGCAGAATTGCTGCTATCAATCAGCTCTTTTTGTTGCTCACACTCTTCCATTGTTCACACTCTTCCATAGTTTATTTCCTCATTGAACACATAGAAATGGCGGCACGGTAGTTCAATGGTTAGCACTGCTGCCTCACAGTGCCAGGGTCCTGGATTCAATTCCAGCCTTGGGTGACTGTCTGTGTGGAGTTTGCATATTCTCCCCGTGTCTGCGTGGATTTCCTCCGGGTGCTCCGGTTTCCTCCCACAGTCCAAAGATGTGCAGGTCAGGTGAATCGGCCATGCTAAATTGCCCATAGTGTTAGGTGCATTAGTCAGAGGGAAATGGGTCTGGGTGGGTTACTCTTCAGAGGTTCAGTGTGGACTTGCTGGGCTGAGGGTCTGTTTCCACACTGGAGGGAATCTAATCTAAACATAGGAGCATAAGTAGGCCATTTGAGACCTTGAGCCTGCTCTATCATTGAAAATGATCATTAAACTCCATACTCTAATCCCACCCTCACCCTTAATCCTTTAGCCACAAGACCTATATCTACCTCCTTATTGAAAAAAAAATTGTTACAAGGTGAAAAGATTTTCTCCAATAGTTGCCAGAGCTCACAACTAATATTTTTGCATCACTTATACCAGGTTCCTGCTTCTTGGTGGCAGAGATATAAAAACATGTTATTGGCAATGCCAAGCATCCTGTCAATCTCTGCCAATTAATTTCAGTTAGTGATGATGGATGGATGCCACCAAGCCAGAAACCCATTTCCCTTTTGATTTACCAGGATCTTATTGGCAGTCAGATTCTTGACATCAAAAGAAATCTGAGCTTTAGTTGGGCAAGGGGAACAGGAATTTCAAATGTAAGTGGAAAACAAATTTTGCAAAATTGACCCAAGTATCCCAGTGTGGAATTAATGACCATGTGTTCCCAAAAGCCTGCTGTGACAATGGAAGATTCTTGTTAAGGTTGCCTTGTTGGATCCCCTTGACTATCTGGTGAGTCACTTAGCTTCATGGACCATCAAGCAAATAAAGAAACCTTATGTTGACAAAGTGTCTTTAGAACATTTTGGAGGAGTTGGCAGCTAATAAGTTAGTTTTTAAGTGTGGTTGATGGGTGCCATATGGCCAAGTATGATGGTGAATTGTTCACAGCATGAGTTCACAAACAACAAAATAATGCATGACTGAATAATAGATTTCTAGTGGCATTGGAGGAATGTTGGCCACCAGAAGAATATCCTTCTTTTCTTTGAAGGTCTTTTTGTTTGGCAGATCTTCATTCTAATTGTCTATTCTTAACCTTGGCAAACATCAGTCCAGTTTTGCTCAGTAAAAGCATATCAGCCTAGTTTCCAATAGCCTAGTTGTTTCCGCAATGTAGATGGGTGTTACATCTTGGGACCCTGTGGAATCCCTAACATAGCAGACTCTGAGGGAATTGCCCAGAAATTGATCATTCTGCTGGGTAGTTCCTCTCAAGCTGGACACCTCCAAAAGTATTCATTTGTCTTGCTCTGTCTTGCTGCTGGGTCTCTTTCTCTCTTTCTCTCTCCGGTGCTGCTTGGGTAATCATGAAGGATTTTGGGTGTACTACCTTGCTAAGGAGGGGTTGCTGGAATCTTTTCAAAGTGTCAATTCTTTCCCATTTTTCTAACTATATACATTTTGACTTAATTTTAAAAGTGTCTCTGCCATCATAAGATCTGTTACATCATCACCTGCAGTTCAAAGGAATATGTAACTTATGATGATATAATTGATGATGCTGTTCTAAGATCAACAGAGCAGAGTGGAACGGAAAGTGAGACCAGAGAGCAGCAAGTGAAGAGAGATTGGACTCAAACACAAGAAAGATGTATTCAATAACTTGTTAATACACAAGAGTCACATTACTGAGGAGAATGAGAGAGTTGTACTCTCAGATAAAGATATAATAAAGATGCTAGGGACAAAATAGGGTGGTAGCCTAATAGACGAGGGAGCAGCTTTGAAGAGTATATGTGCATCCATTCAGTGGCAGGGGTAGAAGGGCTAATCAAGTTTGTTGATAAAACAGACCAGCATTAGTGTTAGCATAATGCTAACTGAAAGAACCATCATACAAATCATTGTAGAATGTTTCAAAGGATCTATTTCTTATTAACGTAAACAAATATTAGCCCATTAGTGTACAACAGCTGTCCATTTGTGCAAGGAGGAACAAAAGTTCTTTTTCATAATTGTTTGCCTGTGTATCTAGTTTATTGCAAGGAGTCCAATCCTTGTTAGTCTAATTAAGACATACACCTTTCCATTGACATAAATTTTCTGTTTGAATCTGAGCAACACATCTGGTAAAGTGTATTCTATAAGTGCAGTATGCAAACAGTGCAGCTTTATTGCCTATTGCTCATATGTAATGCAAATCTGAGTGGGAAGAGGGTGACCAACTTATTTGCTATTAGTTTAGTTTATCTCGTCCCTAGTGCCTCGGAGACTGAGGGGTGACCTTATAAAGGTTTATGAAATCATGAGGGGCATGGATAGGGTAAATAGACAAGGTCTTTTCCCTGTGGTGGGGGATGTCCTAAACTAGAGGGCATAAGTTTAAGGCGAGAGGAGAAAGATTTAAAAGAGACCTAAGGGTCAATTTTTTCATGCAGAGAGTATTGCGTGTATGGAATGAGTTGCCAGAGAAAGTGGTGGAGGCTGATACAGCTACAACATTTAAAAGGCATCGAGATCGGTATATGAATAGGAAGGGCTTAGAGGGATATGAGCCAAATGCTGGCAAATAGGACTAGATTGATTTAGAATATCTGGCCGACATGAACGAGTTGGACCAAAGGGATACTTTCTGTGTTATACATCTCTGTGATTCTATGACTCTAAGACAGTGTTATGTTAGCTGGCAGCTGTCCCTCAGTGCATAGCTCTTTTGGCAAGAGGTTATAGGTTCAAGTCTCCCTCAGTGCATAAAATATCCAACAGCACAACATTGAAGAAGAGTATCCTGGTCAATGCTTAGCCCTCAACCAACATCACCAAAATAAATTAACCTGATCATTAATGATCTGGGCAAGCCGATTGCCACGATTCATACATTACAGGAGTGAGTACACTTCAAAAACTATTGAATTGGCTATAACGGATTTTGGAACATCCCGAGGTGAAAGGCGCTATATAAATCTAAGGCTTTTATCATTCAAAATGGATGCTGTATGCATTGAAAATGTTTGACATTTTGTTTGAAGAAGAAAATTATTGAACTTTTATTTATATACATTATGAGGCAAGAATGGCCATTCGATTTGATGAAGCATCAATCAAAAATATATTGAAAAGCAAATTGGTGACCAGTGTTGGGAATGTGCCAGATGGTGGAGGAGTGGGCTGGATAAATTCCAAGGTACTGGCATTCCACATGGCGGTGGATATCCAACTCATGGCCAATGCCATCCATAGCCTTAAAACTGTGGTGCTCAGCCCTAAAGGCACTAGCCCTGAGGAGGCACTAACAGGTTTGGTGGAATCTTATCTGAGTATACCTCTATTCAGAAGGAATTTAATGTTGGCTCCAGTTTTCAGAATCCTGTGCCCCACCATCTGAGTCATGTCATTAAAATTTCTTCTGTGACATTCCTTGCATCATTTAGGCTTTTCCTATATGTTGTACTGCTATACACTTCCACTTCTTCACCTTCATCCAACATTAGCAAAGTTAGAATGCAGGGAGAACTAGTCATTTGGATACAGAATTGGCTCAAAGGTAGAAGACAGAGGGTTGTAGTGGAGGGTTGTTTTTCAGATTGGAGGTCTGTGACCGGCGGAGTGCCATAAGGATCGGTGCGGGGTCCACTACTTTTCGTCATTTATATAAATGTTTTGGATACGAGCATGAAAGGTATAGTTAGTAAAGTTTGCAGATGACACCAACATTGGAGGTGTAGTGGACAGCGAAGAAGGTTACCTCAGATTACAACAAGATCTTGATCAGATGGACTAATGGGCTGAGGAGTGGCAGATGGAGTTTAATTTAGATAAATGCGAGGTGCTGCATTTTGGGAAAGCAAATCTTAGCAGGACTTATACACTTAATGGTAAGGTGCTAGGGGAGTGTTGCTGAACAAAGACACCTCAAAGTGCAAGTTCATAGCTCCTTGAAAGTGGGGTCATTGGTAGATAGGATAGTGAAGAAGGCATTTGGTATGCTTTCCTTTATTGATCGGAGTATTGAGTACAGGAGTTGGGAGTCATGTTGCAGCTGTACAGGACATTGGTTAGGCCACTGTTGGAATATTGCATGCAATTCTGGTCTCCATCCTATTGGAAAGATGTTGTGAAACGTGAAAGGGTTCAGAAAAGATTTACAAGGATGTTGCCAGGGTTGGAGGATCTGAGCTACAGGGAGAGGCTGAACAGATGGGGGCTGTTTTCCCTGGAGCGCAGAGGCTGAGGAGTGACGTTATAACGGTTTATAAAATCATGAGGGACGTGGATAGGATAAATAGACAAAGTCTTTTCTCTGGGGTCGGGGAGTCCAGAACTAGAGGGCATAGGTTTAGGGTGAGAGGGGAAAGATATAAAAGAGACCTAAGGGGCAACTTTTTCACGCAGAGGGTGGTACGTGTATGGTATGAGCTGCCAGAGGATGTGGTGGAGGCTGGTACAATTGCAACATTTAAAAGGCATTTGGATGGGTATATGAATAGGAAGGGTTTGGAGGGATATGGGCCGGGTGCTGGCAAGAGGGACTAGATTAGGTTGGGATTTCTGCTTGGCATGGATGAGTTGGTCCGAAGGGTCTATTTCCATGTTGTACATCTCTATGACTCTCTGACTCTATCCAGACACACCTTGGCATTTCTTTCACTGCCCAGCAGTTCTCATTGGGGCCTCTCTATGTGGGAGTCCTTCCACTTTCCATCAGGCCCTGGGTGGAGGGTGTGTTCAGTATCTAATACAGCAGAGTGAAGGTTAAGATACCTCCAGATTGCATGCCTCATGTAGAGGTTATGTGACTATAAAACTGAAACAGATATTTGTACCTGACTTGGTTTCAATGTAAACATCTCTTTTCTGAAGAGAAAAATAGCATGCATTATCATGTAGATTTTTAGTTATCCAAACTACAAATTATATAGTAGTTCTCCAGTCTTAGCAGTTCATTACTTTTTTCAGCCTCGGCAAACACATTGCACACTGACTTCCAACAACCATGACCACCTTCCTGAGAGCCAGGTATGACTCTAACCAGCAGAAAGTTTGCCCCTGATACCCATTGATTCCAGTTTCGCCAGGGCTCCTTGATGCAACATTCGGTCAAATGCAGCCTCGATGTCAAGGGCTGTCACTCTCACCTCACCTTCATTTTAACTGTATAATTGTATGCAAACTAATTCAGTTTCTTGCAGTGAGTTTATTGCTTTCCTTGCACTACACATACCTTCTCCTCTTTTATATGGTGTCTTAGACTGTAAGACCATAACTATTTGTATCCTGCCTTTTATCTGTGATTGTTCTGCTCTGTGTCTGGAGAATCTGTCAGTAAAATGCAAGACCTGGTCTGTGCTGCCATAAATCTGCTCTAGCTGCTGACTTGTAGCATTGGCACTTCGCAAAGGTTTCTATCAGGAGTTGTGCTTTCACTTTTTGATTCCCTACTCCTAATACAATCCTATCTCTAATTACCCAATCTTTTAGTTGTGCAAGTTTTTTGAAAGGAGAAAGTGAAGTCTGCAGATGCTGGAGATCAGAGTAGAGTGTGGGTGCTGGAAAAGCACAGCAGGTCAGACAGCATCCGTGGAGCAGGAGAATTGATGTTTTGGGCAAGAGCCCTTCATTAGGAATGAGGCTTGTGAGCTGAGGGAGTGGAGAGATAAATGGGAGAGGGCGGTGCTGGGGAGAAGGTAGCTTAGAGTGCGATAGGTAGATAGAGGTGGAGGTAAAGGTGATAGGTCAGAGAGGAGGGTGGAGCGGATAGGTGGGAAGGAAGATGGACAGGTAGGACAGGTCATGAGGGTGGTGCCGAGTTGGAAGGTTGGAACTGCGATAAGGTGGGGGAGGAGAAATGAGGAAATTGGTGAAATCCACATTGATGCCATACGGTTGAAGGTCTCAAGGTGGAAGATGAGGTGTTCTTCCTCCAGGCGTCAGGTGGTGAGGGTGTGGTGATGGTGGAGGGCCAGGACCTGCATGTCTTTGGTGGAGTGGCAGCAGGAGTTGAAGTGTTCGGCCACGGGGCAGTGGGGTTGGTTGATGCGGATGCCCCAGAGATGTTCTCTGAAGCACTCTGCAAGTAGATGTCCTGTCTCCCCAATGTAGAGGTTTTCTGAAAGCTGAGTTATTAATGTTATCTTTAGATCAATTGACTGTATCACTTTGTTCCCTTGTATTGAATATGCATTGTTGACATGTAATGTTCATTTGGTGTCTCTTTTGCGGTTATGTACACACCGGGGTGCCCTTGGAGAGGGAGAACACTACATCTGACTGCATGCTCAAAGCTTTTAAGGACCTGTGTGTATTGTGACTGAGGGACTGTATGAGACAATGAGAGTGTATGTGAGGGAGACAGCCCCTTCTGAGAGCCAGAGCAAGGATTTCCAACATGTTTTTCGCCATGATGGGCAATATTAAACACAACCTGTTAACTCCACTTCTCTTTGTAGACTTTACCACAACCAGTGAGTATTTTCAATACTTTCTGTCTTTAATCTGACTAATGTTGCTCAAAGCTGTTTCAATGTATAACTTCGATATTGTTATAAGTTTGAAACACATTGTGACATATGAAGTACTTTGGAAGTGTAGCCACTGTTTTGAGCACAGAAAATGTAGCAGGCAATCTGTGCACAACTAGCTCTCACAAACAACAAGGAGATAATAACCAGCTGCAGATAATATCTGTTTTTGGAATGTGGGTTGAGGCACAAATAATGAACGAGACCATTTGCAGAGGCTGCCTTTGCTTGTATAGTTTAGTTTCACACTTTGATTAATTGCATTTTATCAGCCTATAACATGAAATGGCACATTTTATTATATAAAATTTATGAAGATCAGGAAAAGATAATGTCATGGAAACAAGTTGGTAAGAAATATTCAGTGCAACATGATATTCACTCGGCAAAAATTGCTACTCTTAATCTGTTTAGCGAGCCCCCAGCATCTGAACTGAAGATTAAAACTGGTTCAGACTTCAAACCCACTGAATTTTCACTTCAACTTGTGTGCGCATATTAACATGTTATTTTGAACAGATTGGTTGACTAGAGATCAGATGATCAGATCTCTTGACGATGCTCACTTTATAGAAATAGAAATGCAGTTGAGATTTAAAGGAAAGTATTTCAAGTTTAAAGGCTGAATTTTCTACCCCATATTTGGTGGTGATCTAGAATCATAGAATCTCTAGTGTGCAGATGGTGGCCACTTAACCCATCAAGTCTGCACTGACCCTCCAAAAAGCATCCAATCCAAATCAAGCCCCCACCCTATCCCCATAACCCTCCATTTCTCATGACCAATCCACCTAGACTGCACAACCCTGGACACTATAGGGCAATTTATCATGGTCAATCCACCTAAGCTGCGCATCTTTGGACTGTGGGAATAAACTGGAGCATCTGGAGGAAACTCTTGCAGACACGGGGAGAACATACAAACTCCACACAAGCTGTTGTCCAAGGCTGGATTTGAACCTGGGTCCCTGGTGCTTAGCGATAGCAGTGCCAACCAGTGTGCCAACATGCTATCCCGTGATGAACGGTAGCAGGAAATGAGTTGTGGATTTCTGATGCCAGCCCTTTTCCAGCTAGGAAAGATGGTTGAGTTATAATATGCGCATTCTGTATGGCACATGTTGAGCTGGCTTTTCCGAGGAATGTGTTGCTGGAAAAGCGCAGCACATCAGGCAGCATCTAAGGAGCAGGAGAATTGATGTTTCAGGCATGAGCCCTTCTTCAGGAATATCTGAAATGCCCGAAACGTCGAGTCTCCTGCTCCTTAGATGCTGCCTGACCTGCTGCGCTTTTCCAGCAACACATTTTCAGCTCTGATCTCCAGCATCTGCAGTCCTCACTTTCTCCTTTTCTGAGGAATGGCAATCTCATGCAGATTTCCACTCCATCCTTTTGTTTTAGGAAAGTCAGGGACTCACTAATTCTAATCAGGCCTCCCTCAGAAATGCAGAGGCTACTTCCAATCTGATAGCTCTTTCATCTGAATAATCTGAAGATGGGAAACTACACCCCTTTTATGCAATAGATAGCAGCCGTTTTCTGGAACTTAAAGGTCAAGAATCACAGACAATCACTTTGACAGAAGCTGTCAAACAGTAAGTACATAAGGTAAGTGTGAGATTAGTGTGCCAGGAGGATAGGGTACCAGATAGATAGGAAGGTAGGGTACCAGGTGGGTAGGGTGCCAGGGTTAGAATACCAGATGAATAGGGAGTTAGGGTGCTAGGTTTGTAGGGAAGGATAGCAGGATGCATCATGGGAAGAAGTCCAGGGTCTGTGTGATCTGGGGAAGGTGTAGTTGGAGATGTATGAGGTAGGTATTGGGTCAATAGAATAGTTTCTCAGGAATTAGATGAGGTCTTTCATCATTTGACTTTTCCTGAGCTAACTTACTTAATTTCATTGGAAATCTCTGAATTCTACAATTTAAATTTGATACTTTTGGAGGGTTGCAGGTATAAATGAATCACTCAGTGGGACCTTTAATTTCCAAGTTAATTCCTTTGGGTCTGCTATGATAGAGATTCCACAGATCCCTGCACTACAGTAGCATAACAACTGTCAGGTCAAGAGAAAACCCGAACTATTATAATTCGGCAAAAATGTTGGAAATACTTTAACAGTTTCTGCTTTTATTTCAGGTTTCGAGTATCTGCAGTATTTTTATTTAATCTGACATAAATCAGTCATTTTCAGCACAACAGTGGTGTGTTAAGATAAACTTTAGACAAAAAAAAGGAATTCTTAGGCAACAGTAGAAATGGCAGGTATTAAGGCCATAACACATAAGAGTGGAAGCAAGGCCATTCAGCCCATTGAGTCCACTCTGCCATTTAATCATGGCTGATGGGCGTTTCAATTCCACTTATCCGCACTCTCCCCGTAGCCGTTAATTCCTTGCGAGATCAAGAATTATTAATCTCTGCCTTGAAGACACCCAATGTCCTGACCTCCACTGCGCTCCATGGCAATGAATTCCACAGGCTCACTACTCTCTGGCTGAAGAAATGTCTCCTCATTTCTGTTCTAAATTGACCCCCTCTAATTTTAAGGCTGTACCCACAGGTCCAAGTCTCCCTGCCTAACGGAAACAACTTCCCAGCGTCCACCCTTTCTAAGCCATGCATTATCTTGTAAGTTTCTATTCGATTCCTCCATAACCTTCTAAACTATAATGAATACAATCCCAGGATCCTCAGTCGATCATCCTATGTTAGGCCTACCATTCTGGGGTTCATCCGTGTGAGTCTCTGCTGGATACGCTCCAGTGCAAGTATGTCCTTCCTGAGGTGTGGGGCACAAAATTGGACACAGTATTCTAAATGGGGCATAACTAGAGCTTTATAAAGTCTCAGAAGCACATTGAATTTCATCAGCCATTTCCTGCACCACTCTCCTAAACTGTCAAAATATTTCTGCAGCCTCCCCACCTCCTTAGTACTACTCCGTAATATTGGAGACGTGTTCGTAGGCAATCTTCAATCCAGTAGGACTGAAATTATTTAAATTGACTTTTCCTTAAAAAAAACTCTCTGTGGTGGATTGAAGTACCAGATTGCTACAATTCTTGTAATGTAATGGTTGAATAGAAAACAAAAGACAAATAATGCAGTTTCTTTGCATCATGAGAACTTCCTTTCCAGATGGCGTCACTGTTATTATTGAGCGATATTGTGTCAATTAATATAAATTGTAGGCATTACATGGGCCAATCTGAAAGACCATGACAGTCTGATTGCAGTGGCTGTGCTAAGAGTCAATTTAATTAACTTGGATCAATAGCAAGAGGTATTCCATTCTGATTATATGGGATTGATTTGTAGCTGACTAGTTTTGCACTGGGAACTGTTTTGTCAAATGCTTGATTAGGATCCTGAAGTTTCTATTACTTCTGGAATTTCCCCAAGTCTGGTGTAACAAAAGAAATAATAATTGACTGATAGTATCCCATGATTATTCATGCAATAAACACACGCAACCATTAGTTGCGAGGGGAAAATCTCAATGAATTGTTTTTGGAGTTTGTTGCCAAATCCTCCATGTTGAAATGATAAATAAACCATCCTCTGCTTTCCCACCATGTAATTAAAGATTAGCCATCAACCTAAATAAAACTGTAAATAGCAACTAGTTTCTGCACAACTACATGTGCTTAGAGCACTGTGATGCTGAGCAGCTCCTGTTCCCAGCCAGGCCTTGAGAGGACACAGTTAGGAAAACTGTGTAAAAGATGCAACTACTTGACTAAGAGCTGCCGAGTACCCCTCTACTATTCCAGCTAATGCTAATCCCCACTATTATGCCAGTTAATGCTAATCCTTCAGCAAACATGATGAAAACAGATTATTTGCTGATCAGTGTATAAGTGCTTGCTGTATACTGATTGAATTTCTGCAGTGCATCTTGTAGGTAGTCCACATTGCTGCTACTGACTGTCAGTGATGGAGGGAGTGCGTACTTGTTGATGTAGCACTAATCAGACAGACTGCTTTGTCCTGGATGGTGTCAGGTTTCTTGAGTGTATTTGGAACTGCAACCATCCAGGCAAGTGGAGAGTATTCCATCACACTCCTGACGTGTGCCTTATAGATGATGGCCATCCTTAAGGAAGTCAGGAAATAAGCTATTCACTGCAATATTTCTCGCCTCTGATCTGCTTATGTTGCCAATGTATTTATGTGGTGAGTCCAGTTAAGTTTCTTGTCAATGGTAACCTCAAAATCTTGATAGTGGGGTATTCAGTGATGTTAAGACCATTGAATGTCAAGGGATGGTGGTGAGATTGTCTCTTATTGGAGATGGTCATTGTCTGGCATTTGTGTGTGTTAATATAGAAAAGTAGCAGACCTAAGGTTATAGGTATTTAATAATGATGGAAGGAAGTGTTTGGGACTTTCCCTTAACAGTCAGATTGCTTCTACTCTATTTATTAGTTTAGTCATTTGTGTTGTTAGTCTTGGTAACAACTTCAAAACAATTTCCACAATGGTATGAGAAGTAATTAGGAAGTCAATCTATCTGATAGAATGAACTGATAAATGATGAAAGAAATAAATCAGAATGCTGGGCCACTTAACTGGTATTTAAAGGATTAGAAAAGAATTCATTCTACACCATACAAAGTACTGGATTTTAAAAAAGCTGGTTGTTCACTAGTTACCTTGAATTATACAGAATTGTACATTGCAGGAATAGGCCATCTCACCGAACACATGTAAGCTTGTGGTTTTTTTGCTGCAGAAGCCTCCTCCCATCAGATATTATCACATCATTCTATTTCTTTCTAAGTAGCTTACCTTTCTGTTTTGTTAGATGATGGCTTGCACTTTGTAGCCACCTGTGTTAAACATCACCTGATACAATTCTATTGTACAATTCTATTGGAGACTTTATTCAGTCTCCACTACACTTCCTGCAGATAATGACAGTGTGCTAAGGAGGTGCAGGAATCACTGGCCTTTGGTTTTCCCTGGCTGCCTTCTTGGCAGCTGAGCTTTCTGTTCCATTCTGCTCATCTCTTCCATTTCCCACCCCACCACCACGCCCCACCTGAACAGTCAGATTCCAAAGGTTTGTATTGATGTCCATCAAATTTTGATTGTGCTTGCAAGTGGCAGTTTTTGTGTTAGACTGTTTCAATCCCAGTTGGCTGAGAAATGCCAGCTGTGGTCATGGTGAAAAACAAATATTTTGCTCTAATGGATCTTTCTGTTAAGGTCATGTCAACAGAAGGCCAGCTGCAAATACAGAGCAAAATTGGGAAAGAGAAATTTGAGGCATCTCTGGGATTTGGACAGTCTTCATGACACTTTCCAAAAAAAACCTCAGGGTTGGGGAAAAGAGTTCTGTCTGGAATGAGCTTCCTAGAAGTTGTGCAAATGATGCTCTGAGTGTTAATGATAATAAAAATATAGGCAAAATATCATTGGTCAGCAAAAGTGATAATAATTGGATCTTCTTTCTGTTGCTACAACTGTTATCATTATCTGACATCCCCACACCAAGAAGTAGCATTCCCTCTCATATGTTGAAAGAGAGCTGGGTGACAATTTCCCCTCAAGCCTCTAGCAGGGGCTAATGTGCTTAGAACACCATGATCCTGAGCAGCTGCTGTTCCCAATCAGGCCCTGAGAGGACACATTTAGGAAAGTCAAGGTAATTTAGTGTTCAGAACACTATCCATTATATAATTTTACTTTTATTAAAATCAAGTTTAATAACTGGGCTTCATTTAACCTTTCAAAGAAGGCAAATGGAGACCTAGGAACATGCAACATGGGCAACTGAATGCAGGACTCTATTTTCAGCTTAAAAAGCTGAATGCACTGGATATATTCAGCAGTTTAGGCAACATCTGTGGAGAGGTGTACAGAGTTTATGTTTCAGATTTGTGACCCTTCACCAGAACTGGACATTTGCGATTTTTTGTAAAGGTACCAAAAGTCTGTAATATTATATTTGCATTCATTATCACTTGATAATCACAATCAACGATACTGGCAAATGGTCAATTAAACACTGCCAGGTTTGCACACGTATAGAATACTGGATCTACAACACAATGTATTGAACCACCTGCTACTTTACACTTTCAATCCTTTGGAAAAACTTTGAAAAGAAAATAGAAAAATACTGCATATGTTATAACATAAACAATCCCTTACCACCTGGAATGGCCTAGATTTTGAATTGAAGTAATGGCAAAGAGATTTTGATCAGGGAGAAATGACATTGTCTGAAATCAGACCATCTGAGCAATAGTTCAGCTGGCTTGGGGTCCAATAAATTGGAATGAGTACTGTACACGTATTTCATTTGAAGCATCATAAGTAAGTAGAGGTTACGCACAGGGTGATCTGTGTACTAGAAATATTCTTGGAGTGATTCAGGCACACATCACCATTCTACTAAGGGTCTAAGATTAAATATTTTCTGCTTTCAATGGCTTATTCATTAATCTATCTGAAAATCATATCTGTAGTCACACCACCAGTACATAATCAGATGTGTATCTACAAGAATACCATGCAAACCAGACACACACTCACCAAACCAAAACAAAAAAATTTATAGCACAAAGACAGCCACCCTCATTTAACCAACAGGGAAAAGATCCATTATTAAATAAATCAACGTAAAGGCAACAGACTAAAATAATGCTAATGTAAATCTACACTTCAATCTAACATAAAAGCAAACTCAAGCCAGTTAAATGAGCCTGCAGCGATTATGGAATTAATCCTTACCACTAAACCAAAAACAAAATCAAATACTGTCCAACAAACACCAAAGAAACCAAACATATGACAACTGAACTAAGTGAACTAGACAACATCCTTAAAACCAGAATGATGAAAAGAAAAAGACGTATTTATATCACTGTTTCATGACAAAGGATATGGTAAAGTGTTTTACAGTCTCTGAAATATTTTTGAAGAACAATCATTGTTGTAATATACAAAATTGTGGCAGCCAATTTGCATACAATGAAGTCCCACAAGCAACTCAGAGATAATAACAAAACAATCCATTTTAATTATTTAAGTTGAGGGATAAACTTTGCCCAGGACAGTAGGGAATCAAGAAATATTTCTGCTTTTTGTGCCTGCTCACATCAGACAAATGAAACATTTTCACTTTACAAATTCTGGTTGAAATTTCTTTGCATATCACAACTCCATTTGAAAAAAATGAAATTAAACTGTTATCATGCTAAAAGTCATATTGATTTCAGTGGTATGGAGCATTCAAAGTTGTAGTGGTCCAAGAGAGGATTCCTGCCTTTTAAAAGCTAAAAATTCCAGTCACAGCATTTTTTCTTTATTAAAGGGAAAGCAGTAATTATGTTGAGTTACTTTAGACATGTAGGATGTGGGTGTGGTGAACTTACCACTTAGTTGATGGGGTTTGTCTGGATTTGTTGATGTTGTTATTTTGATCTCTATGCAATTAACAGATTAGCCTTGGTTTGATTGTTTGAATGAGTTCATAGAATGAATAATACTTGCGATGTGGATCTTGCAGGCTGAACAGTGGTGAATTTTTGTTTAATGATAAACTATATAAAATACAATGTGACAGAATAGTGAAAGAGATTCACTTGGCTAAATGATCCCTCAAAGTGTGTCTCCTGGGTATGTACAAGTTGAAATAATGGTCCAGAACCTCTAGATTGTTGGAGAAAGGACATATGCATAAAATGCACATCAGGACCCAACAGGACCCAACTGCTGATCGCGTCCTGGAATCATAGAGATGTACAGCATGGAAACAGACTAGATTAGATTAGATTTCCAATAGTTTGGAAACAGGCTCTTCGGCCCAACAAGTCCACACTGACCCTCTGAAGAGTAGCCCCCCACACCCATTCCCCTACCCTATGTTTATCCCTGACTAATGCACCTAACACTATAGGCAATTTAGCATGGCCAATTCACCTGGCCAGCACATCTTTGGACTGTGGGAGGAAACCAGATCACCTGGAGGAAACCCATGCAGACACAGGGAGAATATGAAAACTCCAGTCAAAATAGTCGCTTGGGGCTGGAATTGAACCCAGGTCCCTGATGCTGTGAGGCTGCGGTGCCACTGAGCCACCATGCCGCCCTTCGGTCCAACACATCCATGATGAACAGATATTCTAAATTAATCTAGTCCCATTTGCCAGCATTTGGACCATATCCCTCTACAGCCTTCCTATTCATATGCCCACCCAGATGCCTTAATGTTGTAACTGTACCTGCCTTTACCACTTCCTCTGATAGCTCATTCCATCCATGCACCATCCTCTGCATGAAAACGTTGCCCCTTGGGTTCCTTTTAAATCTTTTCCATCTCACCTTAAACCTATTCACTCTAGTATTCTGTGGAAAATACCCTATCAATGCCCCTCATGATGTTATAAATTTCTGTAAGGCCATCTCTTACCCTCTGATGCTTCAAGGAAAAAAAAACAGCCTATTCAGCTTCTCCCTATAGATTAAAACCCCCAACCCTGGTAACATCCTTATAAATCTTTTCTGAACCCTTTCAAGTTTCACAACATCTTTCCTATAGTAGGGAGACCAGAACTGAACACAGTATTCCAAATGTGGCCTAACAAGTGGTCTTGTACAGCTGCATCATGATGTCCCAATTCCTATATTCAATACACTGACTAATAAAGGCAAGATTTCATGAGAATTGGCTGGAGTGGGAAGTCTCAGCTTCTGATGGCAATTCCTCTGCTCTCTCTGACCCTTCACAAAAGCATCTGACTCTGGCTAGTATCCGTAAATGTTATGTAGATTAAATCCCAGTCTAGTTTCTGGGTAACTGCAGGATAGACCCTGCAGTCATTCACATTGACCCCTGATCTCTCCTACCTCCCTGACTACCTCCACAACAATCTTCCAGCCTGACCCGAAGTAACTCTCACCTGATCCCTTCACTAATACCCCAATCTGAGCCTCCATTCTGGCCACGTTAACTTCCCGAATTATCATCTGACCAAACCTGTTACACTCCTGATTAGTTTCCATGATCCTACCTGACTATTCCTGATCTATCTTATCTGGCCTAACCTGACCACCCACTTTATTTACCTCACTCACCAGTCACCCTACCCACCTGTCACTCAGTCCATCTACCATCTCAACCACTTTATCCACCTACCCATTTACCCACTCTATGCATTCATCTAGTCAGCCATTCACTAATATCCATACTGGACATTTCGCTTTCCACATGGAAGCTAGTAGCTCTTCGATGTCTATATTTTGGAGGAAGTCAGACTCAGAAACCTGGCAAGAAATGTGGAGCAGTGTCTGTGTGGTTTAATAGCACAGCAATCCCAAGATGACTACCAGTCCACAGAAAATTAAGGTCTATGATTACAGCTGACGGCAAGCTTCTTGGGTATGACCTCCTTACAATTTGAACTTCTTAAATTTGCTTCTCTGTTTTAAAAGAATAAAAGCTTGGGAAGCAAAAATACAACAGACCTAAATGGAGGAGTTTCTTTTGACTTGAACCCAATCAACCATTTGGAGGAAAGTAACCTCTATTTTATTGATTATGTGCACTCAGTGAGGTAATGGTGAATTTGGTTGCCTCCTCCCAAATCAAGACTGTTCATTTTTCTCTTCCTCTGACTCCACTCATTCACTTGTCAGATATTGTAAGCACTCTCAAATATAGCTTTTGTTTTTAAATAAATGAATCTTGGTGAAATTGCTGACCAACATCCAAAAACTGAGGGTTACTGAAATCTGAAGATGTTGAAACATCAGAATACCCTTGGATTCAAAAAGAAATTGCATCACTGAAATTCTAATTGTCTTGAAGAACAGTCTGAAGAAGATCAGTTTAAAAAATACAACCTACTGGCAAAAATTCAGAAGTCGCCAAAAATTGATTTGATCAAAAATGAGTGTTTCATTTTAATTGTTTGTTTACTGTAATTTCCAATATTATAGCAACTGCAGTAGCTATATGATGGTCTGGGCAATTGTATTCAGTACTGAGTGCAAATAGCCTGACTGCTAAATAAGCAGAGAATAAGCATTGGCGCACCTCATAAGCTTTGGTTTCTTTACACAACCAGGAGTTGCTTATATGGTGCTGAACACCCATCTTTAACTGCAGTGAAGCGAGAAGTTGGAAAGCCAATGTTTCTTTATATTCCACTGACATCACCAGAAGTGATGAGGTGAGGTTTTGTAACACGATGATTTATGCTCTGGGGATTTACAAGATTGCATCAAACCCTTCAAAAGAAGTCAAGAAAGACTTTGCCAGCACTTCTCCAAAATACATTTTTTTTTAAATTTGGAGAGAAGCCATACAACATAGCAAAACATACAACATAGAGAAGCAGCATTACATTCAAGCCCATTTATAAGTTACAGTCAACTGAAGGAATAACAAACCAGGAGCCAAAAGTTAGCTGCTGTCATTGACAATGATGAAGAAGCACAGTGCTGATTTAGCTGATCAGGAGTGTGGTGTGCACGGTACTAAACCTGACCAAGCTTCTGTACGGCTAGGCTGGGTTAGTTAGCTATTTCCATGACTTTCTCATAATTCATTCTCAGCCCCAGGCCTGCCTGGGCCATATATAACAGCCTTAAGATCTTTGACCATTTTCAGGCCTAATATCTGAAAAGGAAAAGATGATGATAACCTGTGGAGTTGCTGCCTTTCTCACTTTGGTCCTCCTCTTGAGATGGGTGGTTATTGATCTTCTGTTGAGAGATTTACAGAACAGAATGCTTTGAAAGTTATTAGCTTTGGTTTAGGAGAATTAAGAATTGATTATTAGCTTAGAAAAGCTTTTATAGAATCATAGAATCGTACAATCCTTAGAGTGCAGAAGCAGGCCATAAGACCATAAGACCATAAGACATAGGAGCGAAAGTAAGGCCATTCAGCCCATCGAGTCCACTCCGCAATTCAATCATGGCTGATGACATTTCAACTCCACTTACCCACATTCTCCCCGTAGCCCTTAATTCCTTGTGACATCAAGAATTTATCAATCTCTGCCTTGAAGACATTTAGCGTCCCAGCCTCCACTGCACTCTGCGGCAATGAATTCCACAGGCCCGCCATTCAACCCATCAAATTCATACTGGCCCGCCAAACAGCATCTCATCCAGACCCACCCACCTACCCTTTCCCTGCATTTCCCATGGCTAATCCAGCTATCCTGCACATCACTCGACACTGTGGGCAATTTGTCATGGGTAATCCACCTAACCTGCACATCTTTGGACTTTGGTGTGATTTCACAGCCAACCTATTTGAATTTGGATGTAAGAACAATTTCTCCTGGAGAAAGTTATTAGTACAAAACAGTTAGGAAATAGATTACCTCAATGTAAACGGTTTACTTTGAAATTCCGTTCTGACAGTATTTAGAGTCATAGAGATGTACAGCACGGAAACAGACTCTTGGGTCCAAGCTGTCCATACCGACCAGATATCCCAACCCAATCTAGTCCCACCTATCAGCACCTGGCCCATATCCCTCCAAACCCTTCCTATTCATATACCTATCCAAATGCCTTTTAAACATTACAAGTGTACCAGTCTCCACCACTTCCTCTGCCAGCTCATTCCATATATGTACCACCCTCTGTGTGAAAAGGTTGCCCCGTAGGTCTCTTTTATATCTTTCCCCTTTCATCCTAAACCCATGCCCTCTACTTCTGGACTCCCCGACCCCAGGGAAAAGACTTTGGCTATTATGCCCCTCATAATTTTGTAAACCTCTATAAGGTCACCCCTCAGCCTTCGACGCTCCAGGGAAAACAGCCCCAGCCTGTTCAGCCTCTCCCTATAGCTCAAATCCTCCAACTCTGGCAACCTCCTTGTAAATCTTTTCTGAACCCTTTCAAGTTTCACAACATCTTTCCAATAGGAAGGAGACCAGAATTGCACACAATATTCCAACAATGGCCTAACCAATGTCCTGTACAGCCGCAACATGACCCCCCAACTCCTGTACTCAACAGAGTACAGGAGTTGGGAGTACTCAATAGGTAGAAGATTCTGGGTAATCCAAGATGGAGGACGGGAAAAATTTCTGGCTTCAACAGCTGCTCCTGTTTTGAGGTATTTTAGGTGTTTGAGGTGATTTCCTTGAATTCCAAGAGCAGCAATTATTGTTTTATATGGTGTTGCATTGTTTTGGAACTTTGGAAAAATAGTCAAAACAACAGCAGTTTTAAAAGTGAGAAGAACAGACAAAGGAAGCACATGGTGAGGTCAGTGTAGGAGAGAGAATGAAAGAAACTGATACCACAGTGTACCTGTACCTTTGCTGTTTGAATTCATGTATCACTGGATATCAGAGTGCGTCTGGGAAAATTAACAAACAGTGAAATTCACAACTGATCTTGGAGGAACTGTTTGGGTGAAGTTCACAGCACAGAAGCAGAGACATGAATTGTTTTAAGTGTGGCCTACAGAATGTCTGTAGTAGTGAGTAGAATGAGTTCTTGCTTGATTATATGTTTTTTGAGATATGTCTCTTGATTAAACTTAAAATGTAAGCCATAAATATTAATTTAACCTGGAGCAGTGTTTTGTAGAGGAATAAGATGGTGTTATTTTCGAGGTCTGTAGATTGTAAAGGAGCAAAAATGGCCTTTAGTAGAGTGATATGCACTTCTTGTCAGATGTAGGAGCTTAAAGGGAGTTTAAAGGTTAATGCGGATTATATCTGCAATAAATGCTGTTGGTTGCTAATCCTATCAGATTGCATGGATTGGTTGGAGAGACTTTTAGAGGCAATGAGGAATTTTCAACAGCAACATTATGTGATGGATGGCAGTCTTAGGAAGTGGGGAAGTCTCAGATAAAGTCACATAGGTGGGTTAACTCCAGGAAAGGTAATAGAGGTAGGCAGCTAGTGCAGGAGTCTCCTGTGGCTATCCCCATTTCAAACAAGTATGCTGCTCTGGAAAATGTAGGGGGTGATCGATTCACAGGGGAACGTAGCACGAACAGCCAAGTTTCTGGTATTGAGACTGGCTCTAATGCAACGAGGGGTATGCCGAGTTCCAAGACATCAATTGTGTTAGGGGACTGTCTAGTCCGAGGTACAGACAGATGTTTCTGTGGCCAGCAGTGAAAAACAGAATGGTGTGTTTCTTCCCTGGTGCCAGGATAAAGGATGTCTCAGAGAGGGTGCTGAATGTTCTCAAGGGGGAGAGGGGCCCGCAAGAGGTCATTGTCCACATTGGAACCAACGACATAGGAAGGGAAAAGGTTGAGATTCTGAAGGGAGATTACAGAGAGTTCAGCAGGAATTTAAAAAGGAGGTCCTCGAGAGTAGTAATATCTGGATTACTCCCGGTGCTACGTACTAGTCAGGGCAGGAATAGGAGGATAGAGCAGATGAATGCCTGGCTGAGGAGCTGGTGTATGGGAGATGGATTCTCACTTTTGGATCATTGGAATCTCTTTTGGAGTAGAAGTCACCTGTACAAGAAGGGCGGATTGAACCTAAATTGGAAGGGGACTGATATACTAGCAGGGAGATTTGCTAGAGCTGCTCAGGAGGATTTAAACTAGTAAGGTGAAGGGTTGGGACCCTGGGAGATAGTGAGGAAAGATTTCAATCTGACACTGGTACAATTGAGAACAGAAGTGAGTCAAACTGTCAGGGTAGGCAGGGACGCGGTAGGACTAATAAATTAAACTG
The DNA here is from genome assembly GCF_004010195.1 of Chiloscyllium plagiosum. Taxonomy (NCBI): domain Eukaryota; kingdom Metazoa; phylum Chordata; class Chondrichthyes; order Orectolobiformes; family Hemiscylliidae; genus Chiloscyllium; species Chiloscyllium plagiosum. The sequence goes on along the minus strand of NC_057721.1, from coordinate 67,249,795 downwards.
CATTTATTTCAACGCAAGGGGCCTGACAGGGAAGGCAAATGAACTCAGGGCATAGTTAGGAACATGGAACTGGGATATCATAGCAATTATAGAAACATGGCTCAGGGATGGGCAGGATTGGCAGCTTAATGTTCCAGGATACAAATGCTACAGGAAGGATAGAAAGGGAGGGTGAGTGGCATTTTTGATAAGGGATAGCATTACAGCTGTGCTGAGGGAGGATATTCCTGGAAATACATCCAGGCAAGTTATTTAGGTGGAACTGAGAAATAAGAAAGGGATGATCACCTTATTGGGATTGTATTATAGACCCCCTAGAAATTAGAAATCTGAATGAAGCTAAGAAAGTTGAATCTCACTTGTGTGAGTACTCAAGGAAAAGGCTATCAAATTTTCAAAGATGGAAATTAATACAAAACTGTTCAGCTAAACTTGTAGCTGTGCAGAAAAAGGGAACAGTTTTTGCTGTTTGGGTACGTAACCCGACAATGTTGGGATAAGATGGGATTTTATTTACTGTGAGTTTTGAAAACTTTCAAGTCATGCTATACATAAATAATTTGGTTTATTCTATCTCATGTTAATTTCTTTTGTGGACAGAGGAACCTCGATTATCCGAAGGACACGGTCGGGGAGTATTTCGGTCGGCTAATCGAATGCCGGGTAATCGAATGCTGGATAACATAGTTAGCCAACCACCGGGACCCTGCGATCCTGTTTGGATAATCCAAAATTTGGTTAATTAAATGCCGGATAATCAAAGTTCCTCTGTAATAAATTTTTGTTTTATTATTAAAACCAAATCTCTGCATTGCATATTTGTCTTTCAGTGACAGTTCCCCCATATTAGTAAAAAAATGATTGATCAAGCCAGATTTCAGTCTGGGACCTGACTTGCCCAATAATAACATAAGCTGGGATCAAAGCAAAGCATAATTACAAATGCTAACTCGACACAGCGTCTTTATTTCCATCTCAGACATTGTGCTAGCCTGCCTGATTCTATACCTAAAGACTATGTGATGTCATCAGATTGAGTAGAGCTTAATGCAACTGTAGTGTCAAATCTTCAAGAACCTTTGCCTTATATAGCATTATAGTCTATTCCTTTATTTGTCAACTTATCTAACACAGCTGCCCCTATGTATTGACGTAGCCTGTGGAAAATGTACTGCATCATTTATATGAAAATATTGCTTCCTCTTGCATGGAAGAGCATAACCAAAGGCTATCAGTATAAGATCATCACCAAGAAATCTATTAGAGAATTCAGAAAAAAAACCTTCTTCATCCAAAGACGGTGCGACAGTGTGAAACATGATGCCACTTGGAGTGGTAGAAACAAACGAGTTTGACAAATTTAAGGAGAAGCTGACAAATATAAGAGGGAAAATGGAACATGGTCAGCATGGACTGATTAGACCGAAGGGTCTGTATCTGTGCTGCGTTATGAGCACATCTTCCATGGCCATTGGGTTTGGAATAGCTTTCAAACCCAGGGCTACTGACTCAGACCCAGACAAACTCGACTTATTGCACAATGAGACCTCCTATATATTATGTAATCCTATATAAAGGCAACATCTTTGCCTATTGCACATCAGCTCTCTTCCGGCCTTGGCAAGCTCCTGGAAACCCCCAAACAACACCAAGTTGGTGGAGCTGTTAATCTCTGTTATTAGGGCTTCATTAAATCATAAAAACATGCTGGTAACTTTCAAAATATAGTGAGGAGGAAGAGACTGTCAAATAGGATAGATTTTAAAACTTTCCATACTAGGATGCATTTTCAAAAATAAGCCACCAGTTAAGATAAAATGGAAAAATTGAATTTTGGGCTGTGGTTTAGTAAGGTGAAACCAAAGTGATAGAATAGAAAAAAAAATTCAGAAGGTCAAGATTAACAGCTAGCTGAAACTCAGCCTGATGAAAATAAATTAATCAAAGGGTACGGTATGTGGCAGTGAGAAGAACACAGCATGGGTGTATTGTAGTTGCTAATTTTCATCATTAAAGTAAATCTCACTGAAAAATGGAAGCCATTTGGCCAATCATATTTACAACTGTTCGTTAAATGAACATACCTAGTGCTAATTTCCTCCATACCATTGCATAATACTTTTATCCAAAGTATCATTCCTTTTACATGCCCTTTACATGCTTCAGTTGAACAGTATCAATAAGTGTGGCGCTAGAAAAGCACAACAGCGATAAGGTGGGGAGGGGAGATAAGGAAATTGGTGAAATCGACATTGATGCTGTGTAGTTGGAGGGCCCCAAGGTGAAAGATGAGGCATTCTTCCTCCGGGCATTCGGTGGCTTGGATTTGGTGGTGGAGGAGGCCCAGGACTTGCATGTCCTTGGTGGAGTGGGAAGCGGAGTTGAAGTGGTTGGCCACAGGGTGGTCAGATTGTTGGGTGCGTGTGTCCCTGAGCTGTTTCACAAGTTGGCATCCTGTCTCTCCACTGTAGAGGAGACCACATTTAGAGCAACAGACACATTAGATGATGCGTTTGGATGTGCAGGAAAATGTCTACTGGATGTGGAAGGATTCTTTGGGACCTCGGATAGAGGTGTGGGCGTAGGTTTTACATCTCTTGCAGCGGCAAGGAAAGGTGCCAGGAGTGGATGGTGGGTTGGTGTTTTGGGATGTGCAGGAAAATCACCCACCAACCCCATCGCCCTGTGGCCGACCACTTCAACACTTCCTCCCATTCCACCAAAGCTATGCAAGTCCTGGCCTCCTCCACCACCAAATCCAAGCCACCTCCCGCCTGGAGGAAGAACGTTTCATCTTCCACGTTGGGACCCTCAAACCACATGGCATCAATGTCAATTTCACCAGTTTTCTCATCTCCCCTCCCCACCTTATCCCACATCCAACCCTCCAACTCGGCACTCCCTCTTGAACTGTGCTACCTGTTCACCTTCCTTCCCATCTATCCACTCCACCCTGCACTCCAACCTACCACCATCACCACCATCTACCTATCTCATTCGAAGCTACCTTATCCCCAGCCCACTCCCTCCCATTTATCTCCTTTGGCAACACCGTCCCCAAACATTCCTGATGAAGGACTTATGCCCGAAATGTTTGCTCTCTTGCTTCTCGGATGATGCCTGACCTGCTGTGCTTTTCCAGCGCCACACTTTTTGACTCTGATCGCAAGCATCTGCAGTCCTCACTTTCTCTCAGTTGAACAGTATACTTATCAACAGATATACTATGATCTGAACTGTCAACTTAGGGAATGTGGGACAGTTTGAGGGTTTAAACATCCAATCCCTACTGAAGGAAGTTTTATTTCAGTGCACAAGATGTCAATGATGCCACATCTTTTCAGTCTACCCTAAGATTACCATCAACTATTTAAAATTTACTAACATTGTTAGTTTATGTCCATTATCTACGCAGAACGATCATTGCAGAATTAATGGAAATAAAATGTAAGTCAATACATCACATTGAATATTATATGACTATAAGAAATACAAACAGGAGTAGGCAATTTGGCCCCTCAAGCCTGCTAACCATTCAATGGGATTATGGCTGATCAGACACTCTTTTTGGCTACTTTCTTGTCCTTTTCCTGTAACTGTTGATTCTCTGACTGATTAAGAACCCATATCTCAGCTTTAAATATAAACGAGGAGTTCCAAAGACCTACAATCCTCTGAGAGAAGAAATTTCTCCTCATCTCCATCTTAAATTAGCACCTCTTAAAAGCTATGCCTTCTGGTCCTAGACTCTCCCATGAGGGGAAATATCTTCTCAACATTTACCCTGTTAAGCTCCTTAAGAATCCCGTTTGTTTCAATGAGGTAACCTCTCAATCTTCTAAATTGCAATGGCAGAGTCCCAACCTGTTTAGTCTTTGCTTATAAGACAAACCCTCCAGAGCAGAGATCATTGTAGAGTCATTGAGATGTACAGCATGGAAACAGACCCTTTGGTCTAACCTGTCCATGCCAACCAGATATTCCAACCCAAGCTAGTCCCACCTGCCAACACCCGGCCCATATCCCTCCAAACCCTTCCTATTTATATACCCATCCAAGGAGCAGGAGAATCGACGTTTCGGGCATAAGCCCTTCTTCCTTCTTGAAGAAGGACTTATGCCCAAAACGTCGATTCTCCTGCTCCTTGGATGCTGCCTGACCTGCTGCGCTTTTCCAGCAACACATTTTTCAGCTCTGTATTAAAATGAACCATTGCTACATTGAATTATAGGGTTAGATTTTACAGTCACTGGTGAAGTATTTATATTCATGGCTGACCTTGAAGAAATCCACCCACAAAAGTCAAGTGATATCCATGATGTGGATTTCCTCATTTCTGAGTCAAGGAATCCCCAGGTGTGCAGCAGTAGTGATGTTAGCAAACAGGTTAAGTAACCAATCACATTGAACTATTCTTACAGTCAGCAAACCAGGAAGCTATAAGTACTGATTACCTTGGTATTGCCATTTTTGCTTTTTGATAGCACAGTAAATTATCATTGGATTTTAATGAAACTAAAATATCAATAAACAAAACCATTTTTTAAAATATGAAGATTTATTTGATCCTGGTACAATTACAATATTTATAAGGTATCTGGATGGGTACATGAATAGGATGAGTTTAGAGGGATGTGAGCCCAATCCTGGCAAATGGGACTAGATTAATTTAGGGTATCTGTTCGGTATGGACAAGTTGGATCGAAGGGTCTGTTTCTGTGTAATACAATTCTATGACTCTATCAAGAAAAAAATTGACATTCCATAAATTTAAAATTGGACTTCCAGTATCAGTAAGGGTATTTAGTTATAATTATGAAGTTTCAAGAAGATGTAACATTTTTAAATGTTTTATAAGGCTGACTAGTGATTTAAAAGTGAATTTGTTAATTCATCAGTTACTTACGGATTGTGTTCTGAGGGAACCTTAACAGCACATTCTCTGGAAGAGGGTAGAATCAGCTGACAAATTCTGGATTACTGTTTTATTTTCAGAATGTATGACCCAAAGATTTTATCCGTTTCACTGGAGTAATGCTGACAAATGCTGAGTGTTTTGCCATCATAACCACAGCAAAATTGGAACTGTAATTCCTCTGACATGAGCAATCTCTTTTCACTCTTCTGCAGTTTCTGGACACTTGAACACAAACTGATTGCCACATAACTGACCTCTTAAATATCTGTCACAACTCTAAAACATTTGTCACAGAGAACATCAGGGGTGATTTTAACAGTACTGTGCTCAGCTACTGGAAATCAGATGCAGCAAAACTGCCCAACTTATTTACCTACCTTGCAGCCATCCTTCTTCAGTTGGTGGCAAGGGCACCTGCTCAAAATACTGGGGTCCATTTTTCATATATGTGTTCAATTCAAATGGCTCAGCACTGGGTTAAAAGTGAAGTGGTGGAGAAATTTTGTAGGTCTGATAGCACTTGTGTTCAGAGAAACATAAGCAACAGTTCAATTCCGAGATGATACATTTTCAGAACTTTGGAAACATCATATTGGACTTGAAAAGTTTTCTCTCCCAGGATGCTGCCATACATATTGAGTTCCTCCAACAATTTCTGTGTTTATTGCAGATCTGCAGCATTCTCAGTACTTTGCTTGATTTTGGCTTGTCATTGAGATTTGAGTTAAAATTAGGCTTGGCAGCCTTAGTGAGAAGTGGTGTTTGTTTCCTAAAGCAGTGTGGTCTATATAATGTTAGCCTGTATATGGTATACCCTGAAGACTGAGTTCATGTTAAAACAAAGATCTTAAATTTATAATCAACACCAATAATGTACATATCTCAGACTCAGGCATACAGCCTTGGTATTATCTTTTTTATATTAATACAGTTAAACATTACATACATATTTAGCTAACTACTTAACTGAATTGAGTGGACTAGCTAACTGAAAGGAAGGTGATGGAAATCTTTTATATGAGAGTATCATATCATGATAACATCATGCTATCTTAAAGGTATAGTGACTTGTTGAGATCGCTATCATAATGCAACATTTCATCCTGCTCTAAACCAGTGGTGAAGTGAAAAGGGTAGTGATTTCTTTTTGTGTAATATTCTTGTTGGGCCAGGAGAAACAGGATTACTATCGTCACAGTATAGGTGACGATAGTAAGCTAACGAAAGAAAGGACAACGGAGAACTATAAACCTGCGTATACAGAAAACCGACAAACACTGACCAAATGGCACGCAATTTCCCGGTTGTATTTTCGGAGTCTGTGGTGGGCATCATTGATTAGTTCTCGGAGCATTCTGCGGCCGTTTCGTTCTGTAAACTTCTGGCTTGAGGTGTTTTTTATCGGAGGTTTGTATTGGAGACATTTTGGCGATCATGACAAGCAGACCAAACACAGCCAGAAACCCTAACCACCTTACCATACATCAAAGAAATTTCAGAAATGACAGCCAGACTACTAAGACCCCTCGGAATCCTAGTAGCACACAAACCCACCAACACTCTCAAACAAAAACTAACAAAAGACCCAGTACAACCCATGGACAAAACCGACGTCATCTACAAAATTCCATGCAAGGATTGCCGCAAACACTACGTAGGAGAAACAGGAAGAAAGTTAGCCACCAGGATACACGAACACCAGCTAGCCACAAAAAGACACGACCCTCTCTCCCTCATAGCCCTACACACGGATGAAAAAAAACACCATTTCGAATGAGACAACACATCTATCCTGGGACAGGCTAAGCAAAGACATGCCAGAGAATTCCTAGAGGCCTGACACTCCAACCACAACGCCATAAACAAACATATAGATCTAGATGCCATCTATCAACCCCTCAGAAAACGAACAGGAAATGACATCACCACAAACCCCAGGAACCCCATACGGGAGAAAGATATAAATAGAAAGCAGGAGACAACAGCTTCGCTTCACTTGGAGGTTGCCACTGATGATGTTACCTAGCCAGGCAATGAAACATCTGGATATCAAACCTACAGCTCAGCGAGCAAACCTACACCCTAAACCTCAACCTGAGCTACAAACCTTCACAAACCTTGTATTACTATCCTTCCCCCTACACTCCCCTGCAATCATATAGACTTTGCATGATAGAGCAATGGGAAATATTCTGTGCTTTTCCTGACTTGAAGGAGGTTGCTACTCTCTCTGTGCCTTATAAACTTATCCCACTTCCTGGAAAATGAGGTGCAAAGTCAGCTGGTGGAATTTCAGAGAGAACTAGGATTAAAGTATCCCTGGATTTTTTTTTGCAGTGAGTGAATTTGAGTTGACACTAAAAGTCACCTGATGAAAGATTGAGGCTCAGGAGTTTAAGTGAAGAAGCATTAATGAGTTTTGTTTATAAAATTGCAGCTGTTTTGTCAGATGCGTCTTAAGCAGCTTGGGAGAATTTGCAAATTCTTGTGCGAGAATCTGAAGCGATATATTAAGCTGTTGTGCCAGATTGCTATGTCATGATGTTTCAGGAGCTGTGGTTGTTGTGGTGAATGTCGTGCATGATGTTAGTCCACTCTGTATGAGAACAGTTGGAGCAAAACTGGTGAGATGTGTTAATCACACTAAAACAATTCAAGGGAAATCCCAGTGTATCTATGACACAATAATTAAATGGCCTCTTATAGCTTTATACAGTACAATGAAGAGTTTCTCAAGCTTTTAACTTTATCCTTGCATTATTTATGCGTATTTTTGTGAATATCTAGTTCATGTTTCATATGTTTTAGAGTGTACTTTTGTCTTAGGAATTCAACTGTAACTGTAGCAGAAAGGATAAATGCAATTAAAGCAAACTTGGAGATTAGTATACTTAAAGGTTTGGGGCCACATTGATCCAAGACATTAACAGCTCAAAAGGTAAGCTAACTAAAATTCTGGGATTTATGGATTGGCAGATTAAAAAAAGAGACTTCAAAAGATGTCTGACATCTATCTAGTAAAGTCAGGATAGGAGAAATGGGACTATAAGAGAGCAGTTAGCTTACTTTCGTAAACTGCTGGAGATGCGGGTCGGGATTTTCACCAATTTGTAAGGGAGGAGAGATGACCTACTGATATTATTGCTAGACTATTAATCCAGAAACTCAGCTAATGTTATGGGGATCTGGGTTTGAAACATACCAGGGCAGAGGATGGAATTTGAGTTAAACCTTTTTTAAAATCTTGAATTAGGAATACGCTGATCAATCATAAGATCAGAAGTGGGAAAGTTCACTGACGACTGCATAATATTCACTTGTCAGCTTGGATATTGCGCCAATCTTATTGCATTTGAACACGGACTGCTATCTGTACAGTCATGAATGGTGTTGAATATTTTGCAATCATTAGTGAACATCCCCACTTATGACCTTATGATTGAGGGAAGGTCATTGATGCAGCAGCTGAGATGGCTGGGCCTAGGCCATTACCTGGAAGAACCCCTGCAAAGATATCCTTCAGCTGAGATGATTGACCTCCAACAATCATGACCATCTTCCTGTATGCAGGTCTGACTCCAACCAGTAGAAATTTTGAACCAGTTTTGTTAGGGAACCTTGATAGCACATTGGATCAAAAGTGGCGTTGATGTCAAGGGCTGTCACTCTCACCTCACCTCTGGAATTCAGATGTTTTGTTCATGTTTAACCCAAGGCTGTAATGAGGTCAGGAGCTGAGTGGCCCTGACAAAACCCAAGCTGGACATAAATGAGCAGGTTGTTGCTGAGTAGATGCTGTTTATAGCACTGCTGATGACACCTTCCATCACTCTCCTGATAACTGAGAGTAGACTGATGGGTTGGTAATGATCAAGTTGGATTTGTTCTGCCTTTTGTGTCCAGGGCATACTTGGACAATTTTCCATATTGTTGGGTAGATCCAAGTGTTGTAACTGTATTTGAATAGCTTGGCTAGGGGTGCAGCAAGTATAGAGCATTAGCCTCCAGTACTATTGTGAGAATATTGTCAGAACCCGTAGCCTTTGCATTATCCAGTGCCTCCAATTATTTCTTAATACTATGTGGAGTGAACCAAATTGACTGAAAATGTATATCTGTGATGTTGGGGATGATAGAGGAGCCCAGAATGAATCATCCACTTGGACTTCTGGCTGATCATTCCTGTGAACGCATCAGCCTTTTACTTTCCTCTGAAGTGCTGGACTCTTCCAACATTGAGAATGGGAATCTTTGTGGAGCCTCCTCCTCCAGAAAGTTTTTTAATCGTCCACCACCATTCATGACTGAATGTGGCAGGACTGTAGAGTTTAGATCTGATCCATTGGTTGTGGGATTGCTTAGGTCCATACATCACTGGCTGCTAATGCTGTTTGGCACACAAGCAATCCTGTTTGGTAGCTTCATTTTTATGTTGACACTTTATTTTTAGGCACTCCAGGTGCTGCTCTTGGCATGCCCTCCTACACTCTCCATTGGACCATGTTTGATCCCCTGGCTTGTTGGTAATTGTTGAGTGGGCGGATGTACCAGGATTTGAGGTTGAAGATTGTTTCAGAGTGTGATTTTGCTGCTGTTGATGGCCCACACCATGTATTGGATGCCGAGTCGTGAGTTGCTAAATTTGTTCGAAGACTGCTCAATTTAGCATGATGGAGGACAGTCTCAATGTGAAGATGGGACTTGGTTTCCAGAAGGAATGTGCAGTGGTCACTCTTACTGATACTGTGAAAGATTAGTAAGATTAGTAAGAATGAGGTCAAGTATGTTTTTGCCTCTTGTCTTTTTTCACGGACAACCTATCTCAGTCTCAGTCCCAATCCAGGGGCTGTGTCATTTAACCAGCTCAATCAGGAGAGCAGCTGCCAAGCTCACTCTTGATGATGGACATTGAAGAGTACATTTTGCATCCTTGCCACTCTCAGTGCATCCTCCAAGTGTTGTTCAACATGGAGGAGTTCTGATTCATCAGATGGGGGAGGTTTGTACAAGATAAACAGTGAGAGATTTCCTTGCCCATGTTTAACCTGATGCCATGACTCTTCATGAGTGCCGGGGTCAGTGTTGAGAACTCCAAGGGCAACTCCCTCTTGACTGTCTATCAATGTGCTGCCACCTCTGCTGAGTCTGTCCAGCTGGTGGGACAGGACATATCCAGACATGGTGACTGTGGTGTCTTGGACATTGTCTATAAGGTGATGATTCTGTGATTATGATTATATCGGGCTGTTGTTTGACTGGTCCATGGGACAGCTCTTCCAATTTTGGCAATAGCCCCAAAATGTTGGTAAGGAGGACTTTGTAGGGTCATCAGAGCTGTTTCTGCTACTGCTGCTTTCAGTGCCTAGACCGATGCCAGGTGATATTCCGGTTTCATTTTTATGTTGAGATTTCATTGTGAGTATTACAACTGAGTGGATTACTAGGACATTTCAGAGGGCAGTTGAGAGTCAATCACATTGCTGTGGGTCTGCAGTCACATGTAGGCCAGACCAGGAGAGTACAGCTGATTTTCTTCCCTGAAGGACATGAGTTAACCAGATGGGTTTTTTTCTAGCAATCGACAATGGCTTCATGGTCATTGTTAGATTCTTAATTCAAGATATTTTTATTGAATTCAAATTGCAATGGTGAGATCCTAATGCAGTTCCAAAGATTGATAGTCTGGACTGATAGATGTACCACTAGGCCATTGCCTCCCCCATGAGTCTGTGATGATGCTGCTCCTTTAACAAGGTTATGCTGTCCTTGGCTTTTTCTTTCAGAGAGGTCATAAAAGCAGTGATTCTGAAAGGTCTAAGTTTGAAGGGTATTAGGGCCAGTTTGATTATAGCTAACAGATATTACCTGAGGCAAAAGACTTTCAAGTTTAAAACAAAAACACTGTACAATGAAAGGGGAGTGGCCAGTTCTCCCAGCTCAGCTTTTCTCTAATTTGGTTTGGATTTTAGCATGCTGGCTGTCCTCTAAAAGCAATCAGTCAGTTTTGAGGCTGCTGGTCCAAGAAACAGCTGGAAGAAGGTGTTCCATGCTGAGTCTCTTTGCCACCTCTCTCTCTGTCCTGTAAGACCCTGTGTTAGATTTTTCCTTTTTTGTCAAGGACAGTTTATGGGGATTGTTGCAAGTATTTGGAACAGCATCATTAAGTTGGAATGATCTGTTAGGTTTTCGAATAGGTTGTTATTCCATATTTTGTTCTCTTTTGTTTGTATTTCATTTGGTAACCTTGTAAATAAATTTTGTTTTGTTTAAAACTAAGTGGTTTGACCAGCTACATCACTCCTGGAATATCCACTGTACACCTATTTAAAACACCTAACAAAGTTAGGGTCTGGGCTACTTTCTTGAAATATTTTGAGGGGGTCTGGCCTGGTCATTAACAAGTGAACTCTTTAAAAATCCTATTCCAGGATTCCCAAACTGATTTCCAGGCTTTCTGATTTCCCACCAAGGGCAGTTAAAGGTATGTCAGAAACAAAAGCAGATGTTGCTTGAAAACCTCAGCAGGTCTGGCAGCATCTGTGAAGAGAAATCAAAGTTAACATTTCGGGTCCGGTGACCCATCCTCACAGCTGAGGACCAGCACCAGAGACTGCAAGCTCTTAATCTTGTGTAAATAAACATGGTACAATTGAATTGAAGTCAAAGAGTGCTTTCCTTGGGGTTCAGATGTTTCAACAGGCTAATGGATTTCTGGACTAATTGCCAAAGATGTATAATGTAGCTTGACATAGTGGGCATTATGGACCTTGGAGAATGATTTTTAAGGGCTTGGCCTGGCATGGGGGCGCAAGGGTAAAAACAAGGACTGCAGATGCTGGAAACCAGAGTCTATATTAGGGTGGTGCTAGAAAAGCACAGCAGGTCAGGCAGCATCCGAGGAGCAGGAAAATGACATTTCGGGCAAAAGCCCTTCATCAGGAATAGAGGGGGCACAAGGGACCAAGGGGGATATAAATGGAGGCAATATGGATGGGCTGTGGAAAGTGCATTAAGGATGGGTATGTGAGCAGTGAGGGCTAGAGTGTCTTATCAGTTTTATTATTGAAACACTACTCATATTTTATTTGTCAGTATAAACTGGAAAATGGAAGCTTGCATTATTATTTGTATTTTATACAATTGAAAGGAAAAATGGAAATGTGTGGTGCTATTTTGCTGAACCTGAATTTAATATTTTTGTGAGACACACTGGAACTATGTGTCTTTGGCAAACAAAAAGCTGTCCCAGCAAAAAACTTGTGCATTGATTGAGAGAGAACAATTGGAAACTGGACCTCCAAAAGACTTGCCAGAAAGCAAAATCACTCTCTCTCTCTATCTCTATCTCTCTGTCTCCCTCTCTGTGAGTGAGGAAAAAAAACTCAAAAAACTCTTCCAAAAAGAAACAGCTGTCAACCTAAGCCAAGAAATTTGTGCCACCAACTGGCTTCTGAATCGAAGACAAGATTCGAATGGTGTTGGAAAGGAACAGCAGGTCAGGCAGCAACCAGGGAGCAGGAAAATTGATGTTTCGGGCAAAAGCCCCACTCTTCATCAGGAATGGGCGGCACGGTGGCACAGTGGTTAGCACTGCTGCCTCACAGCGCCAGAGACCCGGGT
>NC_057721.1:67228950-67237196 GCF_004010195.1 Chiloscyllium plagiosum | reverse complement strand
CCGCAGGGGTGGAGAGATAAATGGGAGGGGGGTGGGACTAGGGAGAAGGCAACTGAGAGTGCAATAGGTGGATTGAGGTGGGGGTGAAGGTGATAGGTCAGAAAGGAGGGTGGAGCGGATAGGTGGGAAAGAAGATTGACAGATAGGACAGATCATGAGGACGGTGCTGAGCTGGAAAGTTGGAACTGGGGTAAGGTGAGGGAAGGGGAAATGAAGAAGTGAAGTCCACCTTGATGCCATAAGATTGAAGGGTCTGAGGCAGAGGATGAGGCGTTCTTCCTCCAGGCGTTGGGTAGTAAGGGAGTGGGGATGGAGGGGCCCCAGGATCTGCATGTCCTCAGCAGAGTGGGAGAGGGAATCAAAATGTTTGGGTGTTCCGGAGATGGTATCTAAAGCGCTCTGCGAGTAGATGTCCAGTCTCCCCAATGTAGAGGAGACCGCATTGGGAGCTACGGTTACAGTAAATGACATGTGTGGAAGCGCAGATGAAACTTTGATGGATGTGGAAGGCTCCTTTGGGACCTTGGACAGAGGTGGCAGGGGAAGGTGCCAGGAGGGGATGGTAGGTTGTTCGGGGGCATGGACCTGACCAGATAGTTGCATAGGGAATGATCTTTAAGGAAAGTGGATAGGGGTGGGGAGGGAAATATATCCCTGGTGATGGGGTCTGTTTGTAGATGGTGGAAATGTCGGCAGATGATGCGGTTTATGCGAAGGTTGGTGGGGTGGAAGGTGAGGACTGGGGGGGTTCTGTCCTTGTTGTGGTTGGAGGGGTGGGATTCGAGGGCAGAGTGCGGGATGTGGATGAGATGCGCTGGAGGGCATCATTGACTACGTGGGAGGGGAAATTGCGGTCTTTAAAGAAGGAGGCTATCTGGTGTGTTCTGCAGTGGAACTGTTCCTCCTGGGAGCTGATGTGGCAGAGGTGGAGGAATTGGGAATAAGGGATAGCATTTTTGCAGGAGGCAGTGTAGGAGGAGGTGTAATCCAGGTAGCTGTGGGAGTCAGTGGGTTTATAGAAAATGTCAGTGTTGAGTCGGTCACCGTTGATGGAGATGGAGAGGTCCAGGAAGAGGAGGGAGGTGTCAAAGATGGTCCAGGTGAATTTAAGGTCAGGGTGGAATGTGTTGGTGAAGTTGATGAACTGTTCAACCTCCTCGTGGGAGCACAAGGTGGCACTAGTGCAGTCATCAATGTAGTGGAGGAAAAAGTCGGGAGTAGTGCTGGTGTAACTGCGGAAGGTGGACTGTTCCATGTAGCTGACAAAGAGACAGGCATAGCTGGAGCCTGTGTGGGTGCCCATGGCTACCCCATTTGTCTGGAGGAAGTGAGAGGATTTGAAGGAGAAACTCGAAGATCCCTGCATTCGAGAACAGCATGATCTCAGTACCAAGAATCAAAAGAACTGTGACAAAGTCATCTCATTTCACTGCTTTTGATTTGGAATCTGATCTTTGTGCTTTTTTACTTAGCTTCCTAAAACAAAACCAGTAGTCCCATCTGTTTTGAGAGAATGAATGTGTGCATGTTTGGATTTAAAGGAAGTATAGTTAAAGTTTGTATATTTGTAATTAATAATATGTTTTTGCCACACATTAGAAGATCTATTTGTTATAATAAATACAGGTTTTGGTTTTCTTCCTCATTGACGAAAGTTAGTGTGAGTTTCTTTTACCTTAGATAATGGTCACAGTCAGGCAGTGGTTATCCGAGTGATTAAGTTAGTCATATTTCAAATCTGTGATGTCTAGTGGAATAGTGAGGCTTGCTTTTCCGGGGAAATATTATCCCACAGCACTGAAATAGGCCTTTTAAACAGATTGCCTCAGCACCCACAACCCCAATGCTAGTCTTTGACCTCTTTCCTGAGTCAGCTGGCTCTACTGTAGCCCACAACTGTTCCTATTACTAAAGGTCCTGACTTTGTGAATACTCTATTTGAAGGCATGAAACAGGGCTGGAGAATGGGGGCTGATGCATCCTCAGTCAAGAGGAGATTAATTAAAACTTTTACATTTGGAAATGACTGGAGCTGAGGTAAATTATGCAGAGGACTGTGACATACTTAAGGATGAGCCCTACAGAAGTAATAATCTTGGGGTTGAACCTTACCATATTTTGGTAACATGTCATTTTCATTAAGTTTCATGGACAGTTTCTCTTTATGAGGCCTCAGGTTTTCTCATGCTTTCATCTCAAACTTACCTCATTAATTGACTACTATGTCCCTATGGCACATCTTTTGTCTAATGCTAGTCTGCCTCTCCCAATCACCATAAGTCAAAGTACTTGCCATTTTGAGAATATCCCAGAATATACCCATGTCCCTGCACTGGTGTCACCTTGGAACTCTAGCTGTGTATCGGTTCAAGCATTAGGAATCCGGAATTGCCCTTCACCGTCAATGAAGTGACACAGTAGCAAAAGACCAAAGCTTTTCACAACACACAGGAGACACAGCTGACAATTCCTTACACAAACAACTACACATGCCTGCACTTATTGCTGTTTAAACACTAGGTCTAACAACTTATTTGTCTTTAGATATATTCCATTTTATAATCTGCTATTAGTCACTGCTACTTTTTCCTCAATCCCCAATTTAACTCAGCATCTTATTGTTATTCAATGCAGAAATCTGCTATCCTTACCTGGTCTGGCTCACATGTGACTCCAGACCCACAGCAATGTGGTTAACTTTTAACTGACCTCTGGACAATTAGGGATGAACAATAGATGCTGGCCTAGCCAGTGACACCCTCATCCCGTGAATGAATTTTAAAAAAAGTTGCCTCATTAAATCATCAAAAGTTAACGAAAATCAAACAAACAGAAATCACATTTGTCTGTCCCAACAGAAACTACCTGCTTGCGTTTTAAGCACCAACAGTTTTACAGTCAATGAATGATCATTGCACCCAGCTCTCATCTACTCCAACCAGCTGAGTTAAATCCTGTCAAGCCTGTAGTACCTTTCACGTCTTCACTCTATCATGCAGATGGTGATATTTCTTCTGGTCAATGTTCTCATCTTCCTCCTCAGACAATTGCTTCTGCTTGCCCAACTCTTCAACATCCTTCACCTCCCCTGATTGTCTGCTCCAACTATGCAGAGCACTACATGCTAGGAATATGTGACACACTCTGTCTGGAGTATACTGCAAGGTCCAAATAGGAACTGGAAGATTCCGTAATTATAATTGTTATGTCTTATATAAAATTTTTGAGGGAAGGAATAAATATGTCAGAGTGCAAATAATGCATAATTATCATGATTGTTAATCGGAATTGTTTTGTTAAATTCTACTATTCAGAATAGTTAAGTTTTGTTTAATAGATGAAATCTTGTGTTGCAGTCCTATTGGTTGAAACATGGTATTTGGATTTTGTTTTAAGTGTTAAGTGCTAACCAGATTGTAACATTGTTTTTCAACTGAAAGTAGATTAAGAACCAGAAAGATTCAAGAATTTCTTTTTCAGAGGTAAAACAGTTCTCCAACAGCATGTAACTCAGGGAGTTAGGCTGCCAATAATGAACAGATGAACTCCACTACTTAGAATGCAACTGGAAGATATTAGTCACTAAACATAGTGAACTCATTCATTGTTCCATTCTTGATTATCATTTGATATTATTTTATTGAGGAACTTTACCCATATAATTAAGTACAGATTCTAAATAAGGTTTCGAAGAAAATAAATTGCAAAATCCAGGGTGAGGATTTCTTTGCATCAACAAGTGCCAATTAGGTTGATGGAATGAAGCTGACTATTCCTGGTTCAAATATGCTTTCACCAGGGTGGCAGCTTACCTCCCTGTCCAATCTCCATGTCCATAGCTGCTCTTTACATGCTGCAAAACAGTGGATTTCCTAACTTGTTTAATGAGTTACAAAGTAGAGAATGCATTTCTCAGAAGTTGAACAAGCTAGTTATTGAATTACTTAAGTATACTGGTACAGGGAGATAGGCCAGGGCTTATATGGCTGTTTTGTATGTTCATGTATTTTTAAATTTATAATTTGTAGTGAACAAGGATCTGGATTCTGTTACAAAAAAGTGCCATAATGTGACTGATGGTCTCTACAATGTAGAAGTTAAATCAACAGAGTACAGAGGAACCTCGATTATCTGGCATTCGATCTGAACAAGATCGCAAGGTCCCGGGTTTGGCTAAACTGTGTTATCCGGATTTCGATTATCTGAACATTCGATTATCCGAACAAAAAACACCCCACCCATGTCGTTCGGAGAATCGAGGTTCCTCTGTAGGTAGAATGGAATATAAGGTGAGAAGAGACGATGGGAGCAGTCAAAAAAGTCAGCATTGAACAGTTGATTTCAGTGAGTCTCTCTCTCTCACTGCAACCCCCAGATCATCTTCTTTGCCCAGAAGCTCTTCAACCATGTCCTCCACCCTCCCCTCTGACCTATCACCTTCATCCCCACCTCCATCCACCTATTGTACTCTTAGTTACCTTCTCCCCAGCACCACCCCCATTCCATTTAGCTCTCCACCCCGGACGCTCCCTGCTTCATTCCTGATGAATGGTTTTGCCCGAAACATTGATTTTCCTGCTTCTCGGATGCTGCCTGACCTGCTGTGCTTTTTCAGCACCACTCTAATCTTGACAGTTGAAAAGATGGCCTGTTCCTGTGTTGTAAATAATGTGAAAATGGCAGATTAACACCATCAATCAGGGATGCAACTTGGCAGTGATTTTAATATTTCACATCACACAGGATCTGGTCATTATCATATTCAGCACCTTATCATTATCATATTTCTTTTAAGGGACCTTGTTTTGTAGAAACTGTGTTTCCTGCATCACAATAGCGATTAAACTTTATAACTACTTCACTGACTATAAAGATCTTTGAGAGATTCTAAGGTCATGAAAATATCTATCTAAATATAAGCAGATAAATAGGATAGTGAAGAAGGCATTTGGAATGCTTTCCTTTATTGGTCAGAGCATTGAGTATTGGAGTTGGGAAGTCATGTTGCAGCTGTACAGGACATGGGTTAAGATTAGAGTGGTGCTGGAAAAGCACAGCAGTTCAGGCAACATCCAAGGAGCAGGAAAATTGATGTTTCGGGCAAAAGCTCTTCATCAGACCTGATGTAGGGCTTTTGCCGAAATGTCAATTTTCCTGATCCTCAGATGCTGCCTGACCTGCTGTGCTTTTCCAGCACCACTCTAATCTTGACTCTGATCTCTAGCATCTGCAGTCCTCACTTTTGCCTAGTTGATTTTAACCTTACTGCGAATCCCCTTGCAAGGATGCCTACCTTGAAGAAGTTGTCCTCTTCTCTCTATAAGGATTTCAGTGAATCTCTCTCTCACTGCAACCCTCAAGTCATCTCCTCTGCCCTGAAGCTCTTCAACCATGGTCTGAAACAGACTCGCTACCACAGCCACATCGGCTTCCTCAGTGCCTGCCTCCGCAACCAACTGATTGCACATGGACTCTGGACTACATTCAAACCAGCACAGTTTGGATCTAAACAGGACAGCCAGTACAGACTACAAATTCAAAACCACCAACTAAGGTTCTCCTTCAGGATCTCCGCTCCACACTCGCAGCCATGCGCCGGCACCTAACCTCTCTACAGTCAGCTATGCCTCACCTGAGGGCCACACTCTCTCAGAACTGCAAAGGACCCCTTCTGTAGTATATCCTAAGAAGAATTCATACTCTCAACAAACAGTATTTCTACACCATCTCAAACATCAAAAACTGTAAGTACAACAAATTTTATATACCCATTTCCATAACCAGTATTCCTCAAACATTCCAGAAGCTTCCCCTGGCCTCTGAAACTGCTCGTCTGCCATTAGCCATGTGGCTGGTACAGCCACCATCCCCATGGCGATCGATGACATCACTTCCACTCCCATCATGGCCGCTTCTGCAGCTACTCCCACCCCTAACGATTTCACATGCACCACGCGTGACATCACTTCTGCCCTTCACGCCACACACCCACTCCAGTTACAGGCTTCGCCTCCACTCCCAGCTCCACACCTATACCAGGTGCTAGCTCCTAGTCCTGCTGAGTTTTCACCAACACCCCAGACCTCCCCCTCACTGAGGATGAATGATCAGTCCTCAGCAAAGGCTTTACCTTTATCCCCTTCCGTTCATGCATCAATGAATTCAATACGCATCGTGAAGTCGAACACTTCTTCCGTCGCCTCCGCTTCTGAGCTTACTTTTTCAATAAGGACTCCCGCCCACCTTCTGAGGACCCCTTCACCCACCTCCAATACACTCTATCCACTTGGACACCCATGCTGGCCTATTACCCGCCCTCGACCTCTTCATTTCCAACTGCCACCGAGACATTAATCGTCTCAACCTGTCTACCCATCTCCTCCACTCCAACCTCTCACACTCAAAACGCGCAGCCCTCCATCCCGCTGCTCCAATCCCAACCTCACCATCAAGCTAGCAGATAAAGGGGGTGCAGTGGTAATTTGACGCACTGACCTCTACACCGCTGAAGCCAGGCGCCAACTCAAAGACACCTCCTCCTCCCTTGACCATGACCTTAGCCCCCATCACCAAACCATCATCTCCCAGACCATATACAACCTCATCACCTCAGGAGATCTCCCACCCACAGCTTCCAACCGCATAGTTCGGGGACCCGCACTGCCCGATTCTACCTCCGTCCCTAGATCCACAAGCCTGACCACCCCAGCTGACCCATTGTCTCAACCTGCTCCTGCTACACTGAACTCATCTCCACCTACTTCAACACTATCCTCTCTCCCTAGTCCAGGAACTCCCCACACACATTCGAGACACTACCCACACCCTTCACCTCCTCCAAGACTTCTGTTTCCCTGGCCCCCAACACCTCATCTTCACCATGTACATCCAATTCCTCTTCACCTCCATGACCAGGGCCTCCAAGCCCTCCTCTTCCTCTCCCAACGTCCCCAAAAGTACCCTTCCACTGACACTCTCATTCGTTTGGCTGAACTGGTTCTCACTCTTAACAATGTCTCCTTCAAATCCTCCCACTTTCTCCAGACAAAAGGGGTAGCCATGGGCACCCAAATGGGTCCCAGCTATGTCTGTCTCTTTGTTGACTACATCGAACAGTCCATCTTCAGTAGTTACACCGGCACCACTCCCCACCTCTTCCTCTGCTACATTGATGACTGCATCCACGAGGAGGTTGAGCAGTTCATCAACTTCACCAACACATTCCACCCCAACCTTAAATTCACCTGGACCATCTCTGACACCTCCCTCCCCTTTCTGGACCTCTCCATCTCCATCAATGACGACCGACTTAACACTGACATTTTTTACAAACCTACCGACTCCCACAGCTACCTGGATTACACCTCTTCCCACCTACCTCTTGCAAAAATGCTGTAAAGCCTGATGAAGGGCTTTTGCCCGAAATGTCGATTTTCCTGCTCCTCGGATACTGCCTGAACTGCTGTCCTTTTCCAGCACCACTCTAATCTTGACTCTGATCTCCAGCATCTACAGTCCTCACTTTCGCCTAAGACATTGGTTAGGCCACTTTTGGAATTTTGCATGCAATTCTGTTCTCCTTCCTAACAGAAGGATGTTGTGAAACTTGAAAGGGTTCAGAAAAGATTTACAAAGGTGTCGCCAGAATTGGAGGATTTGAGCTTTAGGGAGAGGCTTAATAGGCTGGGGCTGTTTTCCCTGGAGTGTCAAAGGCTAAGGGCTGGCCTCATAGAAACTTATAAAATCATGAGGGGCATGAATTGGATAAATAGGCAAAGTCTTCTCCCTGGGGTGGGGGAGTCCAGAATTAGAGGTTTACGATGAGAGGAGCAAGATATAAGAGAGACCTAAGAGGCAACTTTTTCACGCAGAGGGTGATGCATGTCTGGAATGAGCTGCCAGAGGAAGTGGTGGAGGCTGGTATAATTGCAACATGTTTTAGGCATCTGGATGGGTATATGAATAGGAAGGGTTTGGAGGGATATGGGCCTAGATTGGGTTGGGATATCTGATCTGAAAATGTGTTGCTGGAAAAGCGCAGCAGGTCAGGCAGCATCCAAGGAACAGGAGAATCGACGTTTCGGGCATAAGCCCTTCTTCAGGAATGAGGAAGTGTGTCCAGCAGGCTAAGATAAAAGGTAGGGAGGAGGGACTTGGGGGGAGGGGCTTTGGAAATGCGATAGGTGGAGGGAGGTCAAGGTGAAGGTGATAGGCCGGAGTGGGGTGGGGCGGAGAGGTCAGGAAGA
>NC_057721.1:67206049-67228343 GCF_004010195.1 Chiloscyllium plagiosum | reverse complement strand
CCCCACTCCGGCCTATCACCCTCACCTTGACCTCCCTCCACCTATCGCATTTCCAAAGCCCCTCTCCCAAGTCACTCCTCCCTACCTTTTATCTTAGCCTGCTGGACTCACTTTCCTCATTCCTGAAGAAGGGCTTATGCCCGAAACGTCGATTCTCCTGTTCCTTGGATGCTGCCTGACCTGCTGCACTTTTCCAGCAACACATTTTCAGCTCTGATCTCCAGCATCTGCAACCCTCACTTTCTCTTTGGGATATCTGATCGGCATGGATGAGCTGGACCCAAGGGTCTTTTTCTGTGCTGTACATCTCTATGACTTTATAAGTCTTCTTTCTTTCTAAGATTGCGCAAAGTGCCAGATTAATGTCACTCTTTTCCTGTTTAGTATCTGCAAGACTGTTCCTGCACATTACACTATTATGGGATCTCTGTTCTGGAAATAGAATGACTACATACAAGAATTCGGAACTGAAATTTCAACCTGAAGTTGCAATGTTTCAAGAATAACTTCTTGTTTTCTGGCTCAAAGCCAGAACAGAAGGCAAGTCATCTCAGATCAGGACCAAGGTTGTGGCTTGGGAGAAAAAAACTCTAAAAATATATATTTCAACTCTTTTGTGATCTCAAGGTTTCACCAGTACATTTTCTTTCACATTAAGGCACAATATAATTAGAAGTTATTGTTAGTAAGAAAGTATATTTATTTGACCGCGGTCTCTCTCTCTCTCTCTCGCTTTGTTGCAGGATTTCACATTTCCTGCAACTTGGCCACTTGCCCTTTAAATGTTGCTGTAGAGTCATTGAATTTTGGGTTAACTTTCTGCTGTTTGCTGCTGAGTTTAACTTTCAGGCCTGGTCAGTTTTACTGTAAAACATGCAATGCTGAGTAAAGAAAAAGCTGTTGAAAACCTGAAAGAAAAGACAGATGTTGTTACATTTGCATGGTTGACATTTCTGGCGTAACATCCTAGAATCCTTGTATCACAGAATGGTTACTGGACAGAAAAAGACAATTTCTATTTGGCTTAGCACATCTGTAGAAGCTCTCTAAAAAGCTATTCTCTGTCTCAGCAACTCCCCTGCATTGTCCCTGTAGTGCTGCAAATGTCCCCTTTTCAGGTAATGATTGAATTCCCCTTTGAACACCCCAATTGAATCTGTCTTCACCATATTATCAGGCATTGCATTCTAGACCATAATCATTAGTTGTGTGAAACAAGTCTTTTCTTGTGAAATCATTCTTTCTTTTACCAATTTTACTTTAAACCTTCTGTGTCCTGATCATTTTGCCATAAAGAATGTTTCCAAATTACTTTATCTACTATTTCAAGGTTCTTCATGATGCTTAATACCTTTCTCAAACTTCCTTTCAATCTGTTCTTCTCTAAAGGGACAGTTTCAACTTCTGCAGTTTTTCTATGTAGTTCCTCATCCCTTACATGATTATTTTCTGAAACTTTTGCACTATCTCATAATCCTTCCTAAAGTGTGATGATCAGAACTGGATGCAGTGCTCTATTTGAGGCCAAAGTAGTGTTTGCCATCAGGTTTAGCATTACTTCCTTGCTTCTATACTCTTCCTTCTTTGCTAAAACTCGGGATGCTTTATCAATTTCTCTCTCAACCTGTCCTGCAATGATAATTTATCAATAATATATAGACCTCGGACCCTCCATTTCTACACAGCTTGTGTCTCCATCCCATGCGCACCACAGCAACAATATTAGCTACATTAATTACATTGTTACTTCACTGGCCAACTTGACTTGGTCTCTAGCCCCCAACGATGCTGTAGTACTTCAAAAGAATGTAGATATAGGTTTGAGGAATGGGTGCACAGATTTCAGATGAATTTTAATGTAGAGAAGTGTGGAATGATCCATTTTCAAAGAACAAATACACAAAAGCAACATAGTATACAATTCTAAATGGTGTGCAGAAGCAGAGGGTATATGTGCAGAAATTGTTGAATGTACAGTAGTTGGCTCCTCACTGCTCAATCGTCATCAGGTCAAAAAGAAGGGGCAAATAGACAGTGAGGATCTGAAACCTGAATAAAGGCTGAGGTAACTAGTTGTTGTCAGGAGCAACCACTTAACAGATGTTCTTAATAACTTAGGTGGCAATAAAATGGCTTCTCGATGCAAATAACATGACAAATGGCTGCAAATTGACAATTATGCTAAAAGCTACTTAAAATGGCTTTTAAGTTACTAACTGCTAATTATAGCTGCATAATTGACTAACCACAGTCTGCTTCAATAGAGATTAGCAGATAATGCTACCTCCACAGCATAGAAGTAACTAGACTAGATATGACATTACTGGACATCCTTCAGACGCAGATGCAATGGTTCGGTTAGTGAGATAAAGGTCACCTTAGGGTTGGAAAATAAAGTTGGCTCCGATGAAATATCATTTGACGAAGTAACTGTTAAATAAAGCAATATTGTGTATTGATTGGTAATTGTCTGAATGTACAATGCGATCATGGCGTATACCCTTCTTTAAGAAAAGAATAAAACTGTCTTTGGTTTGAGCCATGTACGCAGCTCCTCCAAGGAACACGGAAGTGTATAATCTCTGTGATTCTGGACACTCTGTGCTCAGCCGTATGAAAAATGAAGAGTGAAATCTTAAATACCAGACTGATTGAGAGTGTTTATTGACCAATCGCGGAACCGAGAGACCCCGCTGGGGGTTCAGATCTTCATCTGTTGCCATGACACGGATTCAGTATGGACGGATTGTGGGCAGCGGTGTTAGAACCTTGAGTCCTCCACTATTGAGTGTAGAGGAATCGGCCGGCCAGATGTGAGTATTTTCTCCGTTTGGTTTTCCTCTCATTCAAGTTGCAGTTGACTCAATCCCTCGTTGTCTATCGTCTAAGTCCAGCCCGAAAAGGATCGGTCCTGATAAGAATTCATTAATAAAAGGAGTCGGGGTCTTCAGGGAGTCGGGGACTCCCACTAACAGGTCAGCAACCTGCGGATTAGGGATCCGAATAGAGTCGGGGACTCGTTAAAAAAAAGGAGTTGGGGACTCCAGGGAGTCAGGGACTCCACTAACAGGTCAGGGACCTGAATAAGGAAGTACTTCAAATGAGTCGGGGATTCAGATTCGGTTGAATTGGTGCTGTCTAAACTGATTGCCAAATTGTTCAGTGAAAGATGAAATAAGGAAGTATCGTGATACATTATAACGAGGTTGTCGAGGGGTTTGGAAAGTTGAGGAGGGTTTGTGGAAGTCATCAGTTTTGTTGCTTGTTGTTAAATAGTGAAGGTCTTAAGTCAGAATTATTAAAGGAAGGTTGTTTTAAGATGGGCAATAATATAGATAAAATGGAAGATCCATCATCTTCATCTGTGAAACTATGTGAAAAGTATCCAGAAAAGTCTGAAAGCCTGTGAAAACTTTCTGGTACCTTAAATGAGCAGTGATGAGCAGTGGCTACTGGGGGGGGGCCTTAAAAATACTCAATTGGTTAAGTCAGCCCAGCAATTGATTTGGCAACAAAACCTGGGCTCAAAAACAAAATAATTGATTGGACTGTGGCGGCAATTTTATTGTGAAAGACGCAAAGAGTCGGTTTTGGGTTCATGGTAGGATACTGCCACCACATTGGGAATTGAATTAACTAATGATGGTACCATGAAATCTATTGAGGTCCTCAAAAATGAATGTGCTCGAGCCAAATGTCAACAGAAACAAAAAGAAAAGTCACCGGTGGCTGATAAACAGAAAGAACTGTGCAGTTCGATGGTTGGCCTTGGTTTGGGTGCGGGAGACAACGAAAATTCAGATTTAGATGATTGGTGTCCCTATCTGCATCTTGCACCACCACCACCTCCCCTACCCCCACCTAACCCGCAAGCAAATCTTAATTCACCCCACCCGGTTATTCCAGTCACTGCCACATCGATAGGTCGAGCGCCCCCAGCACCCCTTGCCCTAACCCCTTTCCCACAGATTATTCAACCTCTTGCTTATCAAACTGTTGTTGCACCTAATTCTCAAATTCCCGTTGTTCCCCTGCTGCCGGCCCCTCTCGTTCTTCCACCTGGATTCACCCTTGCTATCGCTGCTTCTTCTCATATTCCTCAGATTCTCATTAGTTTGGCAGCTATAGCTCACTCTCAGAAATACGCTGCGGCTGTAGCCACGCTGCATCCTCAGTTCACTGACTCTGTTGCTTGGAACACTTGCAGTCAACTAAAATTGAAATCTCGCCAATCTTCTAAAAAGTCTTACTGTGCCTTAACACAACTCGCTCAATGATCAGAAACCCTGCTGAGTTCCTCTTCTGAGGACTTGGGAGATGAAATACCTGCTCTGGGCATGTTCCCCATGAGAGAACTGCCGAATCCACAGGCTGGCACTGCTGGTCAAAATGCCACTATCCATGTTTACTGCCCCTGGAAGCCCGATTACATTACGTCCATTCTCAGTAATGCTCTGGACCGCCACAAGGGTCCCCAACAGTTTGCTGATTTCCTAAACCCACGATTAAAGTTTATGACGGCACTGCCCAAGACTTTTGGGCCCTTATTCATCAGATCCTTACTCGCACTGAATATATGTTTCACTGAACGCGTTGCTTATAATGATTTTGATGCCCTCACTTATGCCATGGTGACAGCATGATATCCTTGCTGCTGCATCCACCATACTGGCCAAACCTATTGACCTTCCTTGTATCCTCGAACTTCGGCCTACAAATAAAGAGTCTGCCTGAAGATTTTCTTGAATGCTTCTGAGAATGTTATGAGTACTATTCTGGGGATCAAGCTTTGAATTTCCATGTTGTCAATGCTAAATATAACTCTATGTTATTGAGCTGTCTGCCGCCCTCTATCGCCACTGCAGTTAAGACAAATAACCTGTATTGGGTCGACACTAACCCCAATCAACTCCGTCGGTCCTTCAAGGCTTTGTGGAAAATTCAGAGCAAAGACAAGGCGCTGACCCGCGTAAAGTTGAATTTGAGTTCCAGGAAGAGACAAGAGACTTCTCAACAATTACCTACGCATTGCAGTAGTAGTCTTTCACCCTTTCGAGGCCACAGTCATGGACGTAGCCAGGGAGTCTCTCCCAGACAACCCCCTCAGAGCTGTTTCAATTGTGGTGACCCATATCACTGGGCTTGTGACTGCCCGACCGCTGAAGAGCAATGGGGGGAGCCAAGGATGCAGATATGGAAATTACCCCCAGAACCCTTATGACAACTGAAGGAAACTCCCTAATAGTAATCACCCTGTGACACAAGTGAGGGGTAGATGATGACTCACTAACTTTTTGCAAAAAACTCCTTTTCTGAAGTAACTTTCCTTTGAAGTCTATGCCTTACAAGCAGGAACCTACAGTCTGTCTTAAAGTTGAAAACAGATGGTATCCCTTTCTGATTGACATGGGAGCCTCTGTCCTCAGTGAAATCTGACATGAACCTTCAAATCTCTAAGAAGACTCAAAAATTATCTGGCTTTCAAGGGAAACCTACCATTATTCAGTTTCTGATCCGGTTCCTGTCTATTTCCAAGGCTATTCCCTGGACCACTGCTTTGTGATTACTGCACATTATCCTGCAATCTAATGGGACGAGATCTGCTGTGTGCCTTTCAAGTCAAACTCGCCTGTTCCCTGATGGTGTCCAACTTGATTCTGACTCAATTGAACGCCTATGGTACATATCCACTAAACCCCAAAGTTGGTCACTTGACCTTGACCTTCAAAGTTCTGGATGTCATGTCACCCTTGCTTACGATTGGACAGGCCAAGACCAATTCCTTGAAGATTTTGCTCTAATTGATGACTTTCTCCGTTAAGGCATCTTGGTCCCTTGCCAATCACCCTGTAACACTCCAATTATGACTGTCCCAAAACCTGGCAAGCCAGACCAGTATAGACTGGTTCAAGAGAAAAGGGTCAGATCTTCACCGCTATTTATCTTCATTGACAGTCCGCAGAAAACCTCACATGCCCTGGTCCCAAATCCAGCTTATATTCTAGCCTCGGTACATCACAGGCTACATTTTTTTCTGTTGTTGGCCTGCAACATGCTTTTTTTTTCTCACTGCCTCTTCATGAAGACAGTCAATATCTATTTGCCTTTACTTTTAATGGCCACCAGTTGATGTGGACTTGACTACCTCAAGGTTTCATACATTCTCCGACCCTTTTCTCTCAGGCTTTACAGAAATAATTGCGGTCTCTCATCCTCACAGATGGGTCTGCACTGATCCAGTATGTAGGCAACCTCCTTATTGCCAGTTTGGGTGAAGAATCTAACTGCTCTGTCATCTCCTCCTCAACTATCTGAAATGCCTGGGCAATGTTGCCTCTCCTAAAAAGGTCTCAATTGCACAACAAGTTTTAGGTTTCATCCTGTCAGCTAACTCACGCTCTCTTGAACAGAACTGCATCACTCCAATTGTCAACTTCCTGGTCCCAACAACTGTGAAACAGATTTCCCAGTGGCTGGGCATGGTCACCGTCTGCCGAAAATTGATCCCTAACCCTGCCCTCCTCGTTAAGGTGTTGACCCATTTTACTTCCTATGAAGGCACCTTTGAGCTCTCCTCAGAGGCAAAGTAAGCCATCCATGAATTTAAACATGCCTTGTCACAAAGTCCAGCTTTGGGAAGACTCCTCTATGACAGACCTTTCCAACTTTACTGCTCTATTCTGGATGACTGTGCTTCCTCAGTTCTCACTCAACTACTTGGAGATCGACACCGCTTGGTTGCCTATTTCTTGACTAAACTTGACTCTGTTGCCTTAGGACATCCCCGTTGTACTCAGATCTTCACCGCTATTTATCTTCATTGACAGTCCGCAGAAAACCTCACACTTCAGCAGGACATTGTCATCTACAGTTCTCATGCGGTGATCGCCTTGTTAGGACAATTGCAAACTCAACATTTGACCGTTATGAGGTTTACCTTCTCAACAACCCCTGACTGACCTTTACTGTACCAACATTAATCTTGCCGATTTCCTTGCACATCCCACATCACCCCTATCCACTCCAGATCATGACCATTTTCTCCTCATCAATGAAGACATCCAAATTCGTCCAGATCTTTCCGACGCCCCATCCCAGGCCCTGATATCAATATGTTCACTGATGGTAGTTCTTCTACTGATGATATAGGTACTCACCTCTTGGTTTATACCTCAGCACACTCACACTAAATACAGATAAAATATGTTTGTCTAATTATGTCTTACTATGTGTTTTGCTGCATGTCAGTTGTCATCTAAGAGTGTGTCCAATAAATCTTTCTTTCTAACCGAACACAAATAATAAGCAGCAGCAGAGCTAATGGAGGACTTCACAGCTGTGTGCAACTAATACCCGCATTTGCCCCTGGGGTTTGTGAATAATGACAATGTGTAGAAATCTGTAGGAATATCAAGAGAAAGAGTTTAGTCAAGACAAATGTAAGTCCTTTACAGGTAGAAACAGGGGAAGTTATAATGAGGAACAAAGAGATGGCAGATTAATTAAATACATATTTTGGTTTTGCCTTCACAAAGGAGGACATGCATATGCCACAAAAATGTGGGGGAACACAGGGTCTATTGAGAGTGAGGAACTAAAGGAAATTAATATTGGTAAGGAAATGGTATTGGGTAAACTAATGAGAATAAAGGCTATTAAATCCCCAAGGCCTGATAAACTATGTTCTAGAATACTTAAGGAAGTGGCCATAGAAATAGTAGATGCATCTGGTGGTCATCCTTCAAGTTTCTATAGACTTTGAAACAGTTCCATTGGATTGGAGAGCAGCATAGAAAATAAAATTAAAGCACAAGGGATTACCCTGGGGTACAGCAGAGATCCGTGCTTGGACCTCAGCTGTTGTTAATATTGTTAACAATATATGTTAATGATTTAGATGAGGAAACTGAATTTAATACAGGGCGACCCCCTTATCTGCAGAATCATTTTCCATGGCTTCGCTTATCTGTGGTTTACTACGGCCGGAACATATTATAGGAACGTTCCAGCACCAGGAATCAGGAGGCTGCAGGGAAGGTACATTCCCCATTTAAATGAATGAGTTCGCTCCTATCCGTGTAGGTCCTGGAAAGTAATCCCTACAGGTACGGGGGGGACTACTGTACATTTAAGTTTACAAATGAGTCAAACCTGGGTGGTGGAGAGGATGCAGAGATACTTCAGTGTGATTTGAACAAGTTGGGTGATTAGGCATATGCATGGTAGATGAAGTATAATGTGCATAAATGTGAGGTTATCCACTTTGGTGGCAAAAACAGGAAGGCAGATTATTATCTGAATTGTGATAGATTGGGTAGGAGGACGTGCAAACAAGATCTGGGTGTGCTTGTCGCTAGACTCTGAAAGTAAGCATGCAGGTGCAGCAGATGGTGAAGAAGGCAAATTGTATGTTTGCCTTCAGAGAGAGAGGATTAAAGTACAGGAGCAGGGATGTCTTGCTGCAATTGTACAGGGTTTTGGTGAGACCACACAGGGAGTATTGTGTGCAGTTGTGGTCTCCTTATCTAAGGAATCTAATTCTTTCTATGTAGAGAGTGCAATGAAGGTTTACCAAACTGATCTTTGAAATGGCAGGACAGATGTATTAAGAGATATTGGATCATTTAAGGCAATATTCAAAGGAATTTAGAAGAATGAGAAAGAATTTCAATGATGTTCTGTAACAGGACGAGACAGGATAAATGCAGGAAGGATGTTTCCAATGACCAAGAGTCTAGAATCAGGGGTCTAATGATACAGGATAGGCCATTCAGGATTGAGATGAGGAGAAATGACTTCATCCAGTGAATGGTGAGCCTGTGGAATTCTCTGCCTCAGAAAGTGGTTGAGATTTCAAGAAAGAATTAGATATAATTCATAGGGCTAATGAGATTAAAGGATACAGAGAGGTAACAGGAACAGGGTACTGTGTTGGATGATCAGCCATGATCATATTGAATGCCATAGATGGATTCAGAAAGGAAGCAAATTTTAAAATTGAATTTTTTTTGCACCAAGAACCATTGTAGGTCGGTGAGCACAGGAGTGATGGATAAATGGAACTTAGTTTGAGTTAAATTATTGGCTGCGGAATTCTTCACGAACTCATGTTTATGAAATGTGCAACACATAACCTCACCTTGCCACTTCCCGTGACAATGGTGCTGGAATTATTTTCACATCTGCTGTTGTGATACAAAATAAATTGTAGATTGTGTAGAATGATAGGAACTTTAAATAATATTTTCATTTTGGAAATATTGAAATGTAGGCCATAAGGAGCAAAGGCAACATTTTTGCCCTTCAAGCCTGTTTGATGAAGCAATGAGTATAAAGCTAATGGGTTACCATTCATGGTATCCACGTTACTGATTACTTCAATCTCCAACATTGAAAAGGAAAATAAAGTAACATCTTTTGAACATGTCATCTCTAAGCTCTCTCAAGTCACATACCATCCTCATTTCCATCCACATTGTTCTGTTCCTGCCACTGGCACATGGTGACTCAGTGGTTAGCATTGCTTCCTCACACTGCTAAGGATCTGGGTTCGATTCTAACCTTAGGTAACTCTCTGTGTGGAGTTTGCACATTCTCCCTGTGTCTGTGTGGGTTTCTTCTGGGTATTCCAGTTTCTTCCCAAAGTCCAAAAAGATGTGCAGGCTTGGTGGATTAGGCATGCTAAACTGCCCCATAGTTTTCGGGATTAAGTGGGCTGACTATGGTAGGTGGGGGTCATGGAGGGTCAGTGCATACTCGATGGGTTGAATGGTCTCAATCTGCACTGCAGGGATTCTATGATTCTTTGTCGCTGGCTCAGAATCCTGAAAATTGTTATCCTTAATACAAGAACTTCAGCAGTTAAGGTGGAAAGTTTCTCAGGGTAGCTAGGAATGGACTATCAATGCTGTGTTGACAGTTAATAATTTCCCAAGAGAGTGCGCAACAGGCTAATCCTTCTTCAGAGGCACTGGGACCATGGTCAGATAATTCAGTTTAGATAGGCTATTTAAACTGAGACTTTCCCAGCCTGTGAGGCTCGTTAGTTACACTGTGTAGTGCACTGACCCAGGTTTTGCTTTGAAATCCATAGAGTGACAAAGAAAACAATGGCATATCCAGATGCATTACAAATGTAATTGATATCACATTGCTTCTGACTCATTAACTACAAATGTCTGTCTTTTGTATGCTGTCTGGCTCAGTGTGTTTTGCTGGGTGTGTTTCAGTTGTTCATTAGCCAAATGTTTGAAGTGAAATCCTGGTATAATGTTTGAAGTACATTACATCACTCCCACTTTCACAGTCATTCATTGTACAAAGCTCATATTAGATAAGTTTAGTAAAACTATATTGCGCTACAATGTGACACAAGTATTTTATTACACTGATATGGGATGTTGAGTGTCTGGGTCATGAGATAACTGTATGACATTGCAACTTATTATGGTTACCTATTTATAAAGGTTTAATTAATCTCTTCTAAAAAAATCGTTCATTCATTATATGAGGTATTCCTGGAAAAGCCTACATTTATTGCTTATCCTACGATGTTCCTTGAGAAAGGGTTTTGTTTTTTTTCATTTCTGGGATGAGGGTGTCATTGGCTAGGCCAGCATTTATTGCCTATACCCAATTACCCAGAAGGCACTTAAGAATCAACAAAATTGTTGTGGTCTGGAGTTACATGTAGGCCAGACCAGGTAAGGATGGCAGTTTCCTTCCCTGAATGACATTAGTGAATCAGATGGATCTTCTGATAATTGACAATGGTTTCATGGTGATCATTAGACTCTTAATTCCAGAATTTTATTGAATTCAAATTCTACCATCTGCTGTGGCAGGTTTCGAACCTGGATCCTCAGAACATTATCTGGGTCTCTGGGTTAAAAGTCCCAGTGTCGCATCCCCTAGTGTTGAGCTGCCTCTTTGAAATGCTGCATTCCATATGTTGAAGTTTCTCTCCCAGTGAGTTACAAAGGATGTCCTCAGATTTTGACCCAGCAGCCATAAAAGAATGATAATATATATCCAAGTCAGAAGTGTGTGATCTGCAGTGGAACTTGGGGATAGGGAAGTGTGTGCTGTGGTTGTCCTTCTAGCTGGAAGAAGTTGCTAGATTGAGAGAGGATGTTGAATTAGTCATTGGCAAGTTCTGCTTTTTGTGAATTGCCATACCTGAGCAATTCTCTGCATCTTTGGATCGATGTCAATTTTGCAGCTCTTCTAGAGAATCTTGGCTGAAGAAACAGCTGTGCTGGACGCAAGTCTTCAGCACTAGAATCAAGGTTTTGTTTGGGGCCCAGCCTTTGCAGTTTCATATACCGTAAGTTCAATTGCTTTATTATGAGTTGTTTATTGTCACAAATAACTAGAAAGATACAGTGAGTAGTGTTTTGTAGCCACAATCTGGTACCATTTTGAGTTCATCTGGACAAGCTGTCTTCAAACACAGCTCCAGGGCTTCTGCACGGTCTCTGCAAGATGTCCTGGGCCTCAAGGAGTCCCTGCGGTTTAGACATCAGGAGTCTCCGCTCCTAGCACTCCACCGCTGTAGCCAACAACCTGCCGAGCACTGTTCCGGCTTTTTAATATCACGTGTAGCTAAATCAGTTAGCTGAAGAATGTGACTCTGAGGACCTCAAGGCAAGGCCAAGGTGAATCTTAAATTTTATACTATTGGTTGAAAGAGGGTCTTAAAGCAATGGTTTTGTGTGATGGTTATGCTTCCTAATCCTGTCGTGGATCGATTCGTTGATGACAGGTAGCTTAGTGAGGATGTTTTTCCCTTGTGTTGCTTCTCTCACTATATGCCATATGCCTGACTGGCATCAATGTCCTTCAGGACTCAGTCAACATGATCAGTGGTGGCATTATCGAGCTACAATTATTGATAACATTGAGACCCCCTACCCAGATGATCCTTGCCCATGTTTGCCTGATTCTATGGATTTGGAGTCAAAGATAAAATCTCTCAAAACCACTGAACGTATACTGCAGTTTTTCTGGTGGGAGAGGGCATATATACAAATAGTGATGGTGAGAATATATCGTTGGAGAGGAATGAAGTGTGAATGTGAGTATACCAAGGTGTGACTTGAGCTTTCGAGAAGAGCTCTTCCAATTTTGCTGTTTCTTCAGATACTATCCAGAGGAGATTTTTTGCAAATGTACCTGGCTGGGTCATATCAGAATCTGCTGTCTCGGTCAAAAAACAGCAGTCAATCCTGTTTTATTCTTATTGCATTTCTTTATAATGCTTTGGTACAACTGAATTGCTTAAATTATATCTACCACCTGCAACTGTAGTTTAAAGCTAAGCATATTATTATTTTGGTTTGAAGTCAGGTATAGTCCAAAGCAGATAAGGATGGCATTCTTCCTTCTTGAAATAAAAATAATGAATGAGTTGGATTTTATACCAAGATTCAGGAACAATGAAGTTTTGCTTCATCTGTACAAGAGCTTGGTTAGATTGCACTTGAATTTTGGTGTGCAATCTCGGTCTCCTTGTCTGAGCAAAGATATATTGCCATAGAGGTAATGTAAGAACGGTTCACCCAGATTTGTTCCCTGGATGGCAGGACTGTCCCACGAAGAGTAATTGGGAAAACTGAGTCTGTATTGTCCATTGGTTGTTGGGATAGTGTGGGTGATTTGAATTTCAGCCATGATTGTATTAAAGGGCAGAATTGTATTAAAGAGCAAGCTCAGTGGGCTGAATGGCCTACTGCTATTTTTATGTTCATGGTTATGATTTCTTATAGAGTCATAGAGTCATAGAAATGTACAGTATGGAAACAGACCCTTCCATCCAACTTGTTCATGCCGACCAGATATCCCAACCCAGTCTAGTCCCACCTGTAGCACCTGGCCCATATCCCTCCAAACCCTTCCTAATCATAAAAATCATCCAGATGCCTTTTACATGTTGCAATTGTACCAGCCTCCACCACTTCCTCTGGCAGCCCATTCCATACACGTACCACCATCTGCATGCAAAAGTTGCCCCTTAGATCCCTTTTACTTCTTTCCTCTCTCACCCTAAACCTATGCCCTCTAGTTCTGGACTCCCCCACCCCAGAGAAAAGACTTTGTCTATTTATCCTATCCATGCCCCTCATAATTTTATGAACCTCTATAAGGTCACCCCTCAGCCTCCAATGTTCCAGGGAAAACAATTCCAGCCTATTCAACCTCTCCCTATAGCTCAAATCCTTCAACCTTGGCAACACCCTTGTAAATCTTTTTTGAACCCTTTCAAGTTTCACAACATCCTTCTGATAGGAAGGCAACCAGAATTGCAAGCAACATTCCAACAGTGGCCTAACCAATGTCCTGTACAGCCGCAACATGACCTCCCAACTCCTGAACTCAATACTCTGACCAGTAAAGGAAAGCATACCAAATGCCAATCTCATTATCCTATTATTTGAAAAAGATTCTTAATTCAAATTCACAAATCACAGAGGTGGGATTTGAAGTCATACCAATCCATTGTCAGTCCAAACTTCTGGCATAATGGTAAGTAATGTAATTATTCCACCACCATACCTGTGATGGAGTCCATCAGTGCAGTAGCAAAATGACATGGTGATCTCACAGTGTTGGATGTTGTTATTTTAGGGTGTTGTGAGACATAATTGCCTTTCCCTGACAGTACTCATAGAGGGAAAAGTGTGAATGAAGATGCGAGGTCAATGGAACACAGACAAGTTATGAAATAAGGAGGCCAGAACCAAATGATATCTCTACCCAATATTAGAATGTCAAGTGTCACCTTTGGATCAAGATGAATCAGAAGCATCTGCCTGAACCAGGATGGTGGTAGGGGTGGTGAGTCCCACATTGATGGGCAGGAGTGATGTTATAAATGTAAGCATCTCAGACTGTTGTTGGAATACGCTATGAGAGGTGTGCCAACTTTGACATGTCACCAGATGCTTTCAAGAAGATCTTTCTTGCAGGTTTGTCTGGGCTGGGTTATATCAAAAATCTAATGTGTGGGTTTTAGACATTATATATTATTTTTAGATATTATTATTAACCAATTTTGGAGAAGATTTGTAGCTCAGGTTGTGGATCAGATTGTTGGTTTGCTTGCTGAGCTGGTAGATTTGTTCTTAAAAGTTTTGTTACCATGCTAGGTAACATCGTCAGTGAGCCTCCGATGAAGCTCTGGTGTTCTGTCCCACTTGCAATTTGTGTGTCTTGGTCTGTTGTGGTAGGCGATATCACTTCTGGTTCTTTTTCTGAGAGGTTGATAAATGGGGTTCAGATCAATATGTTTGTTAATGGAGCTCCGGTTTGAATGCCAGGCCTCTGGGAATTCCCTTGCGTGTCTTTGTTGAGCCTGTCCCAGGATGGATGCATTTTCCCAGTTGAACTGGTGTCACTCTTTGTCTGTGTGTATGGATACAAGTGATAGATGGTCATGTCTTTTGGTAGCTAGTTGGTGCTCATATGTCCTGGTGGCTAGTTTCCTGCCCGCCTACACAATATAATGTTTGTTGCAGTCCTTGAAGGGTATTTTGTACATGAATTTCATTCTGCTGGTTGGTACGGGGTACTTTAATTTCATCAGGAGCTGTTTCAGTGTTGTGATAGGTTTGTGGGCTACCATGATGCCTAGGGGCTGGAGTAGTCTGGTCATCATCTCCAAGATGTCTTCAATGTATGGCACGGTGGCTAGAATCTCTGGGTGTGTTGTGTCTGCTGTGTAGGAGTTGGTGGATTGTGCTTAGCGGGTACGCCTTCCTGAATACATTGTATAAGTGTCTTGCCTCAGTATCTCATAACTCCTGGGTGCTGCAGTGTGATGTGGCTCGTTTAAATAATGTCCTGATACAACTCAGTTTGTGGGTGTTTGGATGATTGCTCCTGAAATTGAGTATCTGGTCAGTGTGTGTAGCTTTCCTGTTGATGCTGGTCTGCAGCTCTCCATTGGCTTTTCATTCTATAGTGATGTCTAGGAAGGGGAGCCTGTTATTGTTCTCTTCCTCTTGTTGAACTTTATACCAGTAAGGATGTTGGTTATGTGTTTGTGGGTTTCTTCTAATTTGTTGCATTTCGTGGTGACAAAGGTGTAAGTCACATAGCAGACCCAAAGCTTGGGCTGGATCGTAGGAAGGGCTGTACATTCTACCCTGTGCATAACTGCTTCTGCTAAGTGCCCTATTATTGGTGATCCCATAGGCATCCCGTTGATTTGTTTGTAGACCTTGTCATTGAACGTGAAGTGGGTTGTGAGGCATAGCTCTACTAGTTTGAGGATGCTATCCTTGCTGATGGAGTTAGTGTTGTCAGGTGTTTGTGTTCTTGGTTTGTCTAGCAGTGAGGCCAGTGTTTCTTTGGCTAGGGTAATGTTTATTGATGTGAATAGAGCCATCATGACGAAGGAAACAATGACCTCGTCATCCTCTACCTTGGTGTCTTTGATGATGTTAAGAAATTCCTGGTTAGAATCATAGAATCATAGAATCCCAACAGTATGGAAACAGGCCATTCGGTCCAACAAATCCACACTGATTCTCTGAAGAGTAATCCACTCAGACCCATTCCCTACATTTACCCCTGACTAATGCACCTAACCTACAAACCCTGAATGCTATGGGCAATTTAGCATGACCAATTCACTAGACCTGCATGTCTTTTGACTGTGGGAGGAAATGAGGCCACCTGGAGGAAGCCCATGCAGACATGGGGAGAATGTGCAAACTCCACACAGACAGTTGCCCGAACTGGACTCGAACCCGGGTCCCTGGCGTTGTGAGACCGCAGAGCTAACCACTGAGCCAAGTGGTGCTGGAAAAGCACAGTAGGTCAGACAGCATTCAAGGAGCAGGAAAATTGATATTTTGAGCAAATTATGTGTTTCAACATTCCTGGTGAAGGGCTTTTGCCCGAACCGTTGATTTTCCTGCTCCTTGGATGCTGCCTGACCTGCTGCATTTTTTCAGCACCACTCTAATCTTGACTAATGTCCAGCATCTGTAGTACCCACTGCTGCTTAAGAAATTCCTGGGTGGAGTGGACAGAGTCTCTTGAGTCTTCTACGAGGTGTTTCAGTTTGCATTGCAGTTCCTTTGCTAGTCTGTATGTAGGTGTACTGGAAAGAGAGACTATGGGTCTATGGGGTGCCGCTTATTTTCGTACTTTTAAGTAATCTATAGAAACGGGGTGTGTTGGAACCTTCAGGTTTCATTCTTTGGAGGTCTGCCTTGTTAATTTCACCTGTCTTGTGAGTTTCTTCAGTGCAGCAGTAATATGGTTTTCTAGCTGTGGAGTCAGGTCCATCATCACCTGTTGGTAGGTGTCGGTATCTGCGAGTAGTGTGTTTGCTTTTTCAGTGTATTGTGTTCTGTTCAGGATGATGGTCATGCGCCCTTTGTCTGCCAGTAGGATTACGATATTTCTGTTGTTGAGGGCGTTCCCTTCTTTCTTTCTGCTTAGTGTTGGTGCTACTGTCTGTCTGATGGCCTGCTAGACTTCTTTTGTGATTTCGTTGTCTTTTAGAGTGGATTCCAGCGCTGCTAAGAAGTCCTTTTTGTCCATGTCCCTGTGGTTGAAGGTCATCCCTTATACTAGGAAGGCTTTATCTGTGTCTGAAAGTAGTTGGTCTGACAGGTTCTTTATCGCAGTCTCTGAATTGTCCATGTTATTGCTGTGAATAAACTTGGCCAGCTTTTCTTGTAGAGCTAGTTTTCTCTTTGTCTCGGTCCTCTGCTGTTTAGTGTCAATGACTTGTTTTAGTGTACTTGACTATTCATGGTCAGTTGTGTTGGTGTACAGAGTTTTTTGGCGCATGGACAAAGAAGGACACCAGTTCGACTGGGACAATACATCTATCCTGGGACAGGCTAAACAAAGACATGAACAGGAATTCCCAGAGGCCTGGCATTCAAACCGGAACTCCATCAACAAATATATCTATTTGAACCCCATTTACCAACCTCTCAGAAAAAGAACCAGAAGCGATATCACTCACTACAACAGACCAAGGCACATAAATAGCAAGTGGGGCAGAACACTAGCGCTTCATTGAAGGCTCACTGATGATGTTACCTAGCATGGTGATGAAACATCTGAGAACAAATCTACCAGCTCAGTGAGTAAACTTACAACCTATTATTAAACCAATTAGGTGCGTCATCAAACACCTCTGGAAAGGTGGAACTTGAACATGGGCTTCCTGGCTCAGAGGTAGGGACATTACTACTGCACCTTCCAACAGATTTTCTACAACTATATTTCTTTATGGCACTTTAGTACAACTGAGTGGCTTAATCAATCGATCATTTAAAATGGTAGTTAAAAACTAACCATATTGTTGGGGGTCTAAAGTCAGGTATTGTCCAAAGCAGATAAAGATGGTGTACTTCCTTTTCCAAAGGACATTAATAAACTACTTAGGATTTTGTGTCAATCCTTCAGCTTCATCGTCTTGAGTACAAAAACATGGACATGTCGGATAGCTGGGCGGCAATTCATCAATGTTGTACAGACAAGTGATTTTGGAAGACTTTGGGTTGCTACTCATTTTTTTGTTCACCTCTACACCTAGCACTCAGACTGTCAAAAGCCTTTGAGTTAGCTGGTCAAGGGATCTTCTGATTTCACAAAAGGTGTGCTTGAAATTAGTGTGCTGGAAAGAGGAAAAGGGTATTAGGCAGGCCAAACAGCCTCTGTTGACAGAAATAAAATTGTTTTGCTTTAGCAAGGACAGTGTTGGGGAAGAACCCTTGTTCAAAAGCAAGCAGTGACAACAGAATATTGCATGACACCTCAAAGGTATACATGATTAATAGTTGTATTTAAATCGCAGCACAATAGTTATAACACGCCATGTTTTACATTCTGCTGCATGAAAGATGATGCATTAGGGTGAGCATTAGTCAGCAAATGTTGGTTGGCTGCACCCACAAGTCATTATCAAGCTCTTTGTTCCAGGTGTTGGAACACTTACCTGGCAATCACTATGCAATACTGTCTTCTCATGGCTAGCAAGACAGTAGATACTAAGCTGTTCCAGTTTCTGCAAAGATACTCATGCAAAGACAGCAATGGTTAACTGACAAAAA
Organism: Chiloscyllium plagiosum; assembly: GCF_004010195.1. Classification (NCBI taxonomy): domain Eukaryota; kingdom Metazoa; phylum Chordata; class Chondrichthyes; order Orectolobiformes; family Hemiscylliidae; genus Chiloscyllium; species Chiloscyllium plagiosum. The sequence goes on along the minus strand of NC_057721.1, from coordinate 67,210,263 downwards.
CAGAAATTGCTGGAGAAACTCAGCAGGTTCTGTGCACAAGAAAGCAGAGTTAACATTTCAAACCGAAGTTCTGAAGAACCTCTTGCCATTTCTAAATGAGCAAGGATTGAATAAACCTTACACTTAAAAGGGACTCTTAAACATGGCAATAGGTTTCTCAGGAAGGTAGTTATTTGAATAATTGAAAATCAAACTTGAGACCATTTGGGATCACAGGTGCTGCATATGAATTGTTTACAGTCTTTCCTCTCCTGTTAAACGTTACTAAGGAAACATTCTACATGCCAGAATGGTGACTTTAAGATCTATTTGACAGCATGTAATGGCAGTTTGTTTCTCATTTGCACTGGACGCTTGGGGTGCCACCTGTTTCTCAGGTACTGGGTGCGGTCATTTTTTCAAACACTCCTGTCCTGTATTGAATGACTCAGTCTTCAGCCAATCCAGTGCTCTTAAAAAACTGCCCTGACCAGAAGTGGTCACATGATTTTTTGGAAAATGATTTTGAAAAAAAAGAGGCCAGTGACGTCAGCAGCATGTCTAATCTCCACACTTGAAGTGAGCAACAACATTCCGGGAACAGCGTTTCTGCTATCTGGTATGTGGCCAATGGCCCAGAACACATGTACACAAAACAAGCTGACAGATGGCACTGTGCCAGTGCATTATGTTTGTTCCAGACTTGTTTAAACAGATGTATCAGTGCTTTGCAGAAATATTGATCAAGTTGAAAAAAGGCCTTTGATTATCTAGAAGATAATTAAATGGACTGTTGGGAGCATGCATGCTTTGCTAAAGAAACTATTCCTCAGGGACAAAGATGCACAAGTAAACCTTGTAAAATATTTTAGCAGAATATATCAGGCCTTCAAGGTCCTGCTTCACTGTGGGGTATCTTTCACAAGTATTTGTAGTCCTTTCCCAGCTCAACTCAGGATACAATACCACATATCTGCACCGAGATCAGAAACATCAGAAAACTATCCCAAACTTGACTCTATCTCTTTCATCAGTCCTCAAACAAATTCTAGCTGGGTGTACTTTGCAATATGGGCAAATTGATAAACACTAGAATTAGGGGACCATGCCTCATTTTCTTCTTGCCTATCTCAGAGTACTCAGGTCTCAATTGCCACCAGGTTGAGGCCAATTAATTCAGCAAAGACTGGGAACTGAACTGGGCCCTACCTCTATTAATTGGTGTTGTAACATATAACACAGTACATTTGCCCACAAACCCAGTAGGAACATTACATTGACATGTTTGAACTCCTATCTCTCTGAATTGAATAAAGATTTTAGCTGCAAAATGTGATATACTTAATGCTTTCAAAACTGTTCCCGACATCAACAAGGATTTTTGAGGGGTTAGTGAAACTTCCAAGACTATTTTGGTTCTATTAAATTAACATTAGAAATTTGACAGCCATGCTCTCCAAGAACTAGAAGCATTTTGGCCGCTAAATTTAAATTCCTCTCTTTCCCGTCGCCCATGGTTTTTCACAGTGAAATGGGTGTGGTTTTCCTTTACGGAATAATAAGCTTACATTCATTATTGCCCATGAAGTAACTTGCTGATCTCTGCCAGGCTGTTGCTACAAAAAGGAAGCAAGCCATGAAATGAAGCCAGAAAATTTGGAAGGTATGTTATCCCTAAATGCTCATCTAAAACCCAACCTAGTATGTGATTTAAGATTAACACGGTCTTTTACCAGGGAATATGTGGTTGATGAATCACTGGATGTTTGTGGAAAAAAGAATGAACACAACAATTAGTGGAAGGAATCTGAATCAACATTTTACATTCTGTGTTTCCATTGCTGGCTACACTTATGATTATATTCCATTCTTATATTTTTAGATTACTTTTAGATTAATTAATGCATACTAGAACTGGGATGCAGTAACTAAGAGTTTGAATTTCAGGCCATTAATGCCAAAATATATGTACAAGTAAAATTTGTAGGATGAGGTACAATATGGCAATTCTATAGTTAAACAGGGGAGATGATGACCTAGTGATATTATTTCTACCAATTCAGAGACGCAGATAATGTTCTGGGAACCTGAGTGCAAATCATCCCATGGCAAATGGTGAAGTTTGTAATAAAAAAACTCTGGATTTAAGAGTCTAATAATGACCATGAAGCCAATGTCTATTGTCAAGCAAAAACCTACCTGGTTCACTTTGGGCAGGAATGTGCTGTTCTTACCTATGAGTACAGATCCACAACAATGTGTTTGACACTGAACTGCCCTTTGGGCAATTATGGATGGACAATAAAGGCTGGTTTAGCCAGTGATATCCACATCTTGAGAATGAATTTTAAAAACTTTTAAGGGCTTTCAAAACAAGGTAAATTAGTCTCATTTAAGCTCTGCGATGTACAATAATCCCTTGCTCACTTCTTCTGATGCACAAATGTCATGTTTCTGTTGTTTAACTCATTGGAGAGTACAAACAATGCTAAGTATGCTGTTGAGTGGCCAGGCAACTGAATAATGGCTGTAAAAATGAGAGGCTAGCATTACTTGAAGATAGCAAGGCTATCACTAATCTCCTCCAAAGCATTTGACCAGTTATCACCAGCCATGCACCCATGCCTCCATTGGAAGGTAATGGCATAGTAGTATTATTGCTGCACTATTAATCCAGGTACCCAGGTAAGGTTCTGAGGATCTGGACTCAAATCCCATCATAACAGTAGGTAGAATTTGAATTCAATAAAAATCTGGAATAAAGGTTCTACTGATGACCATGAAATGATTGTTGATTATCATAACAATGCATTTGCTTCATGAGTTCCCTTTAGGGAAGGAAACTGCCATCCTTGTCTGGTCTGCATGTGACTCCAGACCCACAACAATGTGGCTGATTCTTAGGTGGCCTCTGGGAAATAAATGCTGGCCCAGCCAGTGATGCCCACATTCCAGGAATGAATAAACAAAATGCTGCAGCCGCCGGATTAACACTGTAGACGAATGCTTCCCCTTCGGTTCTGTGGCTGAACATAGGTCCAATCCATAATGCCAACACTTCTACCATGAATCCAAGGATCCAACTCCTGAATCCACCCTAGCTGGAATACAGATTGAACTTCCTGCTGTTGGTATCAATTTGAACCAGCTAGTTAATGCCCCAGAGGAGTCTAAGTTGCTGCAGTAACAAACATTTTCATATGCACGTTGTAATTCAGAACTGAAGGTAGCCCTGTAATAAAGGCTCCGATTTCCTTTTCCCTCAAAGGCAGGTCAGGAATCTCTCTCATTCTTGTCATCTGCCATTAACGTATACTGGAAGAATTTACAGTCACAAGACTTCCTTATAGGAGTACCAGCATGAATGAAGGTACAGGGAAGAGAGTCATTAAAGGAATGAAAAATGGTAATTCATTGACTTTTTTGTTGTCTACTGGAAGCTTTGATTGATAAATTTGAATTATTTTGCGGTGGATTTCATCTAGATATTCTGCCCGAGAGGACCCTGAGATGGTCAGTAACAGAGTGAAGAGCTGAAAAATGTGTTGCTGGAAAAGCGCAGCAGGTCAGGCAGCATCCAAGGAGCAGGAGAATCAACGTTTCGGGCATAAGGAAATTAAAGACAGTAAGTACCAAAAACTTTCATGTACTTACCCCCACACTCCAGATTCCTCAACCGTTCCAGTATCTTCCATCGGCCTCCAGAACCGCTCGGGCGCCATTAACCACGCAGCCACTACAGCAACCGCTGCCACGAACCATGACGTCACTTCCACCCCCACCAACCATGCAGCCTCTGCAATCGCCGCCCAGACAACCGCCTCCACGATCGACCATCGCCGACAGATTCGCGGCCTCCGCAGGATCCACAACCACCGGGAACAACACCGTTTCTGCCGTCGCCGCAGCCACTTCCGCCCCTGGAGTTGCCGTTGCTGCATCTACGTCCGCCCCCAGTGACGTCATTCACCTGCACAACGACCACGCCGCATGCGTCTCTGCCTCCACGCCGATCTCCGTGCCCGCGCCGATCTCTGCCCCCACGCCAATCTCCGCCCCCACGCCTAACTCCGCCCTCATGCCGATCTCCGTCACCATGCCTAACCCCGTCCCCACGCCAATCTCCGCCCACACGCTTAACCCCGCCCCGACGCCGATCTCCGTCCCAGCCCCCACGCCCAACCCCGCCCCCACTCCCAGCTCCAGCCCCACACCAGGTCCTAGCTCCCAGCCCT
>NC_057721.1:67195351-67205802 GCF_004010195.1 Chiloscyllium plagiosum | reverse complement strand
TTAGTCCAAGAACTCCCCACCTACGTTCGGGACACCACACACGCCCTCCACCTCCTCCATGATTTTCGCTTACCCGGCCCCCAACGCCTTATCTTCACCATGGACATCCAGTCCCTATACACCTCCATCCCCCATCACGAAGGCCTCAAAGCCCTCCGCTTTTTCCTCTCCCGCTGAACCAACCAGTACCTTTCTACTGACACCCTCCTTCGACGGACTGAACTGGTCCTCAAAAAGAAGGGCTTATGCCCAAAATGTCGATTCTCCTGCTCCTTGGATGCTGCCTGACCTGCTGCACTTTTCCAGCAACACATTTTTCAGCTCTGATCTCCAGCATCTGCAGTCCTCACTTTCTCCTAGTAACAGAGTGAAGGCAAGATATGTGACAGGTGGCAAATGGGGAATTGGGATTGCCTTCATTGCTATCACAATCAATGAGATATTCAGTGATAACCCTGGCCAGAATAAAGATGAGTGAATTACCCACTTTTATCTTCCTCTTCGTCCTTTAGCTGCTCACCACACACCTGGTGATATGGGCTTTACCCTCACAACGATGAGATTGTGCAGGATACAGCAAACCTAGGCAAATGATGACATGTGAAATGAAACAGAAATTTCTGGAAAAGCTCAGCAAATGTAGCAGCATCTATGGAGAGAAAGCAGAGCCAATGTTTCGGTTCTTGTGACCCTTCATCAGAACAGGAGTTTAAAATCATGACATGTACTTTTTATATGTTGTTGTACAAATACCTGGCAGATTATGGTTAGAGTAGAGTATAATCCTCCTTTTTTATAGTACATCTGAGGCTCCGTTTGATTACATAATGTTCAGCAATATTTGAGATTCCTCAGATACTGAAGCAGTCCATGTTCAAATATAGCAAAACCTACATAGTATCCACACTTGAGCTGACAATGGCATGTAATATTCAGACCACACAAGTACTAGGCAACGACTATCTCCATTGAGAATCTAACCATCATCCCTTGATATTCATTGGGGTTGCCACCACTGAATCCTCCATTACCAACATCCTTGGGTTATGATTAGTCAGAAATTGAGTAGGCCTTGCCATATAAATACTCTGGCCAAAACAGTAGGTCAGAGGCTAGGATTTCTCGAGTAAATAACTTACCTCCTGACTCCCCAAAGCCTGTCCACCACCTACAAAACACGAGTCAGGAGTATGGTAGAATACTTTCTACCTGCCTGGACGGGTGCAGCTCCAACAACACTCAGGAAGCTTGACTCCATCCAGGATGAAGCAGCCTGTTGATAGGCACCACAAGAAAAATCACTCATCACCAATACTCAGTAGCAGCAGTGTGTACATCTATAAAATGCACTGTAGAAATTCACCAAGAACCTTTCTAACCCATGACCTCTACTGTCTCGAAGAAAGTGTGGATTTTGCTGCAGGGAAAAGTGTTCCAATCTGGAGTGGATATGTCTGTCAAGCCCGCCTGGAAATTTCACTAACAAGGGATGCATCCTGTTGGTAACATGCCAGTAACCTTAAATGGTCTCTTGAAGGCCTTAAATGGACTCTGAGCAGGAAGACCATGCCTGAATTTTCCTGATGTAGGATGTATTGTATGGAGTTGGGAAGACACCAGGTACTCCACCCTCTGCCTTCCTCCTTGATTTTATGACCAGCCCCACCTCAGAACTCATTCATTGGGTTGGACCAAATTCCACGCAAAGTCTCAGTGATCTTCCTGATACAACATAGGCTGTGAACTGGGAGTTGTTTTAACTAATACTTGCTTTATGCAGTGTGGAGGCAAAATTATCAAAGCGATAGGAAAGATATTGTTAAACCTGAAAGGGTGCTGAAAAGATTTACAAGGAATTTGCCAGGGTTGGAGGTTTTGACCTATAAGGAGAGGCTGAATAAACTGGGATTATTTTCCCTGGCGTGTCAGAGGCTGAGGGTAGGTTTATAAAGGTTTATAAAATCATGAGGGCATGGATATGGTGAAAGCCAAGGTCTTTTTCCAAGGGTAGAGGAGTCCACAACTAATTAATGTAAGTTTAAGGTGATAGGGCAAAGATATAAAAGGGACATAGGGGACAGCTTTTTCACGCAAGGGTAATGCTTATATGGAATAAGCTACCAGAGGAAGTGTGTGCAGGCTTGTACAATTACAACAGTTAAAAGACATCTGGATGATTATACGAATAGGAAGGATTTAGAGGGAAATGGGCCAAATGCTAGCAAAGTGGGACTGGATTAATTTAGGTGATCTGGTCTGCATGGATGAATTGGACCCAAAAGGTCTGTTTCTGTGCTGTACATCTCTATGGCGCTATAACATCATGGTCATGGTCATCTTTGCAGGTTATGACAATTCCATCCTCACGCTGCTCTGAGACTGAAATAGGTGACAGATTGTCTCTGAGAATCTCTTTGCGAAGCTGATGCATTGTTCCTTTCTGTAACTGAGATAAGAGATTTGTTCTTCAAAGATTCCAAATAAATGTGGACTCCTCCTGAGCGATCCACTTTCCCTCCTTGTCCTCCCTCTTTGAAGCTTGTCCTCAAATCCATTGCCTCTACTCATTTTCCCTGCCATGGAGTAGGCCAAAGAGGGTAGAAACCATTGCATCTATGTAGAGGAGCAAGCGGTTTATGTTGAACAGAGTCATAGTCACAGAGTCATACAACACAGAAACAGACTCTTCAGTCTAACTCATCCATGCTCACCAGGTTTCTCTGACCAAAATAGTCCCACTTCCTTCCTTTGGCCCATATCCCTTTCAACCGTTGCTATACCTGTCCAAATGTCTTTTAAATGTTACAACTGCACCTGCATCTAACACTTGCTCTGGCAGTTCATTCTACATATGAACTATCCTCTGTGTGAAAATGTTGCCCCTCATGTCCCTTTTAAATCTTTCTTCTTTTTCCAAGATCACCAGATCCAGCAGGCCACTCAATGATTGGTGTTATGCATGTAAACCTGCATTTGGCTGCTTTGGTCATGAGATCGACATGGCAGTGGCTAGGTGAGAGAGGGATGAGATGCCTGTGTTCCCTTTCCAGTAGCTGTCCATTTCTGGTAGTCAAGGATATGCTGTTATGTGCCAAGAGTGAGGGAGATTATAGCTTTCCATATTTAGTCAGTGCATTGTGTATCGGAGTTGGGAGGTCATAGAAACACAGAAACATAGAAGATAGGACCAGGAAGAGGCCATTTGGGCATTTGGGCCTGCTCTGTCATTCATTACGATCATGGCTGATCATCCAACTCAATAGTCTAATCCTGCTTTCTCCCCATAATCTTTGATCCCTTTGCCCCAAGTACTTTGTCTAGCTGACTCTTGAATACATTCAATGATTTGGCATCAAGTACTTCACATGGTAACAAATTCCACAGGCTCACCATTCTTTGGGTGAAGAAATATCTCCTCATCTCCATCTGAAATGGTCTACCCCAAATTTTCAGACTGTGACCCCTTGTTCTGGACACACCCACCATCGGGAATATCCTCCCTGTATCAACCCTATCTCGTCCTGATGGTATTTTATAAGTTTCTATGAGATCCCCCCTCATTTGTCTGAATTCCAGCAAAAACAATCTTAACCTTAACAATTTCTCCTCAAACCGTAGTCCCACCATCCCTGGAATCAGCCTGGTAAACCTTTGCTGCACTTGTGGCTGTATAGGACAATGGTTAGGCCACTTTGGAATACTGCTTTCAGTTTTGGTCTCCTTGCTATAGGATATATGTTGTTCTACTTGCAAGGGTTCAGAAAAAATTTACAAGGATGTTGACTGGGTTGGAGGTTTGAGCTATAGGGAGAGGCTGAGTAGGCTGGGGCTGTTTTCTCTGGAACATTGGAGGCCGGGGGATGACCTTATAGAAGTTCATAAATCATGAGGGATATGGATAGGGCAAATAGTCAAGGTCTTTGCCCCAGGTTAGGGGAGTCCAAAACTAGAGGGCATAGGTTTAAGGTGAGAAGGGAAAGATTAAAAGGGACCTGAGGGGTAACTCCTTCACGCAGAGGGTGGTGCATGTATGGAATGAGCTGCCAGAGGAAGTGGTGGAGGCTGGTACAATTACAAAATTTTTTAAAATTCTGATGGGTATATGAATAAGAAAGACTTAGAGGGATATTGACTAAATGCTGGCAAATGGTACTTGATAAATTTAGGATATCTGGTTAGTGTGGATGATTTGGACCGAAGGGTCTGTTTCCGTGCTGTACATTTCTATGCCTTTGTATGCCTTCTAGACTTGAACTTTCCCACCCTAGGGACAAGATCTATGATATTCATTTTATCTTTGTCCCTGATGATTTTATAAACCTCTATAAGATCACCCCTCAACTTCCTATGCTCCAGAGAAAAGGGTCCAGTATATCCTGCCTCTCCTTATAACTCAAACCCTCCAGTCCTGGCAACATCCTTGTAAATCTTTTCTGAACACTCTCCAATTTAATAATATCCTTCCAATAGCAGGGTGACCAGAACTGTACACAGTACTCCCTCTTGAACTCAGAACAGTCAGGCTCATCTTGCATTACATCTCCCTATAGATTTCAGAATCTTTAATTCTTTAATCAAACTCCAAACTCTTTTGCTGACTCAACAAGAGGTGAATTACAAAAGTGAGCTTTTGTGGTTGATATTTAACATGTTTCAATATTGTACTCATCTCTTATACTTCATATACTAATGTTGTGAAATTGTTCAACTCCTACATGTTATCCTAACTGAGTTACCACTGGGTAATGGGTTAGTTCATTAATGTGCCAACACTTCCTTTATCTTTAACTAACTTTTGTGTATCTTCATCTGTGCAGCAAATACCTTTTCTGTAGTTGCTGTGTATTCATTGTTCTGTATTGCATACTATTGAAACACATAAATTGAAGCTCTTAATAATTTATCTGGTAATGCCGATGAATATGTAAATAAAGATAAAGTTGCCATAGTCTTAACAACCAAGGGGCTGCTGACTCATTAGAGAAAGACAATTGGTGGTAACTGAGGGTTACCACACCTCAGATGAGGTTGAGAGGGTGAAATCTTGAGGGTAACCTCAGCTGGTGCAGGAATTGAACGCATTCTGTTGGCATCACTCTGCATCACAAACTGATCAAACCTGGTGAAGACACAAGGATATCAATTAAAGTCCTAGGTTATAAATTTTTGTGTTTTTAATTCAATCATAATTTGAGAAGTACTCATCAAATACCAATCAAAAATACAGCCCTGCTGCCTCTTAACAATCTTCAACATGCCTCAAAAGGAAATCTCAGCCAGATAATATTATCTCTCTAACAGTGGAACCATAAATAGCTAGCACTGTAAACCCTTCTTCTGATGTTCATTATCAAACAGCACTTATCAGTCTAAGTTGCTGTTGCAACATGATCATGAATATGGTGGCCTGATGTCTGTAGTGGTTATGAAAGCAGAGAAGTCAGTACTTGTTGCTAATATTGTGCAAAACTGACAGCAAATTCAGTTTTTTGTTTACATGCAGTAAAACGTGGAGAAACTGCTGAGCTACCTGACTTTTCCACAGATAGTGCTATTGTAGTCATCACTGTTCTTGAATACCAAAGATCCTCTATAAATGGCTCTAGGAAGAAACTAACATTGTAATCCAAAATATCAAATATCCCCAAAACCTATGAAACCTTTCTTGAGGTAAACCGACAGTACCATCCCTTTTGTCACTGACTGCAGAATCTAGGTCATTTTACATCCTGTGGGAACTATTTGCCAATTTCCAACTTTAAATTATCATCCAAATGTGACTTTAGTTTTATGTAGTTTGGGTTGTTAGTTCTATGCATTGGGATATCATTTTTAAGTGATCACAGTAAGCACTTTTGTACCTTATCAAAATCCAGGTAATCAAATGTAACACTGTGATAACAGAATGCTTGAGCAATTAGAGGCTGAGAAACATTTTCTGTATTGTTTGGTAAATCTCAAAGGGAAGGTAGGTGTGGTCACTGTCACCACTAATTAATTAACCAGGCTATAAAATCTGATCTTAAATTGAATCATCTATCTTTAATTTGAATTTGTGCTTGTTTCAGCCTGTCAGTTCAATCTTCCAACATTTATTTCCTTACCTGAGCTGCATCGTGTCATAGTGAGCTTTTACTGTAGCCATACTGAATCCATGACTAAGACTGTTACAACATGGTCTGATGCTTTTTTTCCATGAACCTGTGGGGTAACCTTGCCGCTGGAGGACTGAATCTGATATATGGTGATTGCCATTAATACATTATATAGCCAATAATTATGTATTTTCCCTAGCTGGAAAAAAAGTACACATAAGTAATGTGAAGAAAATGTTACTGCTGATAATAATTGGAGAGGAGGACACTGCAATGGAGCATATTAGTTTGGTACTCATTGATGTCTCCATAGGCCATCTTGACCTTTCATGGCCCCCTGAACTATTTTCTCCTCACAGGGAGTAGGGAGCTTTATTTCCACCATCAATCTAACCTTAACATTCAATGGTGTTACCATCACTGAATCCTCCACTGTCAACATCCTGGGGGTTATCATTGACCAGAAATTCAACTGGACCCACCCATTCAACTGGACCCACCAGTGGCTATAAGAGCAGGTCAGAGGCTGGGAATACTTTGGTGAGTAAAACACCTCCTGACTACCCAAAGCCTGCCCATAATCTACAATGCATAATTCAGGACTGTGATGATTTCTCCCCACTTGTCTGGATATGTGCAGCCTCATCACATTTGGTGAGATACATGTGCATTGGTAGAGTTAAAATGATAACCCTGACAGGGAGGCATATAGAGAAAAGATGATGCTACTTACCTGCATGGAGCATAGGAGGTTGTTGGCATTTTCTATGCACTGCTGGACATCTCTTTTAACAGTAGAGACAGCACTGAACTGTGCTGCTATGTCTGACCAACTTAGACACAGTTGATAGGGGACCTCTTGTTATGGTCAGCTGAGAAGAAAACCGAATGTGTCTTTGTCACTCTGTTCAGCAGCATCTCAAAAGCTATCTCCATGAAATGGGAGTTAGTTTATTTCACTTCAGTTCCATGTGTTGAGACAATAAAGGAAAGTAGCACAATGTGAGGGGCAATTTCTGGCTTGAAACATCTGAAATGGCATCCAGCATAATGATATGTTTGAAGTTGGCATCTAAGCCTTGGAAGCTGGAAAGTCTTAGCAATGATGTGCACTTCCATCTGGTTCGCCATCTGATTCACTGTATAATGTGTTCAAAATCTAGCTTAAGAACATGTTTGTTCAAATTAACTTGCCTGGGACTGTGGTAGAGATGATTAGATTAACCAACTCACTTCCATTCTTTAATTTCCACGCCATCATTGATTGTTGCAACAATCCCATGTGGTTCAATAATGTCCTACATATGACTTCAGACCTATAGTAATGTAGTTGACTCTTTACCACCTTCTGAGATTGCCTATCAAGCCATTCAGTTCAAAGGCAATTATGGATAGCCAACCAATGCTGGCTTTGCCAGTGACATCTACATTCCATTATATTGTGACTGCCCCCGGGTGCTGGTCCCTGATTTGTTATGATCCTGGGTGAAGAATGATAGTCTGGTTCTCCTTCTTGGTTTCCAATCTCAATTGGTTGCAACAAATTTAAGTCCATAAGAAGGATTCCCATCCTTGTGGATACCTTTCCCAATTCAAAATAATTACAATTTCAGCAGAGGAAATTTAACCAGGCTTTCGAGAACGACCTTCCCCTGCCACAGCAGGAATTGCAAAACCTGCGCCCCCACCTCCCCCTCACCTCCGTCCAAGGCCACAAGGGAGCCTTCCACATCCATCAAAGTTTCACCTGCACTTCCACACATGTCATTTATTGTATCCGTTGCTCCCAATGTGATCTCTTTTACATTGGGGAGATAGGACGCCTACTCGCAGAGCACTTCAGAGGACATCTCTGGGACACTGGCACCAACCCACCCCACCGCTCTGTGGTCGCACACTTCAACTCCCCCTCTCACTCAGCCGAGGACATGCAGGTCCTGGGCCTCCTCCATTGCCACTCCCTTACCACCTGACACCTGGAGGAAGATTGCCTCATCTTCCGCCTTGGGACCCTCCAACCCCATGGCATCAATGTGCATTTCGCCAGTTTCCTCATTTCCCCTTCCACCATCTTATCCCAGTCCCAACCTTCCAGCTCAGCACCGTCTTCAAGACCTGTCCCATCTGTCATTCCTTATCCCCATCCGCTCCACCATCACCTCTGACCTATCACTTTTACCCTCACTTCCATCCAGCTATTGAACTTTCAGCTACCTGCCCCCAGCCCCACCTCCCTCCCATTATCTGTCCACCCCAACGCTCTCAGCCTCATCCCTGATGAAGGGCTTTTGCCTGAAACGTCGATTTTCCTGCTCCTTGGATGCTGCCTGACCTGCTGTGCTTTTCCAACACCACATTCTCAACTCTAATCTCCAATATCTGCAGTCCTCACTTTCGCCTTTCTTGAGTGACCTTCTAGGGTCACTTTTGATGCTGGGTTCAATCCACATAGGGATTTTTCAGATGGTCACTGAATTGAATCCTTAAGCATCTTTGGATTGTCTGTCTTTTATTTTTCAAACCAAACAACTTAAAAAAAAATTAAAGCAGAATACTGTGGATATTGGAAATCTGAAACACGCAGAGAAAATACTGGAGAAACTCAGCAGGTCTGGCAGAATCTGTGAAAGATGAACAAAGTTAATGTTTGAGTCCGACATTACTCTCCTTCAGAACACTTTGTTTACATTTGTGTAAGTTTTCTAGCATTCTCAGTATTTTGCTTTTAATTGAGTGTGCTATTCATTGCTTTTTCTCTTCCTATTATGGCCACCTTGACAAAGATCTGCTCTTCTGTCTGACAGGATTTCTATTTTAACATTTTGGCTTGTTCATCCCTGAATTGACCATGATGCTATTGATTGGATCAGCCACAATCCTATTGATTGGATCAGTCATGATCCTGGTGATGGGATCAGTCATGATCCTATCGAATGGCAGCAGGCTTAGGGGCTGATTGATGTTCTCCTATTCATATTTCTCATGGCTTCATGACTCATGGTCTTCATTGCTTTCTACCTCCCTGCTGGTGTTGGATTGGTTAGCTCAGTTGCTGGCTGGCTTACAACGCAGCATGATAGCAACAGCAGGGTTCAATTCCTGTAGTGGCTAAGATTACCATAAAGGTCTGGCTTTCTCAAGCTGGCCCCTTGCCTGAGGTATGGTGACCCTCTGATTAAACCCACCATCAATTATCCCCTCTCTGACTGGTGAGAAGTGGAACTATGATGACTTTGTTAAAGTATTTGCTAAAGCTCATTTTCACAGCCGCATTTCCTTCCTCAGTGAATGTCGCTGACTCCGGAAGTTCTAACCTTCATGTTTCAAACCCACCCAGGATTACAGTATTTCTGAGACATACAATGCTCCTCCGGAAGCTGGTCCTGTTGCATTGTGATCCACACTTGAAGCCATGTCCACACTCTTGACCTCCCTGACATTCAGCATTGCCTAATGTTATGACAAAGCTGTCCCCGTCCCAGTTCCATTTCATTCTTCATCTCATTTGACACTGTGGATCCTTTTTCTCTCCTGTTAGGTGTTAAGGCACACAATCTCCAAAAACTGAATAGTTCAGATGCCTTCTGGATCCTTCTTCTCCTCCAATTCCTTTCGACTCCACCCCTTCATCTACTCCCTCTTCATGTTGTGTATCCTCATATCTTCTGACTTTCCCCTCTCTGATGCTTAACAATCTGGAAAGAATTTAATTTTATCTCTTTGCACCCTCATTTCCATGAACTTCAGTCACTACACGATGCTGAACTCTTCTCCTGTTGTTTTCATCTCCGTGCCAACTTCTTTGGACAGGAATCCTCTCTCCAGCAATACAGACCTTTTCACCTATCTTCTATACTCCCCTCCCATGGCTCCTCTCTCACATTTTACCTGCATTTGATCTTTTCATTGAGAACTGCTGACATGACATTGGCTGCCCTAATTTCTCTGCTCCTTCACTCGCTCTAACCTGATTCCCTCTGACCTAGCTGTATTCTGTCCCCTCAGGTCTAACCCTAATTTTGTTATCAAACCTGCTGATAAGGATGGCACTGTTATCTGGTGGGTAAAAACAATGACTGCAGATGCTGGAAACCAGATTCTGGAATAGTGGTGCTGGAAAAGCACAGTAGTTTAAGCAACATCCGAGGAGCAGTAAAATCGATGTTTTGGGCAGTGGGGGTGGGGATGAAGGTGATAGGTCAGGGAGGAGGCTGGGGCAAGGTAGTAAAGAGTAAAATGGGTGGATGGGGGTGGGATGAAGGAGATAGATTATAGAGGAGGGTGGAGTGGATAGGTGGAAAAGAAGATAGGCAGGTAGGACAAGTCACGGGGACAGTGCTGAGCTGGAAGTTTGGA
>NC_057721.1:67142352-67195329 GCF_004010195.1 Chiloscyllium plagiosum | reverse complement strand
AGAGATGTTCCCTAAAGCACTCTGCTAGGAGGCGTCCAGTCTGCCCAATGTAGAGGAGACCGCATTGGGAGCAACGGATACAATAAATGATATTGGTGGATGTGCAGGTAAAACTTTGATGGATGTGGAAGGCTCCTTTAGGGCCTTGGATGGAAGTGAGGGAGGAGGTGTGGGTGCAGGTTTTGCAATTCCTGCGGTTGCAGGGGAAGGTGCCAGGATGGGAGGGTGGATTGTTGGGGGGCGTGGACTTGACCAGCTACTCACGGAGAGAACGGTCTTTGCGGAAGGCGGAAAGGGGTGGGGAGGGAAATATATCCCTGGCGGTGGGGTCCGTTTGGAGATGGCAGAAATGTCGGCAGATGATTTTGTTTATGTGAAGGTTGGTAGGGTGGAAGGTGTGCACCTGGGGGTTTCTGTCCTTGTTACGGTTGGAGGGGTGGGATCTGAGGGCGGAGGTGCGGGATGTGGACGAGATGCGTTGGAGGGCAACTTTAACCACGTGGAAAGGGAAATTGCGGTCTCTAAAGAAGGAGGCCGTCTGGTGTGTTCTGTAGTGGAACTGGTCTTCCTAGGAGCAGATAAGGCGGAGGCAGAGGAATTGGGAATACGGGATGGCATTTTTGCAGGAGGTAGGGTGGGAAGAGGTGTAATCCAGGTAGCTGTGGGAGTCGGGGAAGTCTTGGAGGAGGTGGAGGGCATGGGTGGTGTCTCGAACGTATGTGGGAAGTTCCTGGACTAGGGGGGATAGAACTGTGTCGAGGTAGGTAGAGATGAGTTCAGTGGGGCAGGAGCATGCTGAGACAATGGGTCGGCCCATGTTATCTGGTGTGCTGACATGTACCTTTCAGAGGCTGAGCGTCAACTCTCAGGCACTTCCTCTTATTTCACCCTGGATCACAAACCCACCACTGAATATTTTGCTGTAGTTCCCAGGACTGATATGGTGCTCATCCCCTCCATGATCTCTTGTCAACAGCTTCCCACCTCATAGACCCTAACCCTGCACAACACTTCTACCTCTTTCCCAGTTCTAAAGAAGGATCATACTGGACTCAAAATGGTAACTCTGTTTCTCTCAGCAAGGATACTGCCAGACCTGCATAATTTCTCAATTATTCTCTGTTTGTTTCAAGTTTATTGAAAAGTCTTACATGAAAGTTCAATGTATCTGTCATTAACTTAGGACCGTGATCCTATGGTATGATGGTACATGAAAGTAATAACAAATAAACCCAGACCCAAAATCACATTAGGAAAAGTTTTTAAGCAATCTGGTAAAATCAAACTAAGAAACTGGACCAGTTAAAAGGGTACAATGGAAAGTGTAGCCTGTCTGTCTTTCCATGTTTAGTTTTCACCATTTGAAGCTTTACTTCTAGTTTCCATTTCAGCCTATTGACATTGATGCAGACCCTAAGTGAATATTTAATACATAATCTCTGACTTTTCAGAACAATGTAATCATACAGTCACTGACCCAACATGTCGCTGATTGCAGATATATGTCTAACTTGAAATCACTGACTTTGATTTGTATGCTGAATGTGATATTTGTATCCATACATGGGAATAGAAGCTATAATGTCATACAAAGACTCTGCATGGGTGAGCCTTAGATATTTAAAGGCTACATTTTCTTCCTCTTATATTTGCTAATTGATTATAATGATAAATATAGATAAGTAATAACCAGGTCACTTAAAGAGCGCTGACTTTTCCTGAATCTGGAAAGTGTATAAACTATTATTGAAATCACTGTTCTGTTATCACCTCCTGCCAGGAGTAACAAATAGGGCAAGCCCACCTGTATCCACCTCTTACTGTGGAATGTGTAATTTGCAGCTACTACATGGGAGAATAACACCAGGATTGCACAGCTATTTACCAGCTAGTTGCATTTTGTGCCTTTCCTGGTGTAGTCTATCCGTCTGTTTTTAGTTGTTATGTCTTCCGCCTTTGTAACTTGCAATCAATAATAGCAAAGAGTAAAAACTTCCAGTGAGAGTGAAAGTGACTGTTGAAAACAGATGACCAGTAAGCTTTGCACAAGCGGTTGGGAGAGAACACATCTGGAGTGAGGCAAGCCCAAGTGAGTGTGTGTTTCTGGGAATTTGAAACAATTCAGTGCAGAGGGGAAGAGGCATCTTTTGCTTTCTTTGGCTCGTAATTTGTATGGTCATGATTTAGAGATGCCGGTGTTGGGGTGTACAAAGTTAAAAATCACACAACACCAGGTTATAGTCCAACAGGTTTAATTGGAAGCACTAGCTTTCGGAGCACTGCTCCTTCATCAGGTGGTTGTGATGGACCACCTAATGAAGGAGCGGAGCTCCGAAAGCTAGTGCTTCCAATTAAACCTGTTGGACTATAATCTGGTGTTGTGTGATTTTTAAATTTGCATGTTTTTTTTAACAAGCTTGAGGGTCCAGCACCAAACAAAGAGTGACATCACATGAAAGATGTGGGTTTACTGGTTAGTAGTAGTTGCTAATTTGAACATCTATTAAAAATTGTTTTCAGATTTAATGTAAACAGGTGAAAAAATGGAGAGATGTTACAGGAAAGCAATGAGCTGATTGGTTGGTAAGGAACTACTTTAAAGGATTAATTTTGAATAGCATTTATTTAAAAAGTGTAAAAATGAAGTAAGGATAAACTGAAAAATAATTGAAAAGAAAAATGCTCTAGAGATAAGTAATAGTCAGAATAAGAAAAGGAGACAAAAATTAAAGGACTGTCTTTTAGCTTAAGTAATTAGAAAGGTTAGCTAGTAAGATTCAGTAAGTTTCAGTTTAAATCATGATTTGGAAGTGCCAGTGTTGGACTGGGCTATATAAAGTTAAAAATCACACAACACCAGGTTGTAGTCCAGCAGGTTTATTTGGAAGCACTAGCTTTCAGAGCGCTGCTCCTTCATCAGGTGGTTGTGGGAGTATAAGATCATAAGACACAGAATTTATAGCAAAAGTTCACAGTGTGATGTAACTTAAATGATATATTGAAAAAGACCTAGATTTACCGAAGTGGCTATGGGACAAGGCCTAAGACAGTAATTTAATAAGCCTTTAGGTGTTTTTTAAAGTAGTTGTAACAATGGAAATTCTCCCAGGTCAGGCTTTCTAGTTTTTTTTTGCAGTAGCAGTAGAAGCTGTTTGGGTTCCAGAAAGGTTGCAAGCTTCAGTAAATAATTCCTAAACGTGTCTTTCTCTGAAATCTCTCTTGATGTGATCCCTCCCTAGTTGGGAAATTACAAGTCAGAATCTCTGTCTGAATTTACCTTTTTGCCAAGGGGTGTGTTTATGGGATGTTGCTATATTGGAACAGTTCTATTACTTGGTTAAGTTTCCCAATAATTAAGTTATTCTAAATTTCTCTTTCTTTTGTTTGCATTTTAACTAAAGTGTTTAAATATATAGCGTTTTGCCTAACATTGAGTGGTTTGACCAGTTGCATCACATCTGTAACATCCACTCCACATCTACCTTTGAAATGTAAAGTTAGGGTCTAGGCTAACTTTTTAAAATATTTTGAAGGAGTCTGGTCTGGTCCATAACACCTGTTATATGTGGGATGTCACGGATCCTACTGGGCTCCAAATGACCAGGGCTTCTGGAAGTGGTCCCAACTACGGAAACTTGTGCTCTAGAATCAGAGCTTGATTAGTGGCTGGATTCAATACGGCGTATTTGTAAAATGGAGAGTTATGTGGCTAACACTTTTAGAGAAGTGGTCACAATACAGCTCAAGGGATTGGAGAAAAGAAGGGAATGTGTGACCACCAAGCAGTCAAAGAGAAACAGTCATGTAGTACAGGAGTCCCCTGGGATTCATTCACAAATTGGTTTTCCAGTTTGGAAACTGATGAAGGCACTGAGGTAATTTATTCATTTGGGGAACAGACAGACATTTCTGCACAGACGTGACTCCAGGATAGTGTGTTGACTCCGAGTGACATGGTCAAGAATGTCATTGAAAGGCATCCTGGAGACGTAGCAAAATAAGATGGAGGTCATGATAAACATTAGTAATAACAGTAGAACAAAGGATGAAGTCTTGCATCAAGAGTTCTGGGAACTAGGCAGTAGATTAATAAGCAGGAACTCAAAAGGTTGTAATTTCAGGATTATTCCCAATCCCAATGGTAAGCATAGAAGTGGGAGAATAGGGCAAGTGAATGCGTGGCGCAAGAGTTGGTGCAGGGGAGAGAGTTTTAGATTTCTGGATCATTGGGATTATTTCTAGGGAAGGTGGGACATCTACACGTAAGATGGTCTGCACCTGGACCAAAATGGGATCAACATTCTTGCCGGAAGGTTTACAGTTGGAAGGAGTTCAATCCAGTCTAGTAGGGGCAGCGGACGCAGTGTATTAGTTCAATAATGACAAATCATACCTTAGAAAAGGAACCTAGGCAGAGGGAATTCAGCTATTTTGTGTCTCAAGGAGTAAGGCAAGGAAAGAACATTTCTATTTCAATGTTAGGAATATTATAGGCAATACAGATAAATTAAGGGTGTGGATTAAGACCATCACAGAGACATGGTTGATGTTGGGTTAGAACTGGCAACTCAACATTCTGGGGTAAAGACTTTTCAGGAGACTCTGGAAGAGTGTAAAGGAGGAGGTGGTGTTACATTATAATTAAGGAGTCAGGTATTGCAGTAAGGATAGAAGATATCTTGGAAGAATTGACAATTAAAGCTTTGTGTGTAGAGCCTTGTTATGCAAAAGGGCAGTCACACTTTTAGGTGTGTATTTTAGATCTCCAAATAGTCAATCGGCTGTTGATGAGCAGGAATGTAGACAATTCACTAAGGTGTGTAAAAATCATAATAGAGTAATAATATTAGGGGATTTCAACTACCTCAACCGTAATTGGGATAATCATCATATAAAAAGTTTAGAGGGGGCCAGATTTCTTGAAATATATTTGAGAGAGCTTTTTATGTCAACCTGTTGATGGTCCTGTAAGGGACAGTGCAGTTCTGGACTTAATATTGGGACCAGATAGGTGTTTGAGGTGGCAGTGGAGAAGGATTTTACTGATAGTTAATACAACATTATACATTTTACATTTGCTATGGAAAAGGAAAATAAAAGGTCTGAAAAGTAAACTTTTGGATTGGACAAGGCATATTTTATTAAAATAATGCAGGGTCTGGATCCAGCTACTTGGAGGTAGCTCAAAAATGTTTTTTTTTAAATTCACTCACCGAACATGGATGTCACTGACTAGATCATCATTTATTGCCCATCCTTAATTCCCCACAGTGTAGTTGAGAGTCAACCACATTGCTGTGGGTCTGGAGTCACATGTAGGCCAGACCAGGTGAGGATGCCAAATTTCCTTCCCCAAATGACATTATTTGATTTGATCTGATTTATTGTAGTCATATGTGCCTAAGTACAGTGAAAACCTTTGTTTTGTGAGCAGTACAGGCTGATCATAGCAAACAAGGACATACAGATCATAAGATGCTTAGACAGAGCGAGGCTTATAGGTTACAATGGCACAGGAGGTGCACAAAACTAGATCAACATCAGCAAGATCAGCATTATTTGAAGTTAGAGTGTCCAGTCAGCTGGTGGGGGGTGGGGGGGGGGGGGGGTGCGAAGGGAGGACAATACTGTTCTTGAACCTGTTGGTGCATGAGTTCAAACTTCTGTGTCTTCTACTTGATGGAAGAGGTTGTAGAAGAATGTTACCAGGGTGGGAGGGGTCTTTGTTGATGTTGGCAACCTTTCTGCAGCAGCAAGAGGTGTAAATTGAGTTCATGGATGGGCAATTGATTTCTGTGATGATCTGAGCTGTGCACACAACCTTCTGTAGTTTCTTCCAGTCCTGGGCAGAGCTGTTGGTATAAAGGCCGTTAAGCACCTGGATAGTATACTTTCTATGGTGCATTTAAATTGGTGATGGTCCTTATGGGCATGCCAGATTTTCTAAGCCGCCTGAGGAAGAAGAGGAGTTGTTGTGCCTTCGTGACTGTTGCATCTAGTTGGGAAGTCCAGAACAGATTGTTGGTTATCGTCACTCCTAGGAACTTGACACTTTTGACCCACTCCACCTCAACTCAGTTGATGTAGATGGGGGCGTGTTCTCCTTTCTTCCCTAAGTCAGCTATCAACTCTTTTGGCTTGCTGACATTGAGAGAGAGATTGTTATCATTGCACCATGTCATTAAGCCCTCTATCTCCTTTCTGTATTCAGACTCAGCATTGTTTGATATCCGTCCTACCATGGTGGTGTCTTCAGCAAACTTGTAAATGGTGTTTGTTTGGAATTTGGCAACACCGTCATGGGTATACAGGGAGTAAAGTAGGGGGCTGAGGATGCATCCTTGGGGGGTTCCAGTGTTGAGGGTTACTGTGGAGGAGGTGCAGTTGTCTATCTTCACTGACTGTAGTCTATGGTCAGAAAGCTGAGGATCCATTTGCAAAGGGTAGAGCTGAGACCTAGGTCCCGGAGTTTTGAGATTAGTCTGGATGGATTACAGTGTTGAAGGTGGCGTTGTAGTTGAGCCAGATGGATTTTCCCTGACAATCAATAATGGCTTCATGGTCATTATTAAACCCTCAATTCCAGGTTCTATATTGAATTTAAATTTCACCAGTTGCCATTGTGGATATGAAGCCGGCTCCCGAGAACATTAACTGAGTTTCTGGATTAATAGTTTAGCATTAATACCACTAGGCCATTGCCTCCATCTCATCCAAAACGAACTGTGGATAATGTTGTAAAAAAAATGGTTGAAACTTTGTTAGAGCATTCCATGTTATCTGTACTTATTGTAAACTACACAGTATACCTCTCTGGGATTTGCAGTCACCCATTCTCGGAGTTTGGAATTATTTTAAAACCCTGCAAAAAATAACCAACATTATTTTGAAATCCAAACTCTAAAACTTAAATATAAATTGTACTCCTTTTATCACAAGTAAAAATAGTTTATCCCTGTATGCGGTCCAGATTGCTAATGAATTTGAGAACTTCAATTAAACTTCCTGTTGGCTTTCTCCTCTTTAAAGTAAATTAACCTAACTTAGAGTCATAGTCATAGAGATGTACAGCATGGAAACAGACCTTCGGTCCAACTTGTCCGTGCCAACCAGACATCCCAACCCAATCTAGTCCCACCTGCCAGCACCTGGCCCATATCCCTCCAAACCCTTCCTATTCATTTATCCATCCAGTTGCCTTTTAAGTGTTGAAATTGTACCAGCTCCACCACTTCCTCTGGCAGCTCATCACCCCTTGCGTGAAATAGTTGCCCTATAGGTCTCTTTTATATCTTTCCTGTCTCACCCTAAACCTGGGTGGCACGGTGGCACAGTGGTTAGCACTGCTGCCTCACAGCGCCAGAGACCCGGGTTAAATTCCCGCCTCAGGGGACTGACTGTGTGGAGTTTGCACATTCTCCCCGTGTCTGTGTGGGTTTCCTCCGGGTGCTCCGGTTTCCTCCCACAGTCCAAAGATGTGCAGGTCAGGTGAATTGGCCATGCTAAATTGTCTGTAGTGTTAGGTAAGGGGTAAATGTAGGGGTATGGGTGGTTTGCGCTTCGGCGGGTCGCTGTGGACTTGTTGGGCCGAAGGGCCTGTTTCCACACTGTAAAGTAATCTAATTTAATCTATGCCCTCTACTTCTGGACTCCCCCACCCCAGGGAAAAGACTTTGTCTATTTATCCTATCCATGCCCCTCATGATTTTATAATCCTCGAAAAGGTCACCCCTCAGCCTCCAATGCTCCAGGGAAAACAGCCCCAGCCTATTCAACCTCTCCCTATAACTGAAATCCTCCAGCCCTAGCAACATCCTTGTAAATCATTTCTGAACCCTTTCAAGTTTCACAACATCTTTCTGATAGGAAGGAGACCAGAATTGTATTCGATATTCCAACAGTGGCCTAACCAATGTTCTGTACAGCCACAACATGACCTCCCAACTCCTGTACTCAATGCACTGACTGATAAAGGAAAGCATACCAAACGCCTTCTTCATTATCCTATCTACCTGCGACTCCACTTTCAAGGAGCTATGAACCTGCACTCCAAGGTCTCTTTGTTCAACAACACTACTTAGGACCCTACCATTAAGTGTATAAGTCCTGCTAAGATTTGTTTTCCCAAATGCAATAGCTCACATTTATCTAAATTAAACTACATCTGCCACTTCTTAGCCCATTGGCCCATCTGACCAAGATCCCATTGTAATCTGAGGTAACCTTCTTCGCTGTCCACTACACCTCCAATTTTGGTGTCATCAGCAAACTTACTAACTATACCTCTTACACTCACATCCAAATCATTTATATAAATGATGACAAGTGGTAGACCCAGCATCGATCCTTATGGCACTCACTGGTCACAGGCCTCCAGTCTAAAAAACAATCCTCCACCACCACCCTCTTTCTTCCACCTTTGAGCTAGTTCTGTATCCAAATGGTGAGTTCTCCCTGTATTCTATGAGATCTAACCTTGCTCAGCAGTCTCCCATGGGGAACCTTGTTGAACACCTTACTGAAGTCCATATCGATCACATCTACCACTCTGCCATCATCTATCCTCTTTGTTACTTCTTCAAAAAGCTCAATCAAGTTTATGAGTCATGATTTCCCATGTGCAAGTCATGTTGTCTATCGCTAATCAGTCCTTGCTTTTCCAAATACATGTGCATCCTGTCCCTCAGGACTCTCTCCAACAACTTGCCCACCACTGACATCAGGCTCACTGGTCTAGTGTTCTCTGTCTTGTCCTTACCACCTTTCATAAATAGTGGCACCATATTAGCCAACCTCCAGTCTTCCAGCACCTCACCTGTGACTATCGATGATACAAATATCTCAGTAAGAGGCCCAGAAATCACTTCCCTAGCTTCCCACAGAGTTCCAGGGTACACCTGATCAGGTCCTGGGGATTTATCCACTTTTATGCATTTCAAGACATCCAGCACTTCCTCCTATGTAATATGGACATTTTTCAAGATGTCACCATCTATTTCCCTATGTTCTATATCTTCCATGTCTTTTTTCACAGTAAACACTGATGCAAAATACTCGTTTAGTATCTGCCCCATCTCCTGTGGCTCCACACAAAGGCTACCTTGCTGATCTTTAAGTGGTCCTATTCTCTCCCTAGTTACCCTTCTGTCCTTAAAAACCCTTTGTATTCTTCTTAACTCTATTTGCCAAACCTATCTCATGACACCTTTTTGACCTCCTGATTTCCCTCTTAAGTCTACTCCTACTGCCTTTATACTCTTCTAAGGATTCACTCGATCTATCCTGTCTATACCTGACATATACTTCCTTCTTTTTCTTAACAAAGCCCTCAATTTCTTTCGTCATCCAGCATTATCTGTACCAGCCTTTCCTATCACCCTAACAGGAATATACTTTCTCTGGACCCTTGTTATCTCATTTCTGAAGGCTTCCCATTTTCCAGCCGTCCATTTACCTGGGAACATCTGCGCCCAATCAGCTTTTGAAAGTTCTTGCCTAATACCTTCAAAATTGGCCTTCCTCCAATTTAGAACTTCAACATTTAGATCTGGTCTATCCTTTCTCCAATCTATCTCCTTAACTGAAGTTTCTCATTCCAGGAGGTATTCTTGTAAAACTGTTCTGCAATCTCTCAATGTGTTCGCATACTTCACAAAGTGTGGCATGAATATTCTGCAGCTGAATCTAACTAGTGTCTAACTAGTCTTCAGGAAATTTCCCTGCTCTGGTAGTGGAAGAAGTGAATGTAAATGGTAGTTCTTGGATAGACACAGGGGACACTTACACAAAGAGGTATTCCCAGCCTCTGACTTACTCTCATATATTTATATAGCTTGTCCAGTTCAGTTTCCACTTCACAAATGTGGTTGTTGGTGAGCACTGCTATATGCTTTTGGATAACCAACAGGAACATTCTGTAACAGTTATGAATCTTCCGTAACAGTGAAGGTTACCACAACCTTAAAACATTGCACAATCCTGCCAAGCCACTGTTGGAAACTAATGGCAAACAGGCTGGTGTGGAATCTGGTTATATCATTTAAGTGATAGATATCATATTTGCTAGGGCAACATTTTCATGAATTCCTCTAAAGAAAGCAGTCACTATCTGGATGGGGCACAAAACTGTCACAGGGTCGGAGGATTTCTAAAGATACCAGGTGTGTTAGGTGCTATGGTTGAGCATTAGGGATCTTCACATTAGCACGGAACATTGTGGATAAAGCCCTTCATGGGCTCAGACTACCTCTTTTCACTGTAACCTCCACCAGCCTCTCTACAACCCCTCTCCATTGAAAATTCCCTGTCTCTTTATCTCTGGAACCTTCTGTACACCTTATTCTCCCCCTTCCCCCACCATTGTTCGCCATGCCTACAGCAGCCGGGGCATGTGCTCAAACATCATACATGAAGTGGTGTTGAGGATAATCAGATCAGATTATCAGATCTTAATGAATGTTGGAGAAAACTCGATGGGCTGAATTGCCTACATCTGCTTTTATAAAGCGTATTGCATCGTTTCTCCATATGAGCAGTATTATGTAAACATAAGGAAATGGTGTTCTCTTAGGGTAGTAGCAGCAGCCCAATGGTCTAGCCAATAGAACAGACTGAGGTGTCAAACCTGCTAGTGGAGCAAGGCAGATCAGAACACATCTTATAATAGCTAAGCCTAGGTCAGAAAAATGTTGCCGGTCATAAAGTTCAACAACACAGAGCTTACAACGTGATGTAGAATTGCATCTGATATCAATGTTTTAGAGTTTGGGAGTGCTGCTGTTATAAAGCAATTACCAACTGCAACATCAATTCAACATGCAGCTGCTAAAGATTGGAGCTGAGTGTTTCAAGGTTGTGGTATAACTCAGAGTTATGAATTAAAAACACTTACACCCACATTGCTGAAGATTTGCATTACATGTGGTTTTTTGCTACTCATGGTAGACAAAGGTCAGAAAAGAATTGTCAGTAGGAAGTGTAAAATAGTTTGATTCTCAGTTTTCTATCTTGGAGGATAGGGATTGAAGTACAATCCCTGAAGACCTGTTGTCTTCCAGAGTGTAACTGTTCATGTGTGAGTGTAGCAAGTGAATATTACTGAGCTCTTTCGACAACAGGTAGCATCAAGCTGAACCAAAGCCTGCCTCCAACCAACATTGCACATGCATGTTTTCATAAGCCATTTCTGGATAGGAGTCAGGTAGCACTGTAGGCTGAATGTTACTGTTTGAGCTGGTGATTATGAAATATAGATATCTTGTTGAGCTAATCACCCAGAAATAACAATATAAGTGCTGAAGAAACTCAGCATGTCTGGCAGAATCTGTGCAGAAAAAGACAGAATTAATATATTAAGTCCAATATGACTGTTTTTTCGAACTGAAGAGAGGTGGAAATGTGACAGATTTTATGCCATTGACAAAGTAGGGAGGAGCAATTCAAGCAAAAGCAGAGGTCACGGTAAGGTTAGAGGGTAAGGAAATCAAAAGGCAAAGGGACTGACCATGATTGTAGTGAAGAAACAAAGCATTGGCCTAGAATAGGTATCAATTTTAGAATAAAGATCAGCTCTGACTGAAGGCAAAAACATGAGAACAAGACACAGGCAAGGGAGGAAAAATGATGTCAAAATGGTGGATGAAGTTTATTTTCTGAAGTGGTTGGACTCAATGTTGAGTCCTGAAGGCAGCAAAATATTTTACTTGGAAAATTAAATGCTATTCCTCTACCTTGTTTTAGGTGTCAATAGAAAACTGCAGAAAGTGAGGCAATGCATATGGACTGAACAGAGGCATTCTGAAAAACAGTCACTGTGTTTGTGTTTGGTCTTCCTGGTACATTGCAGGCAGTGGATACAGCAGATTAGATTGACAGAAGTCACCCAGAGGCCTGGACTATTGATCCCAAGAGATGAATTCAAATCTCTCCTTGGCAACTGGGGAATTTAAATTAGGTTGGTTAAATAAATAATAGTGAATATAAAACCTCCATCTGATTCACTAATGCAATTTAGGCAATGGCATCTGTTACCCTTACTTGATCTGACCTACCTGTCACTCCAGACTCACAGCAATATTGTCAACTCTTAACTGCCCTCTGAAATGGCCTATTAAGCTGCTTAATTGTTCAACGTGAACAATCAATACTGGTGTTGCCAGTGATAACTATCTACCATAAATAAGTGAAATCAATGTTGGTTGTACTGGTCCTGACAGAGCCCTGGCTTAGAATGTACACCTGAGTACCAGTAAGCTGATGATGTATTGAAGTAATGAATCACTAAAATAAAAACAATGTATCACTGAGATCTCTGATGATTGCAGTTGCTAAAATTGCTGACTTTTGCTATTTTCCTCAGATGAAAGATTGATAACATTCTGCAATCATTTGCATTTAAAAATGGAATAGTCATGGCACCAGCATTACTTACAAAACAGAAAAATAGTAAAAAGGGTGGTAAGAGGAGGAATTTAGTCATACACTTGGGGGTAGGGTGGATAAATGAAGTATCAAATTAATACGTTATAGAAATCTTTATTGAGCAGGCTGATGATAACCATGCATGTCGAAATAAGTAGTAATTCAAACACAATTGATAAGGAGGAGGTATTGGATTGGCTTTCTTGACTGAAGGTTGATAAGGTACCATGATTAATGGCATACATTCAATGAAACTGAGGGAAGTGAGAGTGGAAATTGTGGAGGTACTTGCCATAATTTTTCAGTTTCCTCAGACTTGAGGGAAGACTTGACAGAGGACTGGAAGATTGTAAAATTGTTGAGAAAAGGATGTAAAGTTAAACCCAAAAACCACAGGCCTCATGGTTTAGATTTTACTTATGGTGCCCTTGTCTTCCTAAGTAGTAGTGGCCATGGATTTGGAAAGTGCTGTCGAAGGAACATTGGTGAATTTTTGGGGTGCATCGTGTAGATAATATGTGCTAATGTTACTGAGCATCAATTCTGGACGGAGTGGATCTTTGTGGACGTGGTGCCAATCAAGCGAGCTGCTTTGTCCTGGATGGCGTCAAGCTTCTTGAGTGTTGTTGGAGCTGCACACATCCAGGAAAGTGGGGAGTGTTTCACCACACTCCTGACTTGTGCCTTGATTTTGAGGATTCATGAATTGAGTTATTTGCTGCAGGATTCCTAACCTCTTGATCTGCTGTAGAGTCATAGTCATAGAGTCATATAGTCTTACAACATGGAGACAGGCTCTTTGGCTCAAACTGGTTCATGCTGACCAAAATGTCCATCCATGCTAACCCCATTTCCCTGCACATGGCCCATATCCTTCTAAACCTTTCCCATCCAAGTATTTATCCAAATGCCTTTTAAATGTTGTTAATGTACCTGGCTCAACTACTTCTGCTGGCAGCTCATTCCATATGTGTAGCACCATCTGTATAAAAATGTTGCCCCTCAGATTTCCTTTTATTCTTTCCCCTCTAAACTTAAACTGATGCCCTTGAATGCTCAATTCCCCAACCTGGAAAAAAGACTGAATGCATTCACCCTATCCATGCCTCCCATGGCCTAATACACTTCCATATCCCCCATCAGTCTCCTACACTCTGGAGAAAAGAGTCCTAGCTTGTCCAACCTTTCCCTAGCAAAGTGACCAGAACTGAACACAATATTCCAAGTCCAGACTCATCAATGTCCTGTACAACTGCAACATTGCCTCCCAACTTCTATACTCAATGCCCTGACTGATGAAGGCCAGCGTGCCAAAAGCCTTCTTCACTGCCCAGTCTACCTGTGACTCCACTTTCAGAGAACCGAGCAAGATCCCTCTGTTCCATTACACTCCTTAAGGCCCTACCATTCACCATGAAACTCATACCTTGATTTGACTTTCCAAAATGCAAGATCTCACACTTATCTATATTAATCTCCATTTGCCATTTCTTGGTCCACTTGCCCAGCTGACCAAGGTTCTGCTGCAATTTCTGATAACCTTCTTCATTATCCACGATACCGCCTATTTTAGTAGCCACTGTATTTATATGGTGAGTTCAATTCAGTTGCTGGTCAATGGTAACTCCAGGATATTGATAGTGGGGGATTCAGAAATGATAACACCACTGAATATCAAGGGACAGTGATTTGATTCCCTCTTCTTGGAGCTGGTTATTGTGAGGGATTTGTGTGCTGTGAATATTACCTGTCAGTTTTCAGCTGAAGCTTGAATATTGTCCAGATCTTGCTGTATTTTGATGCAGACTGCTTCAGAATCTGTGGAGTTACAAATGGTGATGAACAATGCGCAGGCATTAGCAAACATCCTCACGTCTGACCTTATGATGGAGGGGAGGTCATTGATGAAACAACTGAAGATGGTTTGGCCTGGGGCATTACCCTGAGGAACTAATGCAGAGATGATCTTGAGTTGAGATGACTGACCTCCATACACCATAATCATCTTCCTTTGTGTCAGTTATGACTCCAACCAGCAGAAAGCTTTCCCCAATGACCACTGACTTAGTTAAATTTGGTGAATTGTGACCTTGAAATCAGAGACAATCACTTACACCTCTGGAGTTAAGCTGTTTTGTACATGTTCAGACCAAAATTCTAATGAGGTCAGGAGCTGAATGGCCCTGGTGGAACCTAAAATGGGAATCGTTGAGCATAGGACTGAAAATATTGTTGGTAACCTCTTCTATCACTTTATTGATAATGAAGAGTAGATTGATGATGTTGTGATTGGTTGAATTGGATTTTCCTGCCTTTTGTATACAGGACAAATGTAGGCAATTTTGTAGGTCAATGTCATTGTTTTGGCTGCACTAAAACAGCTTGTCTAGTGGTGTATTAAGTTCTGGAGCACACATCATCAGTAATATTGCTGGAATGTTGTCAGGACCCATGGCCTATGCAATATTTAGTGACATCCACAATTTCTTAACATCATGTAGAGTGAGTCAAAATGCCTGAAGATTGCCACATATCCAATAGGGACCTCTAGAAGAGGCTGGAATGGATCAACTACTTGGCACTTATGGCTGATTATTATTGCAGATGCTTCAGCCTTATCTTTTACACTGATGTGCTGGGCTCTCTGATCATTGAGAATGAGTATAATTTGTGGAACATCTTTCTCCGATGAATTATTTAATTGTTCACTATCACTCATGACTGGATGTGGCAGATTTGCAGAGCTTGTGC
This sequence comes from Chiloscyllium plagiosum, assembly GCF_004010195.1. NCBI lineage: Eukaryota > Metazoa > Chordata > Chondrichthyes > Orectolobiformes > Hemiscylliidae > Chiloscyllium > Chiloscyllium plagiosum. Next base: position 67,180,158 of record NC_057721.1, on the reverse strand, counting down.
CTGATCATTGGTTGTGGAATCACATAGCTCTATCTATTAATTGTTGCTCATACTGTTTGACATGCAGATTATCCTGTTTTGCAGCTTGACCAGGTTGACACAATATGCCTGATGCTGCTCCTGGCATACACTCCTGCACCCTTCATCAAGCCATGGTTGACTCCCTGCTTTTATGGTAATGGTCCAGTGAGATACATTCCAAGCTATGAGATTGAAGATTATGTTGGAGTACAATTCTGCTGTTGATGGCCCAAAGTACCTCATCAAAACACAGTCTTGAATTTCTAGATCTATTCAAAATCTATTCCTTTGGCATGCTGGGAATGCCACATTACATGATGGAGTGAATCAACAATGTAAAGATGGAACTTCATCTCCACAATGACTATAAGTTGGTCACCTCTACTAATACTATAATGGGCAGATGCATCTGTGTGGCCAGTAATGTGGTGAGGATGAGGATGTTTTTCCCTTTTCTTGGTTCCCTCACCACTTCCCGCAGACCCAGTCTAGCAGCTGCCCTTTAGAACGTGACCACCTCAATCGGTAGTGGAGCTACCAAAGCATTCTTGGTGGTGGGCATTGACATCCCCCATTCAGAATACATTCTGCACCCTTGCCACCCTTAATACTCGTTGCAAGTAACAGTCCACATGGAAGAGTACAGATTCATCAACTTATTTGGGGGGCGGGGGCGGAGGTGTGTGTGGTATGGTGGTATTAATCAGGAGATTTCCTTGTTTCTGTTTGACCTGATGCCATGAGACTTGATGAGGCCTACAGTCAATATTGAGAGTTCCCAGAATAACTTCATCCTGACTGTATACCACTATGTTGTCACTTCTGCTGAGTCTGTCCTGCCTGTGCGGCATTGTTCTTTATGGTGCTGAGTTGATGCCATGTGCTTCCTCAGGTTTCATTCCTTTGAGATTGCTTGGTGGCTTTTTGCACAACTAAATGGCATGCTAGGTCATTCCATGGATTGTTAAGAGTCAATCACATTGCAGGACTGATATATGAGGAGAGATTGAGTCAGTTAGGATTGAATTCATTGGAGTTTAGAAGAATGGAGGAGGGGGAAACCTCATAGAGATCTGTAAAATTCTAACAGGATTTAATAAGTTAGATGCAGGAAGGATAGTGGGGGAGTCCAGAACTAGGGGTCATAAGGATAAGGGATAAATCTTTTAGGACCGAAATGTGGATAAATGCTTTCAACTCTGAAATTCATTACCGTAGTTGAGGCAAAACTATCATGTGTTTTCAAGAATGAGATAGAAATAACTCTTGTGGCTAAAGGGACCAAAGGATATGGCGGGGTAAGTAGGGTTAGGGTATTGAATATGATAATTAGCCATAAACATAATGAGCGTTGGAGCAGGCTTGAGGGATCAAATGGCCGATGCCTGCTCCTATGTTTCCATATTTCCATGGAAGGTTATACACTAGAAGAGGTTACAGAGATGAGAACAAGCTGTGAATGTTTTAGATTGAGACAGCTCTACACTGGGAATCACTGTATGTCACCAAATACAAGAGAATCATCTAAAATCAATTTGGTATGAGTTAGGGTGGGGCTAGTGGAGTTTTGTATGAGTTCATTTTTATGGAGATTAAACAACTTCTGAAAACTTTGAACTATAGTAATATTCCTATTTGCTCATTTTAGGCTAAAGAGTTTAAAACTAAGACTTTGGTCACAATGAAACAATATTTCAGCAATATTATTTGTGTAAATATTTGACTTTATGATGTGAGAGTGGTTATAGTCAAAATGTTGGATTACAAATTAAATTTCCCTATCACTCTGCTTTCCAGAAAAGTTCCCCATTACAGTACTCACCCACCTAATAAATTCTCTAGGCTTTGCCTTCACAACACTTGCTTCAAGTGTTTATTGTTCTTTGTTTTAGTATTTGCTGTCTATCCCAAAATTTGCAGTATGGAAAAAATGATGAAATATAGCACCTTTGCCTATAGTACATTCCTAAGCACTGTACATCACTTTTGAACTGTGGTCAGTGTTCAAATGTTGAAAATGTGGTTGTCAATTTATGCACAATAAAGTAATTTGGACAAGTTTCTTTGATATTCAGGAAAGTGTGGGGATAAATAGATAATTATTCAGTGCTTTTGGATACCCCTTCAGTGTCATTGGGGTTGAGGAGGTAATTGAAATAATTCCACATAGAGGCTGGTATGCTCTCACCAAGCCACCCTTTATTTACAAGTGGACTATCCTTGACACTGATCCAACTTCCTCAGAGCCAGCTCTCAGAGTGACCAGGCCTCTGACACGCCTGTTTATATGTGTCAGCCAAGACTCCCTGATTGGACCAGATTAACATCCCAAATCAGGGAACTTATATTCTATGATATCCACCTGGCTGACCTCATTACAATCACTACAGTAAGGTTACTGACAGTTCAAGACCCTTTCAATTTGTAACATGAATACTATTTATCCTAATTAGCGTTTGTAGCATAATTAATTCTTCAAAAGTAGTCTACTAATGCATAATTTTGTTCCTGTGGTGAAATTAAAAACACCACAAAATTATTGTTGCAACATAGAAGTGATAAAGTATTTGCTTCCAATATATTTGCAAACTTTGTAAAGTGTTTGTTCCATACATAAACCACTGAGTATAATTCATTACATTAATCAAGCACCAGGCACAAATTATCTGAATGCTTTGCTGTCTTTTAGCATGTATTTTTCCACCCTTTTAGTTTGTAACTTGTTTCCTCTATCTCCCAACATCCATCTGATCCACTCTATTACAGTATTCAAATAGCAGATGAATCATCAGTTTTCATGCCTAGGAGAACGTAAGGACTGCAGATGCTGGAGATCAGAGTCAAATAGTGTTCTCATGCCTATACTGCTATTTAAATAAAAAACAAAAGAACTGCTGAAGCTGTAAATCAGAAACAAAAATAGAAGTTGCTGGAAGTGTTCAATAGGTTTGGCAGCATCTGTGAAAAGAGATCAGAGTTAATGTTTCAGGTCCAGTGATCCTTCCTCAGATCACCTGCTATTCAAATGCCTTCTGATAGCGATCTGACAGCAATTAATACAGACACATTCCGCTCACCCTCACTACTTACTCTAAGAATTTAAGATTATGATAAAGCATGAAATGAAATTTGAACCATTAGTTTTACTTCTTTCAGAGACCAATTATGATCCATGGCTTCTAAATGCATCTATTTAATTTCCTGAGGCAAAATGATTCGAAAGTGTTTCCCAAAAATAAAAGCGCAGATATTCAATCACTTTCACATCTACTAATTTTATTCTGCCTGAAAGCAAACCCCTGCATTTATGGAATTTAAAGAAAAAATCTGTCCATAGCAAAATGCCACATTATTCTGTCACAAGTGGAATAGACAATAGATAATAGACAATAGACAATAGGTGCAGGAGTAGGCCATTCAGCCCTTCAAGCCTGCACTGCCATTCAATATAATCATGGCCGATCATTCCTAATCAGTATCCTGTTCCTGCCTTATCTCCATAACCCTTGATTCCACTATCTTGGAGAGCTCTATCCAACTCTTTCTTAAATGAATCCAGAGACTGGGCGACCTACACTGCACTCCCTCAATAGCTAGAATGTCTTTTCTCAAATTTGGAGACCAGTACTGCACACAGTACTCCAGGTGTGGTCTCACCAGGGCCCTGTACAGCTGCAGAAGCACCTCTTTGCTTCTATACTCAATTCCTCTTGTTATGAAGGCCAGCATGCTATTAGCCTTCTTCACTACCTGCTGTACCTGCATGCTTGCCTTCATTGACTGGTGTACAAGAACACCCAGATCTCTCTGTACTGCCCCTTTACATAAATTGATTCCATTGAGGTAGTAGTCTGCCTTCCTGTTCTTGCTACCAAAGTGGATAACCATACATTTATCCACATTAAACTGCATCTGCCATGCATCTGCCCACTCATCTAACTTGTGAATATTTCACAAGCACCCACCTTTGTGTTCAGAAATTGATATGTGACGATGATGTCACTTTAAAAAGGTTATTTTGTCCTTGGGTTTTTTTCTAAGAGAGGTTGTAAAGGCAGAGGTGCAGAGGGGTCTAGGAAGAGCCTAGTTTAACAATAGCGGAGGAGTGGCCAGTTCTCCCAGTTCAAGTTTTTTCTAGTTTGGTTTCACTGTGGCTGTCACAAGATGCTGAAGTCCAGGAAAGGTTGCAAGCTTCAGTGAATGATTCCTGACTGACATTATGTCCGAAATCTCCTTGGATGTTGTTCCCTCCTACCTGTGAGAATCTGTGTTTCAAATTACCTTTTTGCAAAGGGGTGTGTTTATGGAATGTTACAGGATTGGAACAGCTCCTTAGTTACGTTGCTATATCAAGTCGGTTAAGTTTTCTAATAGCTAAGTTATTCTAAATTCTGTTTACCGTTGTTCCTGTTTCAATTGTAGTGTTTAAATAAATTCAGTTTTGCTTAAAACCGAGTGGTTTGACCAGCTGGAATATCCGCCTTTAAAATAAGAAAAGGTTAGGGTCTGGGCTACCTTCTTAAAATATTTTTGAGGGGGCTTTGTCCAAAAAAGGTGGCATAGATACTCCTTTTTTAAAAAAGGAAAAGCTTTAACAAGAAAATAGACAATGGTAGGAGGGCAGTGGATTGACCATAAAATCTTATACAGTGCAGAAGAGGCCCTTTAGCCCTTTGAGTCTGCACTGGCATGTTAGAAACATCTGATCTTCAACCAAATCCTATTTATCAGCATGTGGTCCATAGCCTTGAATGTTATGATGTGCCAAATGCTCATCCAGGTAGTTTTTAAAGAATGTGAGGCAACTTGCCTCTACCACCCTCCCAGGCAGTGCATTCCAGACCATCACCATCCTCTGGGCAAAAAAAGGGTTTTCTCTCATTCCCCCTGAACCTCATGCCCCTCACCTTGAACTTGTGATCCCTTGAGACTGGCCCTTTAACTAAAAGGAACAACTATTCCTTATTTACTGGTTCCATGGTGCTCATAATCTTGAACACCTCAATTGGGTAGCCCCTTGATCTTCTCTGCTCCAATGGAAACAACCTAAGCCTATCCAGCCTTTCCTCAAACTTAAATTTTACCAACCCATTTAACATCCTGGTGCATCTCCACTGCACCCTGTCAACTGCAATCACATCCTTCCTGCAAAGCTCTATATAACTCCAACATGACTTCTCTGCATTTGTAATCCATGGTTAGATTGATAAAGATAAGTGTCTCATATGCCTTTTTCATTACCCCACTAACATGCCCTTCTGCCTTCGGAGATCAATAGACAAACTCGTTAAGGTCCCTTTGTTCCTCAGAACTCCCCATTGTCATGCTGTTTATTGAATACTTCCTTATAAAACTACTCCTTCCAAAGTGTATCACCTCACACTTTTCTGGGTTAAATTCCATTTGCCACTTATCTGCCTATGTGACCATCCTGTTTATATCTTCTTGTAGCTCAAGACACTCAACCTCACTTTTAACCACCTGACCAATCTTAACTGATCCCGATCCTGAAAGAAATCAATTCTGGAGGAGTGGTATGCCAAGGCTCCACTCTGGCCCCATACTTTTAGGAGGAAAAAGAGTTTTCCCATGGGAAGTGAAGAAGTCACGGAAAGTTCATTTAATGACTGCAGCTATCTACTTGCAACAAATTGGTTAAGCATGCTACATTCAGGTATGCTTAAGTTTACCTGCAACAGTGTGGGACCTCAGGTCACATACTTAATTCAAACTGGGCATTTATCTGTGCACCCATTTCCAGACCTGCCTGAAAATTACAGTTGGTAATCTTTGGGAATCCAATGGCCTAATTCAAAAATTCTGGATGCCCAATTTTTAACCAAAAAAGGGCATCTAGTTGTTGAATACTTGCCTTTGCATCACTCTCCCTCTCCCTTTCCTTGAAATGCCCCCATTTTCCTCCACTAGCCCTCAATCTGACCTTCCTCCACGCCTCCCTCAATGTTTCCAATTCAATGACTTACATGATGTGATAATGACTGAACAGATTGTTGTTATTTCATTAGGTCAAGAGATTATGGAATTTATTCAACAAGCTAGCCACTGAAATTTGTAGAGAGGAAATGACTATGTGTATTTACATGACCATCGACAAATTATGGAAACTATTAATTAAACTCACGGTTGGACCATCTGGCTTTGTGTGCACTGCAGATGTATAGAAATTCCAAATCTATTATTAATCTACATTTTTTACTTGGACCAACATGGAAATAATGAATAAGACATTGGGGAAAGCACCAAGAATGTAAATTTTCTTGAGACATGACTTGCGGACTAGATTCAAACCGTGCAACAGTGAAACCAATTTTATCCACTTCATGTTAAATGAAGGCAATTGAAAGTTTGGAAGCTGAGTAAGTCACTCCCAGAGGCAAAGCTGACCCGTAATTGGCTATGTAATTGGCAAATGAATTAGCTCACATCTGCAAGTGATCATACTAATTTTGGCTTGCAAATACAGTATTTGTCTGCTGCCAGTTTAAAAAGAGGAACTCTGCAGAGATAATGGCAGATAAAATGATGAAGAAAAATTTGTTAGGAGCTTGACATTACTTTTTTTATGTAAATATCTCACTGTGTACTCCAGTTAAAATGTCAAAGAATTCTGTTTAAATGCAGTGGTTGCTTCAGGGTGAAATTTTATGAATGCATTTATCTTTAGTAAAGTAATGAATATCCCTGTTTGTCATGCAAGATGCCAGGGTTGAATTTCTGTATGGTGAGATGGATTTTGCTTGGCTCCATAGATCTCTTCCCTGTGAGTCATAAGGATGTGTGTTCAAATTCTGTTCTGAATTTGGAATCATAGCTAAGATGATGTTTCAGTGCAGTTTGGAGGATGCAGCATTTGCAGAGTTACCATATTTCAAGAGATATGTGTTGAGGAGAATGTAAAAGGTAACATATTATCATTTTTGGAGAAAAACAGGAGCGTTCTTCTGACATTCTGACCAATATCTATTCCCTAGCCAACATAAATAAAAAACAGAACATTAATTCCCAGTTGTTTTTGGAACTTGGCTTGCACTATTTGGCTTCCACACTTTCTTACATAACAGTAACAATTACACTTAGAAGTAAACATGATTTGGAGATGCCGGTGTTGGACTGGGGTGTACAAAGTTAAAAATCACACAACACTAGGTTATAGTCCAACAGGTTTAATTGGAAGCACACTAGCTTTCGGAGCGATGCTCCTTCATAAAAATCACCTGATGAAGGAGCGTCGCTCCGAAAGCTAGTGTGCTTCCAATTAAACCTGTTGGACTATAACCTGGTGTTGTGTGATTTTTAACTTAGAAGTAAAGTATTGACTATGCTATGCATGGTGACATCTTAAGAACATGAAAAATGCTGTTTGATTTAACAATCTTTAGTGCCTTAATAAAGTATTCTCTAATATACCTTTTCCATCTCAAATGTTTGTGAGAATTAATGGCTAGTTTTGTCTTCCACAAACATCTTATCATGTCTCCTACGATACATTAAAGGGTCTACCAAGCTGCCTGATGATTAGCATCCTAGACATTAGTCATTCATTATGAATATAAATAAAATTTCAGTAGCAGCTGAAGTGTCATGTTGGGCAGCACTGTGGCTCAGTGGTTAGCACTGCTGCCTCACAGCGCCAGGAACCCGGGTTCAATTTCAGCATCGATCAATTGTCTGTATAGAGTTTGCATATTCTCCCTGTGTCTGTGTGGGTTTATTCCGGGTGCTCCGGTTTCCTCCTACAATTCAAAGATGTGTGGGTCAGGTGAATTGACCTTGCTAAATTGCCCCATAGTATGAGGTACATTAGTCAGGGGTAAATAAAGGATAATAGGGTAGGGGAACAGGTCTGGGTGGGTTACTCTTCAGACGGTTGGTTTCAGCACTGTAGGGATTCTATTAAAAAATGCTATGCTTAAACCCTTAAATAAAACAAATAGTTGCAGGTGCTGGGAATCTGAAACTAAAACAGAAATTGCTGGAGAAACTCAGCAGATCTGGAAGCATCTATGGAGAGAAAGCAGATTTGATGTTTCGAGTGCAGTGAAGAAGTTCAATATCAGCAGGGGTTTGGAAACAGTTAGTTACTCAGGGTGGTTGGAGTCAAGATCCTCTCCACATCTGCAGAGAGGAACCGAATCTCGGAAAGACTACCAGTCATCTTGACCCTTTCTATCCTCCTGGAACTGTATTCCTTATGGAATAAGAGAGAGATAGATATTAAGGGAAATGAATGTGGTTGTACAGCTGCCATTATTGGTGCAGATGGGGATATGACCTGAGTGAGTGAGTGGGTAGTGCTGAGAGCACACAGGGTGAGTGGTATTGGTAGTTAGTGTGGGTGACAGCAAGTGAGGGAAGATGTTGCATTGATGAGAGTGTTGGAGCATGAGCTTGAAGAGCTTATGCTCAAAATGTCGACCCCCATGCTCCTCAGATACTATCTGACCAGCTGTGCTTTTCCAGCATCACTCTCTTTAACACTAACCCATAGTTTAAATAATACTTTCAAATTTGCTCTAAGATAGTCACTGACATGATCGTGGATAAATTTTATTTAGGACTTGAAGTTTTTTTAATTTCTTTGAACTTCCTTTTCTTTCCTGAAGCGAGAGACACTTGCTGGGATCTCATAGTTAGACAGAAGCTGGCAGCCCTATGATTTCCTGTGTCTATTCTGAACGCCCAAGACCAGACAGTGGGCATCACAGCCTTTGCCTTTATCCACTTCCAGATTTCCCAACAAGATCACTGATATTCTTCAGAAATAGGTGGAAGACTTTTCTTCACTTTAACCCAAGGCTTCTTATCAAAATCAGAGATGTAGGAAACACAGGAGCTGGATTGTCAGTAGCCAGCAGAGTTGGGAGCAGATGAAAGTACAATTTGAAATCACACTCCAAGGAGGTATCTCTGAGTCCCAGTACCACCTTGATACATTCGAGCTATCAGGGAGAGGAATTTAAAAACATACCCATTTCCAATGCACAACTCGTTAAGTTTCTCAGGAAGCTTGATGACAGGTGGGAAGGCTGAGCATGCAATTTTTTTTCAGTGATGTGAACAGTCTCAGCTCCTGGCTGATCTTCCACTGGATTTTGTCATTATTTCATGTTTGTACTTATGATCACTTTCTCGTGTAGTCGGTCTGTGTCCCTCTGAGGTACCTTGGTCAGGGAGCAGCAGGTATCATAATGGTTGCTATCTTCCTTTACAGCTGGCACTCTAAATGCAGCTCATTCCTCCTTCCGATGCTTTACATCATGTTACAAACAGGTGAGGAGGGTGGAATTAACTGATCATACTTTACATTGGTCAACAAAACTTTTCATTTTTATTAAAATGTAATTCACTAGAAAATGAAGGAGCAAATTGCCATTGTTTTTCTGAATGAAAGAGGAATTTTATTACCTATAAACCAAGATAAAATAATAAAATGTGATATTAAGTACACACACACACACAAACACAGGGAATTTGGTACATACAAGGAAACTAAATATTATGCAGTTCAACAGTCCTTAGAGTCCTTGAGTTGTTGGATTCTTGACCTGAGACCGCAGTTGTTCAATAGTTGATTTAAATCCCCAGCAGTAGCAGCATCTGCTGATATCTTTCAGTTCTGGTATTTAGTTGTTTTCCCAATTTACTTTTTCATCAGGTGTGGTACTCTGCGATGATGAGAGAAACAGGCAGTGTGACGAAGAGTTCCAACTCTTATTATCACAAATTCATTTTTCCTTCTCTTTGTTTTTCTGCTCAAAACCACCTGTTGAACTACAATAGTGTGTATTCCTGACTGAAAACAAAAAATGCTGGAGATCACAATGGGTCAGGCAGCATCCATGGAAAAAAAGCAAACTAATATTTTGAGCTTGCTGCTTGACCTGCAATGATCTCCAGCGTTTTTTGTTTACAGTTCAGATTCCAGCAACTGTAGTAATTTTCTCCTACAATGTGTATTCCCGAGTCGAGCTCCATTGTTATTCCAAGTGAAGTCATTGGCTGGTGAACCTTTCATCTTATAAAATATGAGGTCATGCAGTTGGGGGCCTCCTCCATTGCCATACAAGTCCTGGGTCTCCTCCATCATCAAACCCTTATCACCTACGGCCTGGGGGAAGAATGCTTCATCTTCCATCTTGGAACCTTTCAACCATATGGGATCAATGTTGACTTCAACAGTTTCCTCATTTCCCTTCCCCTCCCCCCAGTCTGATCCCAGATCCAACCTTCCAACTTGGCCTCGCCTTCTTGACCTGTCCTACTTGTCCATCTTCCTTCCCACCAATCCACTCCACCCTCCTCTACAACCTATTACCTTCACCCCTACCTTCATCTATCTATCGCACTCTCAGCTACCTTGCCCCCAGCCCCACCCCCTTCTATTTGTCTCTCAGACCCTTTGGCCCACAAGTCTCATTCCTGATGAAGGGCTTATGCCTGAAATGTCGATTCTCCTGCTCCTCGGATGCTGCCTGACCTGCTGTGCTTTTCCAGCACCACACTCTCGACTCTGATCTTCAGCAGCTGCAGTTCTCACTTTCTCCTACCCAGAGAGACATTAGCCAACCTCCCGGACAAGCAGAATAGACAACATGAGGGGGAAACTATCACAAGGACTGCATACTCAAACTAATAGACCTGTGCTTGACGACATACTTCACATTCAACAACCAAATATATAAACTGATCATTGGAACACTTGTGGGCTTACCCACCTCTGGGCTCATAGCAGAAGCAGTGATACAAAGATTGGAACAAACAGCCCTACCACAAATCCAACCCAAACTCTGGATCAGATATGTGGATGACACTTTTGTTATCATTAAGAGAACAGAAATCGAGAACACACACCGGATTATCAACACCATACTCACAGGGATCAGATTTATGAGGGAGGAGGAAACCAACAATCAACTCCCATTCCTGGATGTGATGGTACAAAGATCACAGAGAAGTGAATGCACCATAAAACTATTCAGGAAAGCAACACACACCGACCAGGTTTTGAATTACAACAGCAACCATCCAAACATACACATGAGAAGTTGCATTAGGACCATGTTCAAAAGGGCTACAACATGCGCCGACACTCCCATCCGGCAAAGAGAGGAAGAACACTTCTACAGAGTATTTGCCAAAGAGGGGTATTCCCGCAAATACATCTGCAGATGCCTAACAGACAAACATTGTAATGAGGACATGTCACGACCTAACTCACTAGCCATGCTAACATACATAAAAAATGCCTCAGAACTGACAGCAGACTCTCTGACTACGCGGGTTCATGACAGCCATGCTCAGACAACAACTCACCAGGACGAAAGACTCTATAGCCATAATATACAAGGCAAAAGTGAGGACTGCAGATGCTGGAAATCAGAGTCTAGATTAGAGTGGTGCTAGAAAAGCACAGCAGGTCAGGCAGCATCCGAGGAGCAGGAAAATCGATATTTTGGGCAAAAGCCCTGCATCATGAATCCTGATGAAGGGCTTTTGCCCGACACATTGATTTTTCCTGCTCCTCGAATGCTGCCTGAACTGCTGTGCTTTTTCAGCACCATGCTAATCTAAATCCATCATGTCCAAGACTAATGTAGATAACGAATTCTATGCAAGGACTGCATAAAACACTATTTGGGGCAAACAGGCAGATGACTAACAATCTGCGTCCATGAACACCAACTAGACAATAAGTGCCATGACCAGCTGTCCCTGGTAACCATATACACAGATGACAGGAACTACAAATTCGACTGGGAGAACACAGTGATTATAGGAAAAGCTAAACATAGGACAGCCAGAGAATTTCTAGAATCATGACACTCAGCCATGGACTCCATCAACAAGCATATTGACTTGGACCCAATATACCAGCCCCTACAAAGAACAACCAGAACTTGCAACCGAAAGCAGCAGAAACTGAACCAAATACGTTCCAGAAGACACAGTATAGTGGTGTTTCACAGGAGGCTAAAGCACTGAAGATGTCACCTAGATAGGGAACGAAACATCTGCAAATCAACATCCCAGCTCAGCAAACATACCCATAACCAGGACAACCAGCACCCGAGCTACAAATCTTTACACAAACCTTGATGTTAGATCCACATTTCTGCCTTTTAAAAATTATTTTAGTCCATGAAAGATGTCAAGAATAATATTCAAATGATGAAAGATGAAAGTCAATTGATCAGAATTACTACTATTGTAATAACAATTATTAGGTGCTGAATTGGCTTCCAGTCCAAATAGGATATTTACATTTGACAACTGCATTGTGTGAGTGGTACAGATATAGCATGAAATCAAGACTTGGAAATTTTCTGGTTTTTGAGTTTTCAGTTTCAAATTGAAAATCTGGCCCATGGAGCAGAATTTCACAGGGAACGGTTCTGTGGTGTGAATGGAAGAGGGAATATCATCAACTCTTGCACAGTCTCACAGCAACTGAAAATTGGAGCATTAATTACCTAGTGGTGAGATTTCTGCCCCATCTGGAGAAGTTGTCCGCCTATGAGAACTGCTGGGCAATTAAATATCCAGCAGCTCCATGTTCCCAGCAGCACAACCTTGAGTGGCAGCCCTAACTGAACTGAGGAAACCCCAAATGAGGATAATTGCTGAAACTGCACTGAAAGATAAGTGGGGCTATGACTGGGTATCACCAATGCCAAGTTGGTAAGCCTAGATAAAGAGCTGAGAGGGCTGTATGGGAAAAGGAAGGAGAGGAGAGTAAGGGTGGGCGGCACGGTGGCACAGTGGTTAGCACTGCTGCCTCACAGCGCCGGAGACACGGGTTCAATTCCCGCCTCAGCGACTGACAGTGTGGAGTTTGCACGTTCTCCCCGTGTTTGTGTAGGTTTCCTCCGGGTGCTCCAGTTTCCTCCCACAGTCCAAACATGTGCAGGTCAGGTGAATTGGCCATGCTAAATTGCCCATAGTGTCGGGTGAAGGGGTAAATGTAGGGGTATGGGTGGGTTGCGCTTCGGCGGGCCGGTGTGGACTTGTTGGGCCGAAGGGTCTGTTTCCACACTGTAATGTAATCTAATGTGGACATGGTCAAACCGTGAAGCGTCCTCCAATGTAAGTGGGGTGCTTATAAATGAGGCAAACTCCTTTCTGTCACAGGTCTGCATATTGCTGCCTGCTAGACATCCCATTTGTCACAACCATACAAGAAAAAATCATGAGGGGGTAAGTGGCTATTAACAGACCATTTATTCACCATTTAAGAGCTTCAATTGACACGGTAGCACACTCTGCCTGAATTGTCCCCAACATAGATACTAAAATCGCACCAGGTCGGGGATAGATGGGTAGACACTGGGAAATGCACCCATGTCTTATCACGGGCTTGATGCCTGCAAAACCACTCGCAGGACAGTGAAAAGTTCAACATTGTGAATAAAATTTTGTAACTATCATAGAGGAGCTTAACTTTGTTACGACACGGCGGTAAACCCTTCTGTTAATCAAACCAAACACAGAAAAGCTCACCTCACCTCGTAACCTGTAAGAGTATGAGTGACAGAGAACTACCCAAATTCGACTATTTAACAAAACATATCAATTTATTCTTTAACTCTAAAAGTTAATACTAAACAATAACAATTTACAACTCTAAGCCTCGTTTCTCTTAAAGGTTTGTTACATCCCTCCCACTCTATAACAATACCCTGATCCAATAAAAGCCCCTATTAAATTTACAGCAAATTAATTTTCAAAACCAGACAGCAGCCATCGTCTCTGGTGTCAGTCCTCCTCTGTTTGTAGATCTCCCTGTGTTGTCTTCGGTCTTCGGCTGCAAAGATGTTTCATATGAAAAAGGTACTTTTGACAGAGAGTGTGGTGAATAGAAGGCTTTCAATGGCAATTGGTGCTCTTTCTGGTTAACTGTCCAAAATATCTGCTTCTTTTTATACCCCAAACATCAGATCATCTCATTAGTTCAATGGTGTCGAAACAGTTAAATTCAAATTCGATGGGCTTTTAGTATCTTGGGGCATAATTTAAACTGGTTAAATTTAAAACTGCTATGAAAACAACTGAGGTATCTAGGTTACAGCCAAATGTTACATCTTTCAATTTTCCAACACACTCTGTGACTGCTAGTCAGTTACATGACAGGTGCTTGCCAGCTTTCAGCTTTCACTCTCTCTTAAAGGTACAGTACACACCTTCAACTTCATAACATGTTCAACAGCTGTAACTCTGGCAATGTTTCATGAATATCAGCTTCTTGGAATATTAATTAAGCTAAGTATAGCAAGAGAAATAGCTGATCTAAACACCATCATAGCACAATTCTTCCAAGTCAGGTAGAAATAGGTTTTAAAATCATACAGTCATAGAGATGTAGAGCACAGAAACAGACGCTCTGGTCCAGCTTGTCCATGCCGACCATATATCCCAAACCAATCTAGTCCCAACTGCTAGCACATGGCTCCTCTCCCTCCAAACCTGTCCTATTCATATACTCATCCAGATGACTTTTGAATTTTGTAATTGTACTAGCCTCCACCACTTCCTCTGACAGCTCATTCCACACATGTACCACTCTCTGCATGAAGAAATTGTCCCTTAGGTCTCTTTTATATCTTTCCCAGTCACCTTAAACCTTTGCCCTCTAGTACTGGACTCCCCCACCCCAGGGAAGAGAATTTGTCTATTTATCCTATGTCCCTCATGATTTTATAAACCTCTATAAGGTCACCCCTCAGCCTCTGATGCTCCAGGCAAACCTATTCAACCTCTTCCTATAGCTCAAATCCTCCAACCCTGGCAACATCCTTGTAAATGTTTTCTGAACCCTTTCATGTTTCACAACATCTTTCTGATCGGAAAGAGACCAGAACTGCACACATTATTCCAATAGTGGCCTAACCAATGTACTTTACAGCTGCAACATGATCTCCCAACTCCTGTACTCAATACTCTGACCAATAAAAGAAAGCATACCAAATGTCTTCTTCACTATCCTATCTACCTGTGACTCTACTTTCAAGGAGGTATGAACCTGCACTCCAAGGTCTCTTTGTTCAGCAACACTCCCTAGGACCTTACCATTAAGTGCGTAAGTCCTGCTTGGATTTGCTTTCCCAAAATGCAGCACATTGCATTTATCTAAATTAAACTCCATCTGCCACTTCTGCACTTTGCTCTGCATGTTCCTGAAAATGCTACTTTTTCTAAAACAATATTAACTATTTCAGTAAAAGAGTCTCTTGCAGGATTTGCTGTTACAAGAATTTTTCACCAAACGCTCAATTTTTGTGTAAGGGCCTCCAAGCTAAGAAGGAAACTAGTGCCTGAGTGAAACATATATATTCAGATCTGAAATAAAAACTTCTTTTCATTAATACAAATATAATAGCAATCATAGTGTGAGGTAACCAAATAAATGAGATACAGTGTCAGTTAATTGCGACAGTTCTGTCCTCACCACCCAGTCTGTTAAGTTTCCCACGGTCTTACACAATTCATTGTACCTTTGACTCACAATTTTCACACTCTCCGCACCCAAACCCTCATCCCACAGCAACACAATTTTCTGCATTTTTGCAGCATTTCTCTTGTGGCTTTATATCTTGAAGGGTTTGTGCCCTATTCAACTGCACACTACAAACCCTGACATTTCCAACTATCTATTTTTATCTTATATTGGGGCGCTGCTCTTGAAAGTTCAGCAAACCTCCCTCTGTCACTCACAGTGTAAATGGAGAAGAATTCTATGGCACGTTTTGCAAGTTCAATTGGTTTCAAAAGAAGCCAAAGATGCACTTTTAAAGTGTAGTAACTTTTGTTAAATGAGAAATATGACAGCCATTTGCACAAATGACTTTCCTAAAAGTGTTTCACAGGCCCATGGTGGGCTGGGCTAGGGCAAAGAATTGATGTGATTTAAGTGAAAATATTGGTATGGACACAGAACTGCCATCTTTCACACTATCTGAGAGGTTAGAAGACCTTAGATATATCATCTTACTGCAAAGAAAAGCACTGGAGTGTCCGGCTAGATTATGTTCTCAGGTCTCTGGAGTGTTCTGACTCAGCTGTAACTTTCAATCTCAGAGGAGAGAATGTCACTACTGGTCCATTTAGAGGTGCCATAGACCCTTACCAAGGAAAGTTCTTTTCAAACTTGAATTTAGATTATTTTTCCTTCTCTTTTGTTCTGAAGTGTGTGGGTTTTGATGAGTAATCATAAAACTGCCTCCCTTACATGAACAAAAAAACATGCAATTAGGCCAATCACCCGCTGCTACCCCAAATAGCATTCTATCTGTGTGGACCAAGAGATCAAATACCCAGAGGGCATTGATCTATGCAGCACATCACAGGTCTGATCTCATTAGTGCTCCACGCGGCTTATTTTCTCTTCTGCTTTCTCAGGAACATTGAGGTTAACTTAAGAAGGAAATTAGTGAAGCAAAGAGATTACACATAACGCTGTTGGGTAGAATAAAGGAAAACCCAAACCGTTTTTTAAATATGTAAAATACAAAACAGTACTGAAGGAAAGTGTATGGCTATTAGGGAACAATAGATGTAATCTGTGTGAGGACCTAGTAAATGTGGGCACAGTGCTCAATGAGCATGTTGAGATGATCTTCACAAAAGCAAATGACAAAGCAGCTATGGACATCAAAATGGAGAACTTCAGGGTGTAGCTTTGCTCGCTGAGCTGTAGGTTTGATATCCAGACGTTTCATTACCTGGCTGGGTAACATCATCAGTGGCGACCTCCAAGTGAAGTGAAGCTGTTGTCTCCTGCTTTCTATTTATATATTTGTCCTGGATGGGGTTCCTGGGGTTTGTGGTGATGTCATTTCCTGTTCGTTTTCTAAGGGGTTGATAGATGGCATCTAGATCTATGTGTTTGTTTATGGCGTTGTGGTTGGAGTGCCAGGCCTCTAGGAATTCTCTGGCATGTCTTTGCATAGCCTGTCCCAGGATAGATGTGTTGTCCTAGTCAAATTGGTGGTTTTTTTTTCATCCGTGTGTAGGGTACGAGGCAGAGAGGTTCGTGTCTTTTTGTGGCTAGCTGGTGTTCGTGTATCCTGGTGGCTAACTTTCTTCCTGTTTGTCCAATGTAGGGTTTGTGGCCGTCCTTGCATGGAATTTTGTACATGACGTTGGTTTTGTCCATGGGTTGTACTGGGTCTTTTAAGTTTGTTAATTTTTGTTTGAGAGTGTTGGTGGGTTTGTGTGCTACTAGGACTCCGAGGGGTCTTAGTAGTCTGGCTGTCATTTCTGAAACTTCTTTGATGTATGGTAAGGTGGTTAGGGTTTCTGGCTGTGTTTGGTCTGCTGTTGTGGTTTGTTCTTGAGGAATCTGCGCTTTGTACTATTTGAGTATCCGTCCTTCTTGAATACGTTGTATAGGTGGTTCTCCTCTGTTTTCCGAAGTTCATCTGTGCTGCAGTGTGTGGTGGCTCATTGGAATAGTGTTCTGATACAGCTTTGTTTGTGTGTGTTGGGATGGTTCCTGGTGTAGTTAAGTATTTGGTCAGTGTTTGTCGGTTTTCTGTATACGTATACGATTTTGTGGTATTAGAAGAAATTAGATGGGAGAGAGAGAGAGAAAGAGGCAGACAGAGAGGAAGAGAGTGAGTGAGAGAGAGAGCGAGTGACAGACAGACAGAAAGAGAAAGCAATAGCAACTTTTGCAGCCTTAAAAATGGAATAATCCACAGATTCAAATGAGATGAATCCTAGACTATTGAAGGAAGTTAAGGAGGAGTTACTAGTGGCTCTATCAATAATTGTCAAATACTATTTTGCCACAGGTGAGGTGTCAGACTGTTTTTCTTATTCGTTCATAGAATGTGGGCATCACTGGCCAGGCCAGCATTTATCCTTTATCTCGAATTGCCCAGAGAACAGTTAAGAGTCAACCACATTTTTGTGGGTCTGGAGTTATGTGTAGGCTAGACCAGGTAAGGATGGTAGCTTCCTTCCCCAAAAGGTATTAGTGAACCAGATATTTTATTCCAAAAATTGACAATGGTCATCATTAGACTTATAATTCCACCTTCTGCCATGGTGGGATTTGAACCCAGGTCGTTAGAACATTCCTGGGTCTCAGGATTAGAGGTCCCTTGATATTACCACTAGGCTTTTGCCTCTCTGGCCGCTACCATGACAAATGTGATTGATTTTTTTTGAGTAGATAACCAGGAGTGTTGATGAGGGTAATGCATTTGATGTTGTCATCATGGACTTTCACAAGGCTGTTTTAAAGTCCTTCATGGCAGGTTGTCCAAGAAAGCAAGAGTCCATGCTAATCCTGACCCAAGGGATCAAAGGCAAAATGACACATTGGAGCAAAACTAGCTGAGAGGCAGAAAACAGAGGTTAATGATGGAAGGATGTTTCTAAGATTGCATGTTTCTGTTTACAGTGAGGCTCCACAGTGCTAGGGCCCTTGCTGTTTGTGGTATATATTAATGACTTGGATTTACATGTAAGGGGTATGAGAAATTTTTTTACAAATAATTGGTGGGGTGGTAAACAAACTGCAGTAGAATATCAACTGACTGGCCAGCTGTGCAGAGCAATAGCAAATGGAATTCAACCTAGACTCATTGGGTCACAGAGATATACATCACTGACACAGCCCCTTTGGTCCAACTCATCCATGCTGACCAGATATCCTAAATTAATAAAATTCCATTTGCCAGCATTTAGCCCATATCCCTCTAAACCCATCCTTTTGATATACCCATCCAGATGCCTTTTAAATATCGTAATTGTACCAGTCTCAACCACTTCCTCTGGCAGCTCATTCCATACACACACAACTCTCTGCTTGAAAAAGTTGCCCTTTAGATCCTTTCTAAATCTTTCCCCTCTCACCCTAAATCAATGCCCTCTAGTTCTGAACTTTCCCACTCCAGGGAAAAGACCTTGTCTACTTACCCTATCCATGACCCTCATGATTTTATAAACCTCTATAAGGTCACCTCTCAGCCTCCGCAGTCCAGGGAAAACAGCCCCAGCCTATTCAGCCTCTCCCTATAGCTCAAATCCTCCAACCCTGGCAACATCCTTGTAAATCTTTTCTGAACACTTTCAAGTTTCACAACATCCTTCCTATAGAAGGGAGACTAGAATTGCATACAATACTCCAAAAGTGGCCTAACCAATGTACTTTACAGCTGCAATGTGACCTCTCAACTCCTAAATCAATGCTCCAACCAATAAAGAAAAGCATATCAAACACCTTCTTCACTAACCTGTGACTCCACTTTCAAGGAACTATGAGCCTGCACTCCAAGGTCTCTTTGTTCAGTACCACTTCCCAGGACTATACCGTTAAGTATATGGCTTGATTTGCCTTTCAACAATGCAGTACTTCACCTGGAAAAATGTAAGGTAAGGTACCAGGGGAGGGCTAACAAATCAAGGTATTACGCTATGAATATTAACACCATTAAAATACTGAAGATCAGGGGGAACTTGGTACACTTACCCATGGATTACTGAAAGTAGCAGGGTAGGTAGATAAAGTAGTTGAGCATGTATCTGGGATACAAAAACAGAAATTTCTAGAAACACTCAGCAGGTCTGGCAGCATCTGTGGAAAAAAAGCAAAGTTAACATTTTGGGTTCAATTTTTCAGAACTGAGGGTTGGTGGTCTATGACTTGGAGGCAGTAGTGAGGGAGGGGAGATCACCAGATGAAATTAGATTAGTGTTGACTGTTGTAGACACAATAGCCTGATGTTCAATGGTGGGGTCACGGGCAAGGGGAAATAGGGGAAGGTGTCTGAGAACTGGTGCGCAGTCTCTGCAATGTAAAGGTCTGTATGCCAGACAACAACAGCACGATCCTAGTTGGTAGGCTTGATGACAAAGTCAGGAACTCATTGCTTGAAAAGGTTGTTCAGTCAGAAATTCTTGCAACAGTTCTTGCAAGAGATTTTGGATATGCACTTGCAATGCAATAGCCTCAAGGGCTATGTGCCAAAAGCTGGGATGAGTATAGTTAGTTCCTTGTTGACCTACACAGACACTATAGGCTGACTGGTCTCCTTATAGGTCTAATGCTATGGATTTCTTTATTGGTGTCCAGGTTGAGATCAGTGAACTGAAATCTTGTGGTTTTGTACTTTCAGTACTAATTGGGTGAAACATATTATTTAATGTTGAGCTTTGGATAATTGATAACTAAACTTTCATTTTAAATAAACTAATGCTGAGATCAGAATATTAAGGGGGAAGAAAAAGCAGAAGAGATAACGCTTATTAAATTTTGTGAGGCGAGTCATTGCTGCTAAAATTCACCTTTCCCAATCTGCAGGAGCTGAGGCTGTTTGGAGCATTAACTTGCTGAGGTTTGAGAAGGACTGAGAGGTAAAAGATGGTACTGTCACTCTTTCTGTGAGGTAATCAAAGTGTGTTTGGGGGAGAGAATGACAGGACGGAAAAATACATATTGAATAGTGTGAAATGGTGTCTAATGCCACTTTTCCCATCAACATTGCAGCATATAAAGAATTGCGAAATGGCATTGGAAATATGACTAAAATTACAAGATGCTAACTTGAACAAATATTCCCTTAATGTGGTACCATTCCTCTGTGCTCCATTGGAAACAGTGAGAACATTTTCAGTCACATTAGAGTTAATTATGTAATTGACAGAGGAACCACCCACTAACCTCTTGCAAATGTTCTGAACTGAATATTTTAGTTAGTCAGTCAGCCTTTAGTCAGTCAATGAGTCAAAGAGTATGAGTGCACCTTCTAGTTACTCAGTGTTTTTCATGATTTTACAAAAGAAACATTTCACAGGATTTATTCATATACATTTTGTTTGCTTTGGCTCAGTTTTGTGTGCCTTGCCACAGAAGACAGCTGTTTGTAAGAACTAAATATTCTCAGTGAATAACATGCAAAACCCACTTCAATGATTGAGTGAAGCAGCAAAAGAAAATCTCTTTTCATCTGTCTCATTCCATTTCTTCTTCCCCTCCCCTCAAGGGACTAATCCATTCACAGGGTTTAGTTTCCTCTAATACCTTGCTGAGTGTCAGAGGAATTGTGTCCATGTATCATAACTGACTGAGCCCAGTCTCTTCCCATTACAATATCCATGCACATGAATGCTCCAGCAATAGTCATTACACAGGGATGAGGAGTAATCATTAACAAGTGATTTCAAAGCATTTTACTCAATTAAGATTTCCTAACTCCTGTCACTGTGTTAACATTGGTGCACATGTGACTTGTTCAGGCAGTAAGATGATTGCTTCCATTCCCTTCTACACACTGTGGACAGCCATCCCATCCCACCATCAATCCTATGATCTTTGGTATGTGAACGCAGGGATGAGTAGATGGGGGGACTTGCCTTGTGGGTAGAATAAAGAACAACAAAGGAAAGTACAGCATAGGAACATGCCCTTTGGCCCATCAAGACTGTGCTGACACATGATGCCTTTATAAACTAAAAACCTTTTGCTTCTATGTAGTCCATATCCTTGTATTCCCTGCGTATGAGAACTTAGAAAAGTATAGCACAGAACAGTCCCTTTGGCCCACGATGTTGTGGTGAGGATTAATCCTAATGTAAAATATAGTAACTTAAACTACGCACTCCTCAACTCACTGCTATCCACGTACATGTCCACCAGTCACTTAACTGTCCCCAATGACTCTGCTTCCACCACCACAGCTGGCAACGCATTCCATGCATTCATAACTCTCTGCATAAAGAACCTACCTCTGATGTCTCCTTTATACCTTCCTCCTAATATCTTCAAACTATGACTTCTCATACCAGTCAATCCTGCCCTGGGGAAAAGTCTCTGGCCATTGACTCTATCTATTCCACTCATTATTTTGTACACCTCGATCAGGTACTCATATATCTTCAAGCTTTTTAAACTTTGCTATTATTTCCACCTCCACTACCTCCTCTGGCAGTGTATTCCAGGTACTTACCACCCTTTGTGTAAAAGAATACTTGCCTCTCACATCTCTTTCAAACTTTTTCCCTTTTACCTTAAACATATGTCATCCATTGACATTCAAGTAAAAACAAACCAAGTTTTTCTGATCTCTCCTCATAGCTAATACCCTCCAAACCAGGTAACATACTGGTAAACCTTGTCTGTTTCCTGTCCAAATTCTCCACAACCTTCTGGTAGCATGGTGACCAGAATTATACACAATTTTCCAAATATAGACTAACTAAAGCTCTTTACGGCTGCAGCATGACTTGCTAATTTTTATACTCTATGTCCAGACTGATGAAGGCAAGCTTTCCATTATGCCTTCTTGACCATCTTACCCACATGTATTGGAAAGATGTTGTGAAATTTGAAAGGGTTCAGAAAAGATTTACAAGGATGTTGCCAGGTTTGGAGGATTTGAGCTTTAGGGAGAGGTTGAGTGGGCTAGGGCTGTTTTCCCATTGGAGGCTGAGGGGTAATCTTATAGAGGTTTATAAAATCATGAGGGGCCTGGATAGGATAAAAAGATGAGTGTTTTCCCAGGGGTAGGGGAGTCCAGAACTAGAGGGCATAGGTTTAGGATGAGAAGGGAAAGATATAAAAGAGATCTAAGAGTTAACTTAGAGGGTGGTACGTATATGGAATGTGCTGCCAGAGGAAGTGGTGGAGGCTAGTACAATAGCAACATTTAAAAGGCATCTGGATGGGTATATGAATAGAAAGGGTTTGGAGGGATATAGGCCAGATGCTGGCAGTTGGGACTAGATTGGCTTGGGATATCTGGTCAGCATGGACGAGCTGGACCGAAGGGTCTGTTTCCATGCTGTACATCTCTATGACTCTATTTCTATGACTTTCAGGGAACTGTGGACCTGTATACATAGATCCCGCTGTATGTTGATGCTACTAAGGATTCTGCCATTTACGACATACTTCCCTCACGCATTAGGCCTTCCCTCTGGCAGTTCCCTGCTAAATTCTCCAACCTATCTATAGCTTGCTGTATTCGTGAAGATCTGTAGCTGGGGTTGTGGATGAGGTAGTTGGTTAGCACACCAAACTGCTGGGTTATTGTACAGACGTTTCGTTACCATGCTGGGTACTATGAAGCGCTATTGTTTTGTCACGCTTAGTTTTTATGTAGTCTGGTCTGTTGACCTGGAAGTGACACTCATCCAATAGACCAGACCATGTAAAAACCAAGCAGGACATAACCACAGTGCTTCATGGAAGTCACTCTGATGATGTTACCCAGCATGGTCACATCTGCACGGTAACCGAGCAGCTCGGTGAGCTAACCAACTACTCTTGCTGTATTCTCTGCCAATCCTCCTCGCTAGTTGAAGCTCCCCCAGTGTTTGTATCATCCACAAATTACTGATCAGGCTACCTCCATTCCCCTCCAAATTATTTACATAAATGTAATGTAATGTAAATGTAATCATATATTACAAACAACAGGTGTCCCAGTACTGATCCCTACTGAACACTACTGATCACAGATCTCCGGTCAGAAAAACATCCTTCCTCTGCTACTCTCTCTCTGTTTTCTGAAGAAGGGCTAATGCCCGAAACGTCGATTCTCCTGTTCCCTAGATGCTGCCTGACCTGCTGCGCTTCTCCAGCAACACATTTCCATCTCTGTTTTCTATGACCAAGCCAGTTCTGTATCCATCTTACCATGTTATTTCATCTTTTTCATCAATTTGTCATGAGGAAACTTGTCAAAGGATTTACTAAAGTCCATCATCTACTGCCCTGCCCTCATCAATCGTCTTTGTCACTTTCTCAAAAAATTCAATCAAGCTTGAGAGACATGACCTTCCCTGCACAAAGTCCATATTTTTCCAAACGTAAGTAAATCCTACTCAGAGTCAAAAAGTGTGGCGCTGGAAAAGAGCAGCTGGTTAGGCACATCCGACGAGCAGGAGAGTCGATGTTTTGAGCATAAACTCTTCACTTTTAACTTTGTCCATTCCAGTCCAACACTGGCACCTCCACATCTTGTTTGACAAAGACATTTCATTGGAGGGGGTGGAGGAAGTTTCTCATTTCTAATGAAGAGCTTATGCATGAAACATCAAATCTCCTGCTCCTTGGGTGCTGCCTGAATGATTGTGATTTTCCAGCACCACACTTTTTGACTCTGATGCCCAGCATCTGCAGTCCTCACTTTCTCTCCCATGTGAGTAAATCCTATTCCTGAGGATCTTCTACAATGATTTTCCTGCCATTGATATAATGCTCACATGCCTATAGTTTCCCAGATTATCCCTGTACCCTTCTTAAACAAAGGAACAAAATTGGCTATTCTCCAATCCTCTGGGACCTGTCCTGTGACTAAAGAGGGTAGAATGCTTTCTTACAAGGCCCCAGCATTTTCCTCACCTGCCTCCCTCAGAATTCTGGGATGGATCCCATCAAGTCTTGGAAATTTGTTTACGTTAATATTTTTTGAAACACCCAACATCTCTTTTTTCATATTGACATTTCCTAGAATGTCAACATACCTCTTCTGAGACTCACCATCCACCATGTCCTTTTCATTTGTCAATACCGATGCAAAGTATTGTTAAAGAACTCACCCACTTCTTCTTGCTCCACACGTACATTCTTTCCTTTGTCCTTGAGTGGATCTGCCCTTTCCTAGCTATCCTCTTGCTTCTTTTACATGTATAAAATACATTGAAAGTTTCCTTAATCTTGTTTGACAAAGTTAAAACTCAGACAACATCAGATTTTATTCCAACAGGTTTATTTGGAAGCACTAGCTTTCGGAGTACTGCTCCTTCATTGTGGAGCAGTGCTCCGAAAGCTTGTAATTCCAATTAAACCTGTTGGACTATAACCTGGTGCTGTGTGATTTTTAACTTCATCCACACCAATCCAACACTGGCACCTCCACATCCTGTTTGATAAAGACATTTCATGGGAGGGAGTAGGGGATATTTCTCATTTACAGGCACTTTCTAATTGCGGGACCCTGTATTGAGAAGGACTGTGTTTGCATGTCCACCTGCTTAGCCTTGCTATCGGCCCCATCTCTCCACTAACCTGGCACACTGAGACTGCAACCTCCCTCCTGTCATCACTTATCTGGATCCCTCTTGAAAGGTTATAATACCAGCAACGGCACCCGCTATCTGGTGTTTCTGCTGCTTTTGGCCTCTGATCTTCTGGCAGCTGTCAGAGGTAGGTGGAAAGGTGGCTTCCGGCTCTGAGGTCCATAAAACTGGAGGATGCCCCACTGCTGGCCTGCAAGTGCCTTCTTAAAGCGTGCTGTGGAGGGTCTTCTTATCTCTAGCCAGCATCAGAGACCCCCACCGCCTTCACAAGTTTTCACCTTAGCAGTTTAAACTTTCATCCAATTACGTCAAATCTGACAACTAAACATAGTGACTCTTGCCACAATATGTATGTCATGGCATAGAAGTCACCTGCTTTTTCCTGAAATACATGTCTGAGATATGATCATGTACAATTGTGAGCTTTCTGCCTGTAAGACAACATCGGCTGTAACAGCTAAGCTGCTCATGCTGTAGATATGAAAGATTCCTGGGGTCTTGATTGAATAAAGATGTTTTCTGAGACCTGACCAAATTTTCTTACTTAATCAACACTCCTAGTAAATATATTAGCTCAGTGTTCCTCTTGTTTGAAATTTGTTCATTTAACAATATTTAACATTAAAGACATTACTTGGAAGTGAGCCATTTTGGGAGTCCAAAAGCAGGATAATGTGCCTCACAGATGCAAGTCTTTCCCTATGAAACCAGTGACAATTGGACATGGAACCTAAATTTGTTTGAAGTGAAGGAGATAGAATTGATTAATGAACAGATAGCTGTTTAATGGCAATGGAGGCTGCAATGTTGATTGAATATTTTCAAAGGCAGCTACAGAAATGTAGTTGACTCATAATGTGCCCTCTGGAGTGACTGAGTAACTCACTGAAGATTAAGGACCGCATGGACCGCAATGGTTCAAGTAGGTGGAGTTACCTTTCCACCTCTTTAAAATGACCAGGAATGAGCATGAAATGCTGGCCTGTCAATCTGCTAAGGATAAATATAAAAATAAATGATTAACTTTATCAAAACTATATAGAAGGCAGAGAGTTACTGCATGAAAGAAATAGGAAAGCAAGTAGAATGTATGATTCCTTTCGAGGAATGCCGTACAAGGTGCACATGTGGTTGTTTACCATAAAACAGGGGAATGTAATAACACAATGAGCTACATTGTGTAAATGCTGGTCTGAGACCCCACCCCATGACTCACTCAGCTAGTGACGTTCGTTTTTCTGCCCCGGGTGTTCAAATTAAAGCATGATGACTTGCAGATGTTGGGAGCTGCAATTTGTGGCTGACTTTTGTTACTGCAGGGGCCACTTTGCCTGAAGCCTTCACTCCTTGGGAGTGGAAGTTTTTTTTCAAATCGCAAAAACACCACAGATCTGATGATCTTAGCATTTCTGCACATAATCAAGAGCTGTTAATCATAACATGACAGCAAGAACATTGCTCCTCCTCTGGCACCGAGTCAAGCAGGTTCACCCATCTATACTGAACAAACATTAGACTGTAGTTATAGAAAGTTACAGTAAACCTGATCTGAAAGTTCCAAAGGAATAAACAAAACATCAAAGTTCTTCATTTGAAATAAACATTTCTGAGGGTCCTGAGCTTAGGTGTATTGATTGCAGCAAATATAGAAAATGTTAGAAGAATTTTTGGCTGATGTTTCTATCAATTTAAATGCAGGGACAAGGTCTTTCAAGAGTCTGCACCGCCCTGTGTAACCTGCCTGTTTTTGCAGAAACCAGGAATTCAGTACAGGTCCAGAACAATCTAGTTTTGTGGTTTTGTTTGCAATTTACTCAGAGTCTTGAGATTAGTTTGAGTTTTTAAAAAGTGTTTTTTTAAATCAGCAGTAAATTGTCAGAATCCACTTCACTGGCCCTGCAAGTATTTTAATTTGGAAAATGGTGGAATTTACACAAGTAAATTTTAAGGCTTGGCACTTTATTCATCAAAGATTGCAATATGAATGGGCGCCTTCAGCAGGGTTGGGATTCCCCTTGAATGGAATAAAGAGAATACTAGGCCAATCAGTTGTATTTGTTGTACAATCCTTGGCCAACATTTCAACGTACACAAACTATTTCTAAAAGAGCTCGAGTAATTACCATGGGAAAACTGAAGTCTTTTTTTGTCCTGTAGTTTGTTAAGCTTCCCTTGTTAAAATACTGAATGTTATTGTAAAGTTGCTGGCAAGCTTTCAGTAGTTGGTCAAGTAGTTTTGTCCTTCATGCATGGAGCCAAACAGTGAGTGTAAGCACGCCATACAACTCCAGGAGAATCATAGTTGAGCCGAGCCTAACCCTACAATATCCTCAGAGCACATGCACTTTGTAACAACAGTCATTGCTTGACACTTGCAGGTGCTACTTCCTTCCCATGGATTATTCTGGATAATTGCAATGCTCCAATTGCTACGCTAACAGAAACCAACTAACTCAGGAAAGAAGGGAATGAAGAAAGGGTTGAACAGGTGTTTGTGCCATTTTCACTCTGGAAGATTCAAAGTACTAGCAGGAACTCTTGAAACTCAAGAACTAAAAGGGAGAGAGGAACGTAAAACAATCATAATTAAGAGAAAAGATACGAGGAAAACAATTAGAATTAAAGTTGTCAAGTACCTTGGCTTTCATCCTAACATCTTAGTGGCTGCAGAGATAGTAGATGAATTAGATTAAATGCCCTACAGTATGGAAACAGGCCCTTAGGCCCAACAAGTCTACACCTACCCTCCGAAGTGTAACCCACCCAGACCCATTCCCCTACATTTATCCCGGCCACTATGGGCAATTTAGCATGGCCAATTCACCTGACCTACACATCTTTGGATTGTGGGAGGAAACCGGAGGAAACCCACACAGACACGGGGAGAATGTGCAAACTCCACACAGGCAGTCGTCCGAGGTGGGAATTGAACCCGGGTTCCGTGGGCTGTGAGGCAGCATTGAGCCACCGTGCTGCCCTAATTGATAGCAGACAATTGCAATTGTCTAAACTTCTCGGGATTCTGAAAATTTTCCCAGGATTGGAAAATTGATAATGTGACACTATCTGTTCCAGAAAGGAGGGAGACAGAAAGTGGGAAACTCTAGGCTAGTTTATCTGACTCCTATCAGAGGGAAAATACTGGAATTCATTGTCAGGGGGGTAACAGCAGGATATTTAGAAAATCATAGTACAACAACTCAGAATCAACATGGTTTTGTGGAAGGGAAATCATGTTTGACTAATTTATTAAGACTCTTTGAAGAAGTAGCAAGCAATGTGAATAAAACCTTTCCAAAAGGCATTCAACAACATGACAAATCAATGGTACTTCACAAAGTAAGATCTCATGTATAGGGGTAAACATATTACAATGAATAAAGGATCAGTTAGCTAACAACTAGCAGAGAGTTGGGATAAATGTCATTCTTTAGTTGGCATGCTGATGTTTATAAACATGTGCCTGAACTTCCCTTTTTCAATGTGGGTGGAGGTGAGATGGTGTGTGTGGGGTGGCAGACAGGATTGGGATTTGAAGGTGGTAACCCAGGAAGACCTGTAAAGGATGCTTTGTACAGAAGTGGGAAAGACAAAAAGCCTGCATGGGAACTCTGGCACTATTTTCAAGTTTAAAAATAAGAATTTTAAAAATCCTTCCTGCCCTCACACCTGACTCTCATAGCCTACCTAGGCCAACACATGCCACCCAATGACCTGTACCCAACTCATAGATTCATCACACCCTCTATGTCAACCTAGCCCCAGTACCGACCCCATATGGCCACCAATGCTCTTCATACAACCTCTACCCTGTTGCTATCCTCATGGCTTCACATGCTTCATGTCAATCTATGTCTCTGTACTCTTTTCACTTCAATTCACGCCAACACATCTATTATCCACCATTGAATTCATCAGATTCTAATGAAGCGTCACCTAGACTCAAAATGTTAATTTGCACTCTCTCAGTGGATGCTGTCTGACCTTCTGTGATCTCCAGCATTTCTTCTGTTCAGAGGGACAAATATTGTTCTAAACACCAGGGAAACACCATTGTTCTTTTTTGAAAATGGACACAAACTCCTTATGCCCACCTGAGAGTGCAGAAAGCTTCAGTTTTAAGGTTTTGTGGAAAAGACAGCATTTGCAATAGTGCAAAATCCATTAGTACTGCATTAAAGAATGAGCCTAGAATTTGTAAAGCTGCTTAAAAGCAAACCCTTCTGACTTAGAGATGAGAATGTGATTGTTGAACCAAAGCTGATAGCTATTAAGTGCAGCCTGAATTTCCTATCAATAGGCCAGATGTGCAAAGAGTAATTGTTTGACCTAAACTGTTACCCAGCCCATGACCATAAAAATTGCATTCAGAAGTAGGTAATTTGGCCTCCTTGGGCTTGCTCTGCCACTTGTTAAGATAACAGCTGATCTGATTGTGACCTCTGCTTCCCTGTACACCCCTTTTACACTTTGACTGCTTTGTCAGTCAAGAATCTATCTAAATTGGTCTTATATATTTTAAGGTGGACTTTGCCCAGGCCCTGAATGACTTTAGCAATAGCAGGAAAATTGGGTGAGGTGTTGAGCCAGTCCCATTTCAACATCAAAACCAAACGATCATATTTTCCAACCAAGAGATGAAGTTCTTACTGGTGAGTGTTGAGAGACCTGTTAACTTGGATATTGCTCAGCATTATTATCTCATGTCAACTCATCAATATTCAGTATCCCATTGTCCCTCCTGTCAGATAGAAAGCAAATGCTGAAAATTTCTGTAGTTTATATGGATTTCAGCAAAACCTTTGACAAGATCTTATATGGGAGACTGATAATGAAGGTAAAAGCATGTGGGATCCAGGATAACTTGGAAAATTGGATCCAAAATTGTCTTAGTGGTAGGAGTGATGATAGAAAGCTGTTTGTGTGACTGGACATCTGTGTCCAGTGGTATACCAGATCACCTTGTTTTCGTGATATATATGTAAACAACATAGATGGGATGGCAATGAATGGTAGGACACTAGGAAGCTCAGAGAAACAGAGGGATCTTGGGGTGCTTGATTTCAGATCTCTGAAGATAGCAGGAAGGGTGAATAGTATTGTTGAGAAGGTTTACAGAATATCTTCCACTTTCCTTTATTGATTGTAACATAGATTATAACAGCAGGGAAGTCATGTTGGAGCTGAACAGGACTTTGAATAGGCCACAGCTGGTGTACTGTGTGCATTTTAGGAAGGATGTGATTGCACTGGAGGGGATGCAAAGGAGATTCACTAGAATGTTAATAAAATAAAGAACTGCAAATGATGGAGATCTGAAGCAAACCAAAAAACATAAACTCAGCAGGTCTGACAGTATCTGTGAAGAGAAACAGAGTTAATGTTTCGAGTCGTGACTGTTCCTCAGAACTCACCATGTGTCATCAGGATGTTCTCTGTTTGGAGCATTTTAGCTACGAAGAGAGGCTGGATAGGCTCAGGTGTTTTTCTTTAATGCAGAGAAGGCTGAGCAGGGACCTTATTGAGATGTATAAGAATGTAAGGGGCATTGATAACGTGGATAGTTAACAGCTGTTTCCATTAGTTGAAGGTCACTAACAAAGGAGCAAGGCAGGAGGCTTTGATGGGAATTGTGGAAAGTCTTTTGCATCCAGAAAGTGGTGGGAATCTGGAATGCACTACTTGGGAGGGTAGTTGAGGAAGGAACCTCACAACTTGTATGAGCACTAGAAATATCAAAGTATTCAAGGCTATTGGCCATGCGCTGGAAAGTGGGAGTAGTGGCAGTTTGTCAGTGTGGACTTGATGGGTTGAACAGTTTCTTCTGATCTCGATGATTTTACAATTCTATGAAAGGAAGACCAGGTATCTGGTGACTCCAAGTCTACCTTGGAGATCGGGCACCTGCATTTCAGGATACACTCCATGGTCAATGATGTACCAGCATCACTACATCATCTATCTCGGTACACACCCCTACTTCAATGCTGCACATCAGCACTTCTAACATTGCTGTATTTTGTGCACAGGGACCCGTAGCCAGTTTACTGATTGGACTTGGTTGCATCTCAAGGCTCCATGAAACTTGATGAAGAAGATAATTGGCCAATTTCTGGAAAGATTCAGCCCAATGACCCTGCTTCTACTGCTTTCTGAGGAAGCAAATTCCATCTAACAACTGTCAAGAGAGGAAAGAATCACCTCATTTCTGTCTTAAATGTCTCTCATTAACCTCTTGTGATTAAATCTGAAATCAATATACTCAGCACAATTTAGGAATAAATCATAGAAGCATTTGGTCCTTTTTTTGGTGTAACCCGAGCCTATGCTTTCACCCACTGTCCGTTGGTTATGGCAATGATCTATTTTTACGACAAAATGTAAAAGTTAAAATCCCTTAACACATGAAGGGCTGCTCTATCATTGGAGAGAGATAATTGGTGGTGGTTTAAGATGAATGTCACCATGCGTCATGTGAGAGGAAAGGTTGAAAAGGTGAGACCTTCATGGTAACCTGAGCCACTGTGGGAATTGAACTCATACTGTTGGTATCACCCTACATTACCAACTGAGCTAACACTTTACACATGGAGAGTAGGGGGAGTTGGCCCACAATCTCTCTCACACAATGATTGGCTGCTTAATGGTGAGGGGGTCTCCCTATCCTGTAATTGGTGCAACAGAGCCTAAGGTTCAAAGTAGAAGCCCAATATACAAGAAGCAAGCCTTGTTAACTCTTAACAGTCTCTCCAGAAGAGATTTCCCTCTAACCTGTAGAGTCTATTATTGTCAGTCTCAATGATTTCAAGTTTTGCATGCCTTTCCAGGATTGCCGTAATTTTAAAGTCTATCTGCCTCTCCAAGCATCTGTAGACAGTCTGCCCTTCTTAATTCTTCAGCCTGATGTCAGCTTTGAAAGCCCATTGTAACATGCTGTTACAGTTGAAACGTAAAACAAAAGTATTATGATTGAATGTCACAAAACAATCACCAAATATCACTGAGCAGTTACAGGACCAAATATCACTTAGTCATGAGCCTTTCTCTTTGAGGTCAGCCCAAAGGAATGGAACCTAAACTAAAGTGGTTTATGTTGCAGGCAGGCAACTCTTAAGATAGAAACTGTCAATGGAGTTAATTTTTCTGGCTTTTTAAAAAATCATTCATGGATGTGAATCTCACTGACTCAACCAGCATTTATTGTACATCCTAAGTTACTCTTAAGAAGGTGGTAGTAAGCTATTATGTAAAAACTGAGAAAACTGCTGATGCGGAAGATTCAAAACAAAATCAGAAATTGCTGGAAAGGCTCAGCAGGTCTGGCAGCATCTGTGGAGAGAAATCAGAGTTAATGTTTTGGGTCAAGTGATCCTTCCTCAGTTCTGTTTTTGTTTGTGAGCTGTTATGTGGCTGGCTTGGGTGATGATTATGATTTGAATTTTCCAACTCCAAACAGATTGTATCTCCACTTTCTGGAACTCCTCACCCTCTGGCAGCTACATGTATTTTTCTCATATAAAACGATTTCAACTGAATTGAATTATAATTAATTATACTCCAATTACACGCTTCCAAATTCAGAAGGAGAAGATGACAATTTAATTGCTGAGTGCCTTTCCCAGTTTCAGTCCACAAGCACTGTGATATAATACTGAAAACATGTCAATAGCAAGCGGGCAGAAACAACAAGAACATCATGAAGTGTAGATTTGTACCAACTCCAGCACATCTTTAGAAATGGAATTAGAATATTATGTTGCTTGTTTCAAGGAGGATGAATGTTGCAAAGATATGAAATGTCAATGAAAGCAGTATGTTGCATTTGTCAATAGAGTGTGCTATCTTTCAAGACCAACACAATGATGTCTTAACCCAGCTCCCATGAGCTGACCATTCAGCAAGTCTCATGATGTCTTTTACTAATCTTTTACAAAACCTGGAAATTTAGTTGTTCACTATTGGCTAGCAGCTCATAAAACATGCCTATTAAATTATGAGGGGAGGCAACGGCCCAATGGTATTATCACTTGACTATTAATCCAGAAACTCAGCGAATAATCTGTCATGGGTAAAAACAAGGACTGCAGATGCTGGAAACCAGAGTCTAGATTAGAGTGGTGCTGGAAAAGCACAGCAGGTCAGACAGCATCTGAGGAGCAGCAGGAGGAGGAGACATGGCAGATAGTGGAATTTGAATGCAATACAAAAGCAACATTTGAAATTAAGAATCTAATGATGATCATGAGCCATTTGTATTTGCCATCCTGACCTGGTCTGGCCTACATGTGACTCTAGTGCCACAACAATGTGGTTGACTCTCAACTGCCCTCTGAGCAATTAGGGATGGGCAATAAATACTGACCTAGCCAGTGCTGCCCGAATCCCGGGAATAAATTTCAAAAAGCTGCTAGATTGGGTCTGCAGCACGTGGTGAGGGAACCAACAAGAGGGAAAACGTACTTGACCTCATCCTTACCAATCTGCCGGCTGCAATGTGTCTGTCCATGACAGTATCAATGAGAGTAATTACCGCATAATCCTTGTCACCCTGGTGAAGCTACCAAGCAGGGCGACTTTCATGTAAAACAACATAAGCAGCAAGTGATAGACAGAACTAAGCGATTCCAAACCAATGGATCAGACTGAACTCTGCAGACCTGTCGCATCTAGTAATGAATGGTGATGAGTAATTAAACAACTCATTGGAGGAAGCACCACAAATATCCACACTCTTGATGATGGAAGAGACCTCATATCAGTGCAAAAGACAAGGCTGAAGCAGTTGCAACAATGTTCAGCCAGAAGTGTCAAGTGAATCATCCATCTTGGGCCTCCTCCAGGGGTCCCCAGAATCACAGATAGGAGACTTCAGACAATTCAATTCATATCAAGAAACAGTTGGAGGCACTGGATAATGCCAAGGCTATGGGCCCTGATAACATTCTACCAATAGTACTGAAGACTTGTTGCTCCCCTAGTCAAGCTGTTCAAGTTCAGTTACAACAATGTGGAATGTTGTCCAGCTATGTCCTGTACATATTAAACAGGACAAATCCGACCCTGGCCAATTACCATCTCATTAGTCTACTGTTGATCATCAGTAAGGTGATTGAAGGTGTCACCAATAGTGCTACAAAGCAGCAACTGGTCAGCAATACCTGCTCAGTGATGCGCAGTTTGGATTTTGCCATGGCCACTCAACTCCTGACCACATTACAGCCTTGGTTCATCATGGACTGAAGACATGAATTCCGAGGTGAGTTAAGGATGACAGGCCTTGATATCAAGGCTGCATTTGATCAAGGAACCCTAGCAAAACTGGAATCAGTGGGTATTGGGGCAATTTCTCAGCTGGTTGGAGTCATACCTGGCACATAGGAAGATGGTTATGATTATTGGAGTTCAGTCATCTCAGCTCCAGGACGTGCCTGCGTGGGTTTCCTCTGGGTGCTCTGGTTTCCTCCCACAGTCCAAAAATGTGCAGGTCAGGTGAATTGGCCATGCTAAATTGCCCATTATGTTAAGTGCATTAGTCAGAGGGAAATGGGTCTGGGTGGGTTACTCTTCGGAGGGTCGGTGTGGACTGGTTGGGCTGAAGGGCCTGTTTCCGCACTGTAGGGAATCTAATCTAATCTAATCTAAACTCTGAGGGGTTCCTCGGGATAGCGTTTTTGGCCCAAACATCTTCAACTGCTTCATCACTGACCTTCCCTCTATCATAAGGTCATATGTGGGAATGTTTACCGTGATTACACAATGTTCAGTACCTTTTGCAACCCTTCAGATACTGAAACAGTTTGTGTCCAAATACAACAAGATCTGGGCAATATTCAGGTTTGAGCTCATAAGTGGCAAGTTACATTCACTCCACATAAATGACAGGCAATAACAATCACCAATCAGAGACAGTGTAGACAGCACACCTTAACATTCAATGGTATTGCCATCATCGAATCAATATCCTGAGGCTTATCATTGACCAGAAACTCACCTGCACTCACCACATAAACACAGTGGCTACAAGAGCAAGTCAGAGTCTAGGAATGTTATGGTGAGTTATTCACCTTCTGACTCCCCAAAGGGTGTCCATCTAAAAAGCACAAGCCAAGAGTGTGATGGAATACTCCCCACTTGCCTGGTTGGGTGTACCTTCAACAATACTCAAAGTTTGACACCATCCAGTATAAAGCAGTCCACTTGATTGGCTCCACATAGAGAAGTATCTACTTCCTTGACCATCAATGCTTAGTAGCAGCAGTGTGTACTATATATACTGGACCAATTCACGAAAGGTCCTTAGATAGCACCTTCCAAACCTATGGCCACTTCCACCTAGAAGGGTGAGAACAGCCAATACATGGGAATACTAGGACCTACCAGTTTCCCTCCAAGCCATTCACCATTCTGACTTGGAAATATATCACTGTTCCTTAAATGTTGTTGGGTCAAAATCCTGGAATTCCACCCCTCAGAACATTGTGGGTTTACCTACAGCATCTAGACTGCAGTACTTCAAGAAGGAAGCTGACTATCACTTTGTCAAGGGCAACTTGGTTCAGGCAAGAAAGACAGCAATGCCCACATGCCAAGAGGAAACTACTATATACACTTAGATTTTACCTCTGATTTTCTCTCAGGACTGTACAGCACCTTTGGAAATAATAGCTTGGAAATAAAACATTTCTGTTTGTAAACACCTCATAGCAAATGTGAGGTGGAATTCCAGTCTTGTGTTGTCATACGATAAGTTGAATGAAGGTTACTGATTTGAAATGTTCTAAAGACTGGCATTATATGAACTATATTGTTCCATTTAAAAGCTTAGCAATTATAAGGTATTACTGCTGTTATCTTAAAGGAATCCAAGTTGATTAATTTTTAACTGATGCCAGTTCTGAGAAAACTTAGGTAATCTGGGTGTTTCTTTTTTGCATATTTTTTCTATTGTCCAATGTTTTGATTACATTATTGCCTCAGAGGCATCTAAACTAATGTTGTTTACAGAATGAATAATAATGACCATGTCATAAGGATTCTTGTTGTATTTTGCTTCTCGAATTAATGTAACACATTTTTTCATAACTTGAAATTTGATATGATTGAGAAAAAATAGATAAAGAATCAATAACCAAATAACACAAAAGGCTTCAGTGGAAAGGAAAAGGTCAATCAAGAAGTTTAGTTATTAGTTAGTAAGAGAAACCTTTCATAAGTTCAGACGGAGAACCTCAAGGAAATTAAGTTCACATTTTTAATCAGTGAGAAGTTAGGGATGCACTACCTGAAAATGTGGTGTAGGCAGGTTCAACAGAGACATTCAAGAAGGCATTGAGTGCTATTTTGGATAAAGTTAGTATACAAGGGTTTGGGAGAAGGTAGGAGATTGGCACAAGGTTTGTTTGAATAGCCATGATGGGCTGATTTGCCTCCTTCTACACTGGAACGATTCAGTGATTCTGAACAAAATGAATTTCAATGTTATTTTCTGGGTCTGTAGATTGTGAAGGAGCAAAAATGGCCTTTGCAGTGACATGTACTTATTGTCAGATGTGGGAGTTTAAAAAGAGTTTAAGGGTTACTGCAGATTACATCTGCCATAAATGCTGTTATCAGATCGAGTGGATCGGTTGGAGAGACAGATGAAAGTGATGAGGAATTTGCAACAGCCACAGTATGTGATGGATGGCAGTTATAGGAAGGGGTGAAAGTCTCAGATACAGTCACATAGATGGGTTAACTCCAGGAAGGGTGAGAGAGGTCGGCACCTAGGGCAGGAGTCTTTTGTGGATCAATTCAAACAGGTATGCTGTTTTGGAAAATGTAGGGGGTAATGGATTCTCAGGGGAATGTAACACCAACAGTCAAGTTTCTGGTATTGAGACTGGCTCTAATGCAACGAGGGGTACGTCGGCTTCCAAAGAGATCAATTGTGTTAGGGGATTCTGTAGTCAGAGGTACAGGCAGATGTTTCTGTGGCCAGCAGACAAAAAGCAGAATGATGTGTTGTTTCCCTGGTGCCAGGATCAAGGATATCTCAGAGAGGGTGCAGAATGTTCTCACAGGGGAGAGGGGCCAGCAGGAGGTCATTGTCCACATTGGAACCAACGACATAGGAAGGGAAAAGGTTGAGACTCTGAAGGGAGATTACAGAGAGTTAGGCAGAAATTTAAAAAGGAGGTCCTCAAGGGTAGTAATATCTGGATTACTCCCAGTGCTACGAGCTAGTGAGGGCAGGAATAGGAGGATAGAGCAAATGAATGCATGGCTGAGGAGCTGGTGTATGGGAGAAGGATTCACGTTTTTGGATCAGTGGAATCTCTTTTGGGATAGAAGTGACCTGTACAAGAAGGACGGATTGCACCTAAATTGGAAGGGGACTAATATACTGGCAGGGAAATTTGCTTGAACTGCTTGGGAGGATTTAAGGTGTGGAGGGAACCAGGAAGATAGTGAGGAAAGAGATCAATCTGAGACGGGTACAGCTGAGAACAGAAGCGAGTCAAACAGTCAGGGCAGGGGGAACAAGGTAGGGCTAATAAATTAAACTGCATTAATTTCAATGCAAGGGGCCTAACAGGGAAGGCAGATGAACTCAGGGCATGGTTAGGAACATGGGACTGGGATATCATAGAAATTACAGAAACATGGCGCAGGGATGGGCAGGACTGGCAGCTTAATGTTCCAGGATACAAATGCTACAGGAAGGATAGAAAGGGAGGCAAGAGAGGAGGGGGAGTG
>NC_057721.1:67138907-67140433 GCF_004010195.1 Chiloscyllium plagiosum | reverse complement strand
TTGGCAAATAGGATTAAGGAGAATCCAAAGGGTTTTTACAAATATATTAAGGACAAAAGGGTAACTACGGAGAGACTAGGGCCACTCAAAGATTAGCAAGGCGGCCTTTGTGGGGAGCCACAGAAAATGGGGGAGATGCTAAATAAATATTTGGCATCAGTATTTACTGTGGAAAAGGATATGGAAGATATAGACTGTAGGGAAATAGATGGTGACATCTTGCAAAATGTCCAGATTACAGAGGAGGAAGTGCTGGATGTCTTGAAATGGTTAAAAGTGGATAAATCCCCAGGACCTGATTAGGTGTGCCCGAGAACTCTGTGGGAAGCTAGTGAAGTAATTGCTGGGCCTCTTGCTGAGATATTCGTATTATCAATAGTCACAGGTGAGGTGCTGGAAGATTGGAGGTTGGCAAACATGGTGCCACTGTTTAAGAAGGGCAGTAAAGACAAGCCAGGGAACTGTAGACCGGTGAGCCTGACCTCGATGGTGAGCAAATTGTTGAAGGGAATCCTGAGGGACAGGATGTACATGTATTTGGAAAGGCAAGGACTGATTTGGGATAGTCAACGTGGCTTTGTGCGTTGGAAATCATGTCTCACAAACTTGATTGAGTTTTTTGAAGAAGTAACAAAGAAGATTGATGAGGGTAGAGCAGTATATGTGACCTATATGGACTTCAGTAAGGCGTTCGACAAGGATCCCCATGGGAGACTGATGAGCAAAGTAAGATCTTATGGAATACAGGGAGAACTAGCCATTTGGATACAGAACTGGCTCAAAGGTAGAAGACAGAGGGTGGTGGTGGAGAGTTGTTTTTCGAACTGGAGGCCTGTGACCAGTGGAGTGCCACAAGGATCGGTGCTGGGCCCTCTACTTTTTGTCATTTACATAAATTATTTGGGTGCGAGCATAAGAGGTACAGTTAGTCAGTTTGCAGATGACACCAAAATTGGAGGTGTAGTGGACAGCAAAGAGGGTTACCTCAGATTACAACAGGATCTGGACCAGAAGGGCCAATGGGCTGAGAAGTGGCAGATGGAGTTTAATTCAGATAAATGCAAGGTGCTGCATTTTGGGAAAGTAAATCTTAGCAGGACTTATACACCTAATGGTAAGTTCTTAGGGAGTGTTGCTGAACAAAGAGATCTTGGAGTTCAGGTTCATAGCTCCTTGAAAGTGGAGTTGCAGGTAGATAGGATAGTGAAGAAGGCGTTTGGTATGCTTTCCTTTATTGGTGAGAGTATTGAGTACAGGAGTTGGGAGGTCATGTTGTGGCTGGACAGGACATTGGTTAGGCCGCTGTTGGAATATTGAGTGCAATTCTGGTCTCCTTCCTATTGGAAAGATGTTATGAAACCTGAAAGTTTTCAGAAAAGATTTACAAGGATGTTGCCAGGGTTGGAGGATCTGAGCTACAGGGAGAGGCTGAACAGGCTGGGGCTGTTTTCCCTGGAGCGTCGGAGGCTGAGGGGTGATCTTATAGAGGTTTACAAAATTATGAGGGGCATGGATAGGATAAATAG
>NC_057721.1:67126000-67138199 GCF_004010195.1 Chiloscyllium plagiosum | reverse complement strand
TCAAAGTTTGTGTGAAGATTTGTAGCTCGGGTGCTCGTTGCTCATCCACAAACTCCATCAACAAACACATAGACCTGGACCCAATATACCGGCCACTACAGCGGACAGCTGAAACTGACAACCGGAAGCGGCTGGGACAGGCCACTATAAATGCCGGAGGAAACACCACAGAAGCGCTTCACAGGAGACTCCCAAGCACTGAGGATGTCACCTAGACAGGGGACGAAACGTTTGCAACAAAAACTTCCAGCTCGGCGAACAGAACCACAGCAACGAGCACCCGAGCTACAAATCTTCTCACAAACTTTGAAGAAGTAGACCATTTGGCACCTCAAGCTTACTCCACCATTTAATATGATCATTACTGATCTGTTCATGTTTTGAATTCCACATTCCCATTTACTCTAATAACCCTTGATTTCTCAGCTCAATGAGAATTTATCCACGTCAGTCTTAAAAATGTTTAATGGAACGTGATTGAGTTTTTTGAAGAAATAACAAAGAGGATTGATGAGGGCAGAGTGGTGGATGTGATCTATATGGACTTCAGTAAGGCGTTCCTCATGGCAGACCAGTTAGCAAGGTTAGAGCTCATTGAATACAGGGAGAACCTGCAGTTTGGATACAGAACTGGCTCGAAGGTAGAAGACAGAAGGTATTGGTGGAGGTTTGCCTTTCAGACTGAAGTCCTGTGACCAGTGGTGTGCCACAAGGATCAGTGCTGGGTCCATTATTTTTAATCATTTACATAAATGATTTGGATGTGAACATAGGAGGTGTAGTTAGTAAGTTTGCAGATGACACCAAAATTAGAGGTGTAGTGGACAGCGAAGAAGGTCACCTCAGAGTACAACAGGAACTTGATCAGATGGACCAATGGACTGAGGAGTGGCAGACGGAGTTTAATTTAGATATAGGTGAGGTGCTGCATTTTGGAAAAGCAAATCGGAGCAGGACTTGTACAATTAATGGTAAGGTCCTAAGGAGTGTTTCTGAACAAAAAAACCTTGGAGTACAGGTGAAGAGACTTCCTTAAAAGTGAAGTCTCAGGTAGATAGAATAGTGAAGGAGGCATTTGCTATGTTTTCATTTAATTGATCAGCACATTGAGTATAGGAGTTGGGAGGTCATGTTGTGGCTGTACAGGACATTAGTTAGGTCACCTTTGGAATATTGTGTGTAATGCTGGTCTCTATCCTATTGGAAGAATGTTACGAAACTTGGGTTCAGAAAAGATTTACAAGGATGTTGCCAGGGTTGGAGATTTTGAGCTTTAAGGAAAGGTTAAATAGACTGGGGCTGTTTTCCCTGGCATGTCGGAGGCTGAGGGGTTACCTTATAGAGGTTTATAAAATCATGAGGGGCATGGATAGGGTAAATAGACAAAGTCTTTTCCCTGGGGTGGGGGAGTCCAAAACTAGAGGGCATAGGCTATGGGTGAGAGGGGAAAAATTTAAAAGGGACCTAAGAGGCAACATTTTCACGCAGAGAGTGGTGTGTGTATAGTATGAGCTACCAGAAATGGTGGATTACATTACATTTCAGCGTGGAAACAGGCCCTTCGGCCCAACAAGTCCACACCGACCCGCCAAAGCGCAACTCACCCATGCCCCTACATTTACCCCTTACCTAACACTATGGGCAATTTAGGATGGCCAATTCACCTGACCTGCACATCTTTGGACTATGGGAGGAAACCGGAGCACCCGGAGGAAACCCACGCAGACACAGGGAGAACGTGCAAACTCTACACAGTCAGTCGCCTGAGGTGGGAATTGAACACGGATCTCAGATGCTGTGCCACCGTGCCGCCCACGTGGACGTTGATACAATTGCAACATCTAAAAGGCATCTGGATGGGTACATGAATAGGAAGGGTTTAGAGGGATATGGGCCAAGTGCTGGCAAATGGAACTAGATTCGTTTAGGATATCTGGTCGGCCTGGACAAATTGTACAAATGATCTGTTTTCATACTGTACATCTCTATGACTCTCTGACTCTATGACCTCACCTCCATTGTTTTCTGATGGGAAAAAAACAAATTCTCCTCATATGTGTCTCGAAAGAGTGAACCCTGGTTTTAAAACAGTGTCCCTTGCTTTGGGACTGACACACAAGAGGAAACATAATTTTTTCATCTGCTTTGTCATGACCATTCAGGATCTTCCACGTAAGAAATCAAATCACCCCACACTCTTCTGAACTCCAGTTGAAACAAGCCCAGTCTATTCAACCTATCCTCATAAGACAAATCATTTATTGCATGTCCGAATCCAGTAAAGCTCTTCTGAATTGTAATACTGTGGTACTGCAGCTGAAATGTGGCACTGTTTGAGCCTCTGGAATCTGTTCGCTGAAGTTTGGAAGTGAAGTATCCGCTGCCACACAGCAAAAGCTCCAAGGTCGATCCAGAAGAGTGGCAAAAAAAAAGGAAGGAGAAACATTGAGTGCATGGCAACCTCAAGTGTGTCCAATAGCTGGGGGGAACAATCTTGTTTTTCCTGTTTCTGTAGGATCTTAGAATAAGTTACAAGCATCTCTTTAAACTATTTCCTGGTCAACTATAAGATGGGAACAGAGTTTGTGCCTCTACCATCACCGC
The DNA here is from genome assembly GCF_004010195.1 of Chiloscyllium plagiosum. Classification (NCBI taxonomy): domain Eukaryota; kingdom Metazoa; phylum Chordata; class Chondrichthyes; order Orectolobiformes; family Hemiscylliidae; genus Chiloscyllium; species Chiloscyllium plagiosum. The sequence goes on along the minus strand of NC_057721.1, from coordinate 67,135,595 downwards.
GCATATTTTAGATTAGATTCCCTACAGTGTGGAAACAGACCGTTCAGCCCAACAAGTCCACACCAACCCTCCAGAGAGTAACCCACCAGACCCATCTCCCCACATTTACTCCTGACTAATGCACCTCACACTCGGGGCCGTTTAGCATGGCCAATTCAGTTGACCTGCACATCTTTTGGATTGTGAGAGGAAACCAGAGCACCAAAAGGAAACCCATGCAAAAAACACGAGGAGAATGTGCAAATTCCACACAGACAGTCACCCAAGATGGGAATTGAACCCGGGTCCCTGGCACTGTGAGGCAGAAGTGGTAAACACTGAGCCACCGTGCCACCTGTATTTCTTTTGAAAATTGAGAAATGAAAATGTTATCTCTAGGCGACAACATGTATGTAAAAGTGTATATTGTCACAGCTACTGAAATTTCCTGAACAAACACAGTAACACACTGCCACATCACCATGCTTTAAATTGTCTTCCGTTCTCTCAGATTTGACCATGATATTCATCATTATAACTGATGTAGCCTGGTGTATTGACTTCTATATAGTAGAATATGAATACTAACTGTTCAACATCTCCTCCTACCTTCCATTTGACCATGCTCCCAACACTGAACACAGGAAAATTTCTCCAGGATTATGAGTGATTTCATCTACTCTGGAGGTGTTTCCTCCATGGTTTCCAATAACATTGTTTCCCAACACTGAGTATGATCATGTCTACTTCCTTCAGAACATTTAAAAAAAACTACCCTGAAACATTTGCTGTTTTGGCCTGTTCCTGCCTCAATGTATTGATTTTTTTTCCCACCTCAGTTGTACCTTTTCTCTCCTTGTTCACTCTATTTGCATCCACATCCACAATTCTCACGATGCCTTCCATTGCTGGAACGGTTTCCAATCACATGGACATAATTATCTCCTTGTCGTCATGGATGTAATATTGCTCTATACCTCCATCCCTCAGTGGGAGGGCTGAGGCCTCAACATTTCTTCTATGAATGGAAGCCCAACCAGTCTGCATCTGTCAACAGCCTTGTCAACCTCTTGCCTCATAGAGTCATAGAGCCATAGAGATGTACAGCATGAACACAGACCCTTTGGTCCAAATCGTCCATGCCGACCAGATATCCCAACCCAATCTAGTCCCACCTGCTAGCACCTGACCCATATCCTACCAAACCCTCCCTATTCACGTACTCATCCAGATGCCTTTTAAATGTTGCTATTGTACTAACCTCCACCACATCCTCTGGCAGTGCATTCCACGCATGTACCACCTCTGAGTGAAAAAGTTGCCTCTTAGATCTCTTTTATATCTTTCCCCTCTCCCCCTAAACCTATGCCCTCTAGTTCTGGACTCCCCGATCCCAGGGAAAAGACTTTGTCTATTTATCCTATCCATGCCCCTCATGATTGTATAAACCTCTATAAGGTCACCCCTCCGCCTCTGACGCTCCAGGGAAAACAGCCCGAGCCTATTCAACCTCTCCCTCTGACGCTCCAGGGAAAACAGCCCGAGCCTATTCAACCTCTCCCTATAGCTCAAATCCTCCACCCCAGGCAACATGCTTGTAAATCTTTTCTGAACCCTTTCAAGTTTCACAACATCTTTCCGACAGGAAGGAGACCAGAACTGCACACAATATTCCAACAGTGGCCTAACCAATGTTCTGTCCAGCTGCAATTCCTGTACTCAATACCAAACGCCTTCTTCACTATCTTATCTATTGAACAATTTCATTTTATACTCATTTTAATTCCTCAAAGGCTTTGTGGTTAGTACCAACAGCTGATGAGCCAGTTTCCTGTATTTTCAATGTTGATTATGGTATTTGTTAGATTTTTCAGACGGCAATATTGCACAATAGAGATGTGAACAAACACTTGCCGATCCTTTCCCTTGCTGGTTGAATGATGTTGGGAATGACTGTCTGTTCTTGCTGCCCTTCCAGAAATTTCAGATCAAGTCTTCTAAAATAGCCTTGATGAATTGTTGTGCTTAGTACTTCTTGGAAACTCCACAGTGCAAAAGGCACACAGATATTGGCAAGTTTACATTTGCAGTGATCATTGCCAGAATGTCAATTTTCCATATTAATAATAGCAACCATGTTATTTCTTAGTTCACTTACATAGGTTACATTCAAGAATGAATGGCTTAAAATGTTTTGGCTACAGTTACAGGACAATTCTAATTTTTCCACATCTGCCTGTGGGATGCCGCAGGGTTTAGCAGTTATTAAAAAAACTGCCTTTTCTGTCGACAGTTCCCACAGCCGTAACCTCACATTGGAAGCTGTCTCTGTAAATTTACCAATATTTTGTGAAAGAATAACTCCAGACATTGAAGGAATGCAGCCAGTTGGGATATTTGGTTTTTGTAAAAATTTCTGTTTTTTTTTGTTGTTGAGAAAAGAAAAGAAACTCAATGACTACGTAAAGAGGCAACATTATTACTCATGGTATTTGGCTAACCTTATGAAAGATTTGGTTCAATAAAGCATCATGTCTCCAAACTTCTTTATGCCTGTTTTGTTTTTCATAGAATCCCTACAGCATGGAAACAGGCCATTTGGCCCAACAAGTTTGCACTAACCCTCCAAAGCGTAACCCACCCAGACCAATTCCCCTCCCCTATTACTTTCTATTTACCCCTACACATCCCTGAACGCTATAGGCAATTTAGCATAGCCAATTTGGATTCTGGGAGGAAACTGGAGCATCTGCAGGAAACCCATGCAGACATATGGAGAACGTCCAAACTCCACACAGACAATCATCCAAGGCTGGAATCAAACCCAAGTCATTGGCATTGTAAGGCAGCTGTGCTGAGCTACTGTGCCATCCAAATTTTGTCCTCACCAATTTTGAAAACCAGTGTTTCTTAACTAGCTCGGGCAGATATTATTAATAGACTCTTTTGCTTTGTGTACAATGAAATTTCTTTATGTTACTATTCCCCAATTCCTTTGTCCTAAGATAACAAATGCATGAAATTCACAACCCAGGATCCATGTAGAGTTAGTGATCTGACCCATGAGATTAAGGCAACTCAGTGTTATTTGCCCTAATATTTCTTACTCATTTAGATAGAATTCCAGCAATAGGCCATTGAACCCAACTAATCTATGCTGGTGTTTAATGTTCCACAGGAGCCTCTTAATTTAAGTAATTTCTTTTTATTCTTATTGTAACTCAAAATGGCACTATATTGTGGTGACAAAACACTTTTCACTGTACCTTCAAGATATATCTGGCAATAAATCATTCATTCACTTCCTATTTCATCTGATCATGATATGTATATCCTTCTATTCCTTTCTCCCTTGTGTAGTTATCTCGCTTCTTCTTAAAAATCTTCAAAAGTTTCTGAATTTGATGTTTTAGAACAGTCAGAGGCCAATTCTGAATAAAAACATTAATGGATCACAATTGAGTAGTATGTTGCAAACTATTGTGTCAAACCACTGGCCAAATGATGCAGGTGAGTATCAGCCACTCTACAATCCTCAGTGGTTTCATAGTGTGATGACTCATGTGTTGGGAAAAGTCTCTGTATTCTTTAGTGAAATATACTTTCAAAACAAAATGGAGGGAGGATCTGGTCTGAAATAAGATTATTTGGTTTCCTGATTATGACTTAATTAGGTTCCAAGTATTGCTTACTCTGCTTACACGCTACTTCCAATGGTTTGGAGCCTATCAATGTTTCCTGCTCCATTTCAGAAAAATCTGGGAATTTGTGTAAAGAAGAAATTGGCAAGGTTCTCTCCAAATGAAATGTTTGGAATGCTTTGAACAGAGTCTTCTGCTGAAGCAGATTTCTGAGAGTAGAGTGGAAACTGGTACAGGGTGGTTTACAGTTGGAAAGAACAGAGAGCTCAAGATAGGAATGGTAATCATTATGGATTGGACAAGACCCATTGCTGCTGTTTCAGTATTGCCAGACCAATAAAAGGACTCAGAGTATGTGCATGTGGTGATACTGCACCATTAAGACAATTATAACCTGAGTGAGATAGTGTTTGCAGGTATGAATCTTATCATTCTTGATGAAGGGCTTTTGCCTGAAATGTTGATTTTCCTGCTCCTCGGATGCTGCCTGACCTGCTGTGCTTTTCCAGCACCACTCTAATCATGAACCTTATCAGTGATAATCATGTCTTCGGATGTTGGTGAATGTGTTTCGAAGGCTCAAACAATTGAGGGAAAGCAAGAGATCTTACATATTGAAGTTTGTATATCGCACATTTGTTGAGGAAGTAATGTGAGTGCTTGTAACTACAGTGCTGTACTTCTTAAATATTGCATACTTAAAGTGAAATTAAGCTTTATGTTTGAAATATCCTTCAGGTATCAATTAATAATTAATGAATTATGTTGATTTTAGTTCCCATGCTGCAGCAAATGTCTTAAAACATGAAATTATGTCCAGCTGTTTTCTTTCTGTTGGCTTTCTGGGGACTTCTGTCTTGCAGAAGTAACCTGTCTTCTGAGCTGGTAATAATATGAACTTAAGCAGCCCATGAAGGCTAATATTGTAGTCACTCCTGCTTTAAAATTCAAAAAGATGGAAAGACTGTGTGTTTATATGTTGGTTTCTATTATCGCTTTAGATATTCCAAAATGCTTTACAATAGATGACGTTGTTTTAAAGTTTAATCACTAATATAATAGACAAAAATAGGGCTGAACAAAGTCTGACAAGCAAAAATAAAATTAATAAAATGTTCAATTGCTTATTTATGTTAAAGTTTGTTTAAAGGTTTATTACTTTGTCAATGATATTGAAGGACCAATATAAGAGGTGACCTCCGTGCTTGTCTTTGAATAATCCAAAGTGAATTACCTACCTGAGAGGCCAGATGGAGGCTGAGTTAAGCTTCTTACCTAAAGCATGGTACCTCTGGCAATGTTGCACTCTGTCAGTGCTGTGCTGAAATAGCGGCTTGGATGATGTACCACTTTCTGATAAGTGTCACTCAATATAAGTGTGAATTTGAATGAGACCATGTATGCTGAATTGGTATTGTTTGGGACTGGATGAAATAGCAATGGAAAATTGGATTGGTTTTTATCTGAAAGGAACATTTCCTGAGTTATTTCTTGACCTCAGGGTGTAAACATTATTACCATGGCTGCCAACAGAAAGGCAAATTAACCACTATAAAAGGATTAAATTCTTTCAAAACAAAGCCTTATCTGATATGAACTGGAAATGACAGGGTGAGCTGTTAATATAAATTCTGCAATAGACTTTCTTTATTTGTACTACAAATTTGATATTTGCTGATTATCACATCAAAGAAGGAACAACAGGAAAATGATTATGTAGGAGCGGGGACGTAAATATCATCAGGATGAAACACAAGCAGTTCTTTACAGCAGGAATCTCAATCATTGTCAAAAATAATATACTGGGAACATTATAATCATAACCAGCATAAACAGCAGATTCTTACATAACAAAGAGCAGTAGGGGGTCGCAATGGAGAAATATATGCATAAACACAGACCAACTTGTAATTTCATAATCACATAGATGGCACTAGCTGCAGCCACAGTTACATAATATATAAACAGGGATGCCCAAAGAATCCATAGGCTTAGGACAGGGTGACTCATCAAGATTCTCAAATATTTTGAGTGACTCTTATCAGAAAATTTGCATGTGTTAGAGCACGATTAGTCTGGGTTGTGACGCCATCCATGGTCAAATTTCCTGCTGATAAGCATTGTCCAGACTTTGTTCTCTTACTTTATGCTCTGTTCAGAAGTTTCTAAGTTCAAGCTGCACGAGAGACTTAACACAGTGTCCATTTCAGTGTAGGGAGGGCTGCATTGCTGGCTGATATGTTAAATGCAACTCTCTTTGATGAACAAACATATAAGCACGAATGCAGTGAATATAGAAGAAATTTGACATTATATTTTTATTATAGGGGAGATGGTGGCATGGTGGTAGTGTCACTAGACAGGAAATCATGGACCTCAGGCTAATTCACTAGGGACACGGATTTGAATCCCACTATGGCTCATGTTGAAATTTGAAGGGTGGGACTTATACAGTTAAAAGTAAAGTCTTAGGTATTGTTGTAGAGAGACATAAGGGTTCAGGTACATAATTCTTTGAAGTTTGCATCACATGTAGACAGGGTGCTTATGAAGATGTTTAGCACATTTGCCTTTGTTCAGACCTTTGTGTATTGGAGTTGAGAAGTCAAGTTTGGGGTTGTACAGTACGTTGGTGGGGCCTCTTCTGGAATACTGTGTCCAGTTCTGGTCACCCTGTTAGGGGAAGGATATTTATAAGGTGGACAATGTTCAGTAAAGACTTACTAAGACGTTGCTGAGATGGAAAGTTTGAGTTATAGAGGGAGGCTGGATAGGCTGAGACTTTTTTCACTGAAGCATTGTAGGTGGAGGGGTGAACTTAGGGAACTTTCTGAAATCATGAGGGATATGGATAAGGTGAATAACAAGTGTCTTTTCCCTAGGTATGGAATTTCAAGACGAGGGAGCATATTTTTAAGGTGAGGGGAGAAAGATTTGAAAAAGACACAAGGACAACTTTTTTACACAGAGAGTGGTTTGTGTGTGGAATAAACCTCCAGAGGAAGAGATGGATGCATGTACAGTTACAAGATCTAAAAGACATTTGGACAAGTCCATGAATAAGAAATATTTTGAAGGATATGGGCTAAGTGCAAGCAGGTGGACTTCGTTTAGTTTAGGAACATGGTCGGCATGGACTGGTTGGACTGAAAGGCCTGTTTCCGTTCTGTATGACTCTCTGACTCTACTCAGTTTGGAATTGAGTAAATGTATTTAATCTGGAGCAGGCTTCCAACAGGCATTTTGAAAAATATGCTATGGATTAAAATCACTACATTATAAAAAGACAGGAATTCGTAAACACTGCTTAAAGTATGCCTTTACTGAGTGGGAACAATAATATTTATCATATTTAGCCAATGAGTTCAATGAAATGGAATTTATGTAAGGCAGAGTTAGTTTCTTTGGCATAAACATTACTACAAATTCAAAATAAATAAATTGAATGATCAAATGTTAATATATATCTGGCATCTCTTGCATTGTATCTGTATATAAAATCTGGTGTCTCTTTGACCACCATACCTAGGCAATCACATTTCAAATGCTATATTTACATGTGAAGAAATATGTGTACAATATTTGCGCATACTAGGTTGAAATTTATCAGCATAAAATTGAAACAAATGACAAGTGAAGGAGAAGATATCTACCAACAAGCAAGATATGGCTAATTACTGTTCAAAAGCCACAAACCAAAATTGGATAAATGGAAGACAGCTGCTAATAAGACAGAATGGTTTATTGCTGAAAAGCCCATTGGCTGCCACCTTGCTTTTAACCTAAACTCACGCTGAAAAATCATGCAAAAGTATTAACCATCAGTTTAAGTTCATATCCATCAAGGACTGCCACTGGCATAAGTAGGCATAAGAATCAGACAACACCAGGTTATAGTCCAACAGGTTTATTTGAAAGTACAAGCTTTTAGAGTGTTGCTATTTTGACAGGTAACTAGTTGGGGCAAGATCGTAGGACTCAGAATTTATAGTAAAAGATGGAAGTGTCATACAACTGATGTGATGTCATGAAGGTTGGTGGGTTGTGGATAATGTGGAGGGCTGTGATAGGTTGCAATGGGACATTGACAGGATGCAGAGCTGGGCTGAAAAGAGGCAGATGGAGTTCAACCTGGAAAAGAGTGAAGTGATTCATTTTGTAAGGTCAAACTTGAATGCAGATTACAGGGTTAAAGGCAGGATCCTTGACAGTATGGAAGAACAGAGGGATTTTGTGGTCCATGTCCGTAGATCCCTCAAAGTTGCCACCCAAGTTGATAGGGTTGATAAGAAGGTGCATGGTTTATTGGCTTTCATTAGCAGGTGGATTGAGTTTAAGAGCCGCGAGGTTATGCTGCAGCTCTATAAAATCCTGGTTAGACTACGCTTGGAATATTGTGTTCAGTTCTGGTCACCTCATTATAGGAATGATGTGGAAGCTTTAGAGAGGGTACAGAAGAGATTTACCAGGATTCTGCCTGAACTGGAGGACATATCTTATGAAGAAAGGTTGAGGGATCTAGGGCTTTTCTCATTGGAACAAAGACGGATGAGAGGTGATACAAGATGATGAGAGCGAAAAATCACTCAACACCAGGTTGTAGTCCAACAGATTTATTTCATAGTACAACCTTTCAGAGCGCTGCTCCTTCATCTGGTAACGAGTGGGGCAGGATTATTGAATGCAAAATTTATAGTAAAAGATCAAAGAGTCATACAGCTGATGCAATTTATTGAACAAATCAAGATTGCTGTTAAGTCTTTAATCACTTAGACTGGGGTGTAGGTTTTGACTCATTCCCTGGATAACTTAAGGTTTTATACAAAAAAGAGACATCTCAGCTCAGACAATACATTAAAGGTGTGAGGTTAGCGTCTGTCTGTAGTCCAGTCTTGAGTCAGACTGGTTCTATTTCCAAAGTGGGAATTTATAAAATGTCACATGGACTGACTGCCAACAGATTGTGTGCTTTTTGAACAAAATACAATGTATCTGCAAATACAAATCTGCAAATGCAAATTCACCCCGTAGACATATATGTATGTATGTGTGCATGTGAGGGAGAGAGAGTGAGAGTGTGTGTCGTGTGTGTGCGTGTGTGTGTGTGAGAGAGAGAGAAAGTGTGTGTCTATCTGTCTGTGGGAGAGAGAGAGAGACAGAGAGTGTGAGTGGGTGTTTTTTTGATGGAGCGTGTGCATGAGTGTGACCAGTATATGCCAGTGAGAGGATGTTTGCGTGAGTGTGAATGTGGGTGTGTGTCTGAGAGAGAGGGTCTGCGGAGTGTAAGTGTGATCATGTTTAAGATTGTGTGTGTATGTGTGTATGTGAGTAGTATAGTGGAGTCACACACACTCTCTCCCATGCACATATACATACACACACCCTCCCACTCTCTCTCTCTCTCTCTCCCTCAAATGCACGCACACACATATAAGTCTACGGGGTGAATTTGCATTTACAGATTTGTATTTGCAGATACATTCGATTTTGTTCAAAATAGAATATTTTATTCTATTTTGACTGTAGGCAGTCAGCCTATGTGACATTTTATAAATTCCCACGTTAGAAATAGAAGCAGAATGACTCAAGGTTGGAATATAGACACATTCTAACTTCACACCTTTAATGCATTGTCTCAGCTGAGATGAAACTTTTTTTTATAAAACCTTAATTTATCTTGGGAATGTGACTTGAAAGAAGTTCTGGGACTTATATATTAATGAACTGAAACCTACAACCCATTTTAAGTGATTAAAGACTTAACATCACATCAATTGTATGACACTTTGATCTTTTACAATAAATTTTGTGTCATATGACGGGCCTGACGGGATATATCCTAGGATTATGTGGGAAGCAAGAGAGGAAATTGCAGAACCATTGGCAATGATCTTTTCGTCTTCACTGTCAACGGGGGTGGTACCAGAGGACTGGAGAGTGGCGAATGTTGTGCCCCTGTTCAAAAAGGGAATAGG
>NC_057721.1:67116878-67125848 GCF_004010195.1 Chiloscyllium plagiosum | reverse complement strand
GGTGGGGGCATGGAATGCGCTACCTGTGGGAGTGGCAGAGTCAGAATCATTGGCGACCTTTAAGCGGCAATTGGATAGGTACATGGATGGGTGCTTAAGCTAGGACAAATGTTCGGCACAACATCATGGGCCGAAGGGCCTGTTCTGTGATGTATTGTTCTATGTTCTATGTTCTATGATCCTGCTCCACTAGCTACCTGATGAAGGAGTAGCTTTCTGAAAACTTGTACTTTGAAATAAAGCTGTTGGACTAAAATCTGGTGTAGTGTGATTTTTAACTTTTTCCACTGCCGTCCAACACTGGCGCCTCCACATCAAGATGATGAGAGGCATAGATAGAGTGGACAGCCAGTGACTTTTTCCCAGGGTGGAAATGGTTATCACGAGAGGGCATAATTTTAAGGTGATTGGAGAAAGGTTTAGTGGAGATGTTGGAGGTCGGTTCTTTACACAGAGAGTGATGGATGCATGGAATGCACTGCCAGCAGTGGTAGTAGTCAGATACATTAAAGGTATTTAAGTGACTCTTGGACAGGCACATGGATGATAGTAATTTGAAGGATATGTAGGTTAGTTTGATCTTAGAGTAGGATAAAAAGGTTGGCACAACATAAAGGGCCAAAGGGTCTGTACTGTGCTGTGTGGTCCTTTACTATGTTCTATGTTCTATATCTAGTTTGCTGTAACATCTTTAATCACTTAGGATGGGGATGCAGGTTTCGATTGATTAATATGTAAATCCCAGAACTTCTTTCAAGTGATTGAAGACTTAAAGGCAATCTAGATTTGTTCAATACATCACATCAGTTGTATGACACTTTGATCTTTTACTATAAATTCTGTGTCCTCTGATTCTGCCCCACTATTTACCTGACGAAGGAGCAGCGCTCAAAAAGCTAGTACTTTCAAATAAAGCTGTTGGACTGTAACCTGGTGTTGTGTGATTTTTAACTTTGTCCACCCCAGTCCAACACTGGCATCTCCAAATGATATTTCAGTCATGTCTCTGCAGTCATAACAAGTATCTATGCTATTCATCAGTGCAGTGCCTGAACAACAGTGTATTTACCTTTAGATGAGGCAAATTCATGTGGAAATCAACTATAGGGGATCTCTGCCCCACTCTCTCTGCATGACTGGGCTTGCAAGGCTATATGGGCTATATGGGCTATATAAGATTGAAGTGGCTGTAAGGATCAGGGCTGTTGAACTTCAGTTCCAATATTTTGAACATAAGTTTTCTTTAACAAGATTGGTAAAACTTACTTGTATAGTGTTCCTTCAAATATTTAACATGTACATTACAACTTTTTCTATTCCTCTGAAAAGCATGAGGATAAAATTAATTAGAGTTGCCCAGAGTTACCATCTGGCAATGCATTGAGATTTTCCTTTTCTCACTTGTCCAGTTTGATTTGAAGTTGGACTGGGTAGATTTATTTCGCAAAGAATGCAGATATACCATCTGGTGCATGTTTCACTAGCATTATAGTTACAGCAGGTAGTTCTGCCACAACACCAAGGAGACCTTTATGGTGTAGGGTGGAGTTCCTTCAAAATAAAAGGCCTTGAAGGCTAGGAACCAGGCCTGGAAATGGGAAATAGTCTGTGGTAAGAAGCTATTCTAGTCTGATTCACTGCTGAGCAGCCCATGACTCCAAGAAAATTCAAGGGGAAAGCTTTGAGGGATATTCAAACCCCCAGATCACAATAATGATTCAATACAATACAACAAAATTGGCTCAAAGGTGGGAGTCAGAGAGTAGTGATGGAGGGTTGTTTTTTGGATTGGAGGCCTGTAACCAGTGGTGGGCTGCAAGGATCGATGTTGGGTCCACTGCTTTTTGTAGGAACAAATTACTGCAGATGTTGGAATCTGTACTGAAAACCACAAATGCTGGAGATCACAGTGGGTCAGACAGCATCTATGGGGAGTGATCAAGCTAACGTTTCAAGATGACTCTTCATCAGAGCTGAAGTGAAGTGTGGAGGGGACGGCATTTATGTTATAGTCTGGTGAGGGTGATGTGGAAGTAGTGGGTATAGGGTGCTGGTGGAGAAAATGATGTTGATAGTTCAGATTAAGAGATTGGAATATGAGATCTGAACTGTCAACATCTTTTCACCACCAGCAGCCTACACCCACTACCTCCCACAACACCGTCCCCCACACCTCCCACCCCGGCCCAGACACTACAGCATAGGTGGTATCCTCACCACACTTCACTTCAGCCTTGATAAAGAGTAATCTTGACTCAAAATGTTAACTTGCCTGCTGCTTTTTGTCATTTATGTAAATAGCCTGATTGTGAATAAAGGAGACATGGTCAGTAAGTTTGCAGATTACACCAAAAATTAGTGGTCAGCGAAGATGGTTACTTCAGAGTATAACAGGATCTTGATCAGATGGTCTGAGGAGTGGCAAATGGAGTTTCATCTAGATAAATGTGAGCTGCTACATTTTGGTAGGGCAAATCAAGGCAGAACTTATACGCTTAATGGTAAGGTCCTGAGGGGTGTTGCTGAACAAAGAGAGCTTGGAGTGTAGGTTCATAGTTCCTTGAAAGTGGAGTTGCAGATAGATAGGATAATAAAGAAGGCTTTTGGAATGCATGCCTTTATTGCTCATTGCATTGAGTATATGAGTTGGAATGTCATGTTTTGGCTGTTAGGCTATGTCTGGAAAACTGCATTCAATTCTAGTCTCCCTGCTATAGAAAAGATTTTGTTAAACTTGAAAGGGTTCAGAAAAAATTACAAGGCTGTTGCCAAGGTTGGAGGGTTTGAGCTACAGGGAGAGGCTGATTGGGCTGGGGCTATTTTCCCTAGAGCATCAGGGGCTGAGGGTGACCATAAAGAAGTTTATAAAATCATGAGGTGCATGATTTTCCCCAGGGTATGGGACTCCAAAACTACAGGGTATAGGTTTAAGGTGGGATGGGAAAGATTTAAAATGACCCAAAGGGCAGCTTTATCATGCAGAGGGTGGTGTGTGTATAGAATGAGCTACCAGAGGAAGTGGTGGAGACTGGTACAATTGCAACGTTTAAAGGCAACTGGATGGGTATATGAATAAGAAGGGTTTAGAGAGAAATAGGCCAAATGTTGGCAAATGGCACTGGATTAGTTTAGGGTATCCTGTTGGCATGGATGAGTTGAACCAAAGCATTTGTTTCCATGCTGTACAATTTTATAACTGTAAAACTTTGAATTACTGATTATAATAAATAACGTAGTGTAAGTAATGCATTAGTAAAACTCCCTGTAAGAAATCCCTGCACCAAACTCTTGAATTAATGCTGCCTCCTGAATTGACTGAACCACACCACATTTTGGATCTGTACATCTCAGAATGGGATTTGGATGATTAACATGATGAGTGTACCAGAAGTTACTGTTTGTAAACTACATCCTCTCCATTACCAAGCAACATCAATTAAAGATGTCTCCAGGAACCAGGAAATTGAATCTGTGACAGCAAAATTAATTTGTTTTTGAAAGACATCTGAACAAGCTGGAGCATAAGCTTTTGCTTTTTATCTGAGATAACCAACAGATAAACTCAGTATATATATTAAAAGACAAAAGAACTGCGGATGTTGGAAATAAAAAAAATAGAAATTGCTGGAAAATCTTGGCACTCATCATTTCTGAGGAAGGGTCACTGGATCTGAAATATTAACACTGATTTCTCTCCAGAGGTGCTGCTAGACCTGCTGAGATTTTCCAGCAATTTCTATATTTGTATCTATATGTAAAAAGTTGATCGTCATTAGGGCAGCATGGTGGCTCAGTGGTTAGCACTGTTGCCATACATCACCAGGGGCCTGGGTTCAATTCCTGCCTCAGGTGACTGTCTGTGTGGAGTTTGCACAATCTCCCCAGGTCTGCGTGGGTTTCCTCCCCATCCTCTGGTTTCCTCCCACAGTCTAAGGATGTGCAGTTCAGGTGAATTGACCATGCTAAATTGCTCATAGTGTTGGGTGCGTTCGTCAGAGGGAAATGGATCTGGGTGGGTTACTCTTCAGAGGTTCGGTGTGGATTTGTTGCACTGAAGGGCCTGTTTCCCCAGTGTAGGGAATCTAATATAAACAAGCTTTTGCATAAAGTTGTGCTATCAGAAGTAACAGATTTACTTCTCTATAATTCTGCAAAGTACAAAATTTATTCATCAAGGAATTATACAAGAACACTTGCTTCAACATTGTGCCATCATAAACCCATTTCTTAACCATATAATTCATTAAGTGCATCTCTTCCTCACTGTCCAAGGAACTTAGGAACAGGAATAGGTCATGTAACAAACCTATACCACAACACAAGCTTTAAAACAATCCATTTACAGAGTGCTTTCATGATCACTGGATGCTTCAAACCATTTTAGTACAATTTAAGCTCTTTGGAAACATAATGTAAGAAACACAGCAGACAATTTTTATATTCTGGATTAGTGGTGCTGGAAGAGCACAGCAATTCAGGCAGCATCCTGTCCTCGGATGCTGCCTGAATTGCTGTGCTCTTCCAGCACCACTAATCCAGAATCTGGTTTCCAGCATCTGCAGTCATTGTTTTTACCTAGACAATTTTTATACATCAACCTCTTGCATGCAATAATATAATCATGACCAGATGCCTTTTGTTATGTTTATGTTGAGGAAGAACTCCTCTTTTCTTTATAATACAGCTATGGGATCTTTTACATCCACCCAAGAGACGAGATGAGATCTTGGATTAACATGGCAATTGAAAGATGGCTCTGGACTATTGGTTTAATGCTTCACATGCTGAAGTGCCTATTATAGCTGTTAAATAACAGTAAAAACTATTTTGAGGCAGAAAGACCACCTGAAAGTCATCAAACCAGTTGCAAGGCTATTATGCACCCATGTTTATTAACAGCTGTATCTTAAGAGTGAGAGAAGGACATCTCCCCCAAGTTAATCTCAGCACTCCCAATCTCTCAATTGCAGCTTCCTGACAATTCTTAGCTTTTTGAGGCCTACAAACTTATCTAAGAAAGTACAGGCCTACTAGGAAAGGAAGTAAAATAATTCAAAGTTGAATTTTTTCTTCATCTGTGTGTAACTTTTGTTCGAGTGACAATGTGTATGAGTCAAATAAGTTAGACATTACATTTTTAACCTCCGGGATGAGTCAGGTAACAAATATCCTTCTTTATTTTAAATCTTACAGAAGATTGTTCCTGGTAAATCTTTTGATTGAGACAATCACTCTAAGAAGGGATAATAGTCACAATTTACTCATGAAAACATATTGAGAATATAAAAAGGGGTGTCTGAATGGGAATGAATGTCCTAATTATTCCACAAAAAGAGAGGCCAAAGCAGGCACCCATAGAAAACCTTTTATTTGGAGGAAGTGCGTAGAGTTGAAGGGGATGTTGTTCAATATACGAACAAATGTTTAGCCAGGCACAGGATGGTAGATTGGATGAGGACTGATTGCATTGGCAAAGGAAGAAACAGAGAAATTTCAGAACATCCTGGCAGGGATGGAGATATAGCACAGTTTGAGATTCATGGCGGAAATAAATTGTCTGGGCTGAAGAAACTGGAAACTGCTTGTGATGGAAGGCATCGGAAGTGTCAACAAACATATGCAGAAAGACTAGACAAGAGGAGAAATGAAATGGAGTTGAGACAGGAAAGATTCAATTCAGTGAGGCTGGAACAGGCTAAACAATATATACACCAGGGCAGTTCTATTTATGGATTGAGAAGCAGTTAAAAGTGAGCTGTTTTCTAGTTAGGACACTATGAGGGTGGAGGACTTGGAAGATCTCCAGAGAAGGAGACATTAATGATAATCCTGAAAGAATAACACAGTATTCAGTGACGGCGATTATGGTCCAGCAGGAAGAAGGAAGAAATGTCAGAGAGTTGCTAAACTTTTAATCTATTTTGATGACAATATCTAGATTTTATTTGAGTGAACAGAGTGCATCAAGTTGAGAGGGAGGGCATGAGGTTGAGTGAGGGAATTAGAGGAATTGAGCTGTCTGAAGCCACTCCAGCAATTCTCAATATAAAAGGACTAAGAGACAGCATAAGACCAGAGGGAATGGTCTGTGTGGTTGAAAATACTAGATCGAAGAAGCAAAAGTGGAGCTGAGTGTTTGTGGAACTCAAATTTCATTAAGATAGGGTTGTAAGTCAATGAAGCTCAGGCCTGTGTGAAGCACAGATCATTCAGGGTCAGAGAAGGGAAGATAAGATGGTATTGTGAATAGATTTGGAGTGAGATTGGAAGATGGGGTGGGTTCAGAGGGATGAAAAACAGAAGAGAAAGCAGAAGGCTCATTATCATGAAGTTGTTGGAGATTTTTAAAAATGTGTCTGATGATATAAAGGATGAAATGAATCTGCAGATTGGAGAGCTTTGAGATTGAGTGAGTTGGTGCTGCTTAACAGTATCAAAGGTGTACATGTGACCTGCATAGTGTTGAGCATGATCACTGGAAGCAGTGAATAGAATTATTCATTGTATGCTTCAATGTCCAGCTCAGTCATCTAGAAGGCTGCTTTAGACTGTAAGACCATGAGACAGAGGAGCAGAACTGAATCATTTAGATCATTGAGTCTGCTCAATCATTTGATCATGACTGATATCTTTCTCAACCCCCATTCTCCTGTCTTCTCCCCATAACACTTGATCCTCTTGCTAATCAAGAAGATATCTATCTCTGTTTTTAGTACACTCTATAACTTGGCTGCAGCCTTCTACAGAAGGCCACAGCCTTCTGCAGCCTGGAATTCCACAGATGCACCACACTCAGGCTGAAGAAATTCCTCCTCATCTCACTTTTAAAGGGTCAGCCCTTCACTCTGAGGCTGTGCCCTTGGGTTCTAGTCTCTCCTACGAGTGAAAACACCTTCTCCATATCCACTCCATCCAGGCCTCCCAGTACTCTGTAAGTTTCAGTCGGATCCCCCTCATCTTTCTAAACTCCATCATGTACACACCCAAGGTCCACAACCACTCCTCATATGACAAGTCCTTCATCCTTGGTATCATTCTTGTCAACCTCTTCTGAACCCCCTCCAAGGCCAACACATCCTTCCGAAATGCTTTGTGATTCTGAGTGGTGCGTGTAGTGTGGGCTCAATTCCCACACTGGCTGAGGTTGCCATGGGGGGGAAGGTCCTGCCTTTTCAACCTCACCCCTTACCTGAGGTGTGTTGAGCTCGGGTTGAACTCACCACCAGTCACCTGTCGCTAATGAGAGTATAGTCCAAGGTTCTCTGAGGCTATGGTGTCTTTGTTTAGAAGATATCTGCAATCATAGATGGATTGGAATCATGATGAGTGGATTTAGTTGGAATCTATATGGAATAAGTCAGAGCTGGATACAGTAGCTAAAGAAGGAGATGTGGCTGTTGAAAGCAAGCTTTTGTGAAGGGAATTCCCTCCCTAAGGGCATTGTGGGTCAAGCCACAGCAGATGGGTTGCAGCAGTTCAAGAAGGCAGCTCACCACCACTTTCTTAAGAGCTACTAGGGATGGGCAATAAATGCTGACCAGCCAGTGACTGTCACATCCCATAAATGAATAATAACAAAAGGTCCATAGCCAAAACAAACCTGTCTTATTTCTATCAACGTCCAAAACCACCCAACAATATGCAAATATTTTGGCAAGTGTCTCATGAGCATAGTGTATTTTGATTTGACCTCACATCAATTCATAAAAAGGTTTTTGGAAAACAAAACAAAAAATGGAAAATAAGGAAGTCAATTTGTCGGAATCCTGGACTGTGTAGCAGTTTTCCTTTGAAGTTGGCAGAGATTCAGTGGAATGGTTGAAACCTTCTAAAGTTATTCAAAAATGGAAGTGAGTAAGAATGACTGATCCTCAATAAAGAAAGCAAATCGAAAACAGATGAAAAGAGACAGAGCCATTACAGAGAAGAGCATGAAAGAACATGGGATTCATGGATACAGGGAATTTGACCAAAGTTAAGACTGCAGAGGCTTCTATGACATGTGTTTTGAAGATCTTTTCTATTCCTTCTGTTCTGGATATGCTCAACTGTTCTACATCCTTTGATGGAAGATAGATGTCTATGTTCATTAGCTGCAGTGGTTGCTCAGGTTCTGATGGGTACATAGGTGACTGTGATGCTCTGGAAGGCTTTGTTGTAAATAGGACAGGATACCACAGATACACAAAGTTTTAGATAAGATGCTGGCTCATAGTTTCCTCACCTTACACTTTCCCTATCTCCTTGATGTGTATTTGTTTTCGAAGATGAATGCATCATTTTAAAAATTTGATTACTACAGTTGTAGTGATCCTTGGTAGGCTTCTTCCACGACCACATTTGTTATTAAAACTCCTCAGTGAAGTATTCTGAGTATCCTTTGACTGCCATGAGAAGGCATCCTAGACTCAAGCTCTCCTGGAAAGATTTGTCTCTCTCAGCGAAAATCAGATGTTCTGGCTATGTGGATGGGATGTTTGGGCTCAGGTGAGGATCTTAGAATCTGGCAATTTTTGTTGCCATTTGATATTCAGAAATAGAATTAAGGAGAATTCAAAGGGTTTTTACAAATATATTAAAGACAAAAGGGTAACTAGGGAGAGAATAGGGCCCCTCAAAGATATAGATGGTGACATCTTGCAAAATGTCCAGTTTACAGAGGAGGAAGTGCTGGATGTCTTGAAACGGTTAAAAGTGGATAAATCTCCAGGACCTGATCAGTTGTACCCGAGAACTCTGTGGGAAGCTAGAGAAGTGATTGCTGGGCCTCTTGCTGAGATAGTTAAATCGTCATTGTCCACAGGAAGAGTGTCAGAAACTGGAGGAGAGCAAATGTGGTCACCTGTTCAAGAAGGGGAGTAGAGACAACCCTAGTAATTACAGACCAGTGAGCCTTACTTCAGTTTTTTGTAAAGTATTGGAAAATGTTATAAGAGACAGGAGTTGATAGGGATAACTTGATTAGGGATA
>NC_057721.1:67107210-67116736 GCF_004010195.1 Chiloscyllium plagiosum | reverse complement strand
TGGGGCTGTTTTCCCTGGAGCGTCGGAGGCTGAGGGGTAACCTTATAGAGGTTTACAAAATTATGAGGGGCATGGATAGGATAAATAGACAAAGTCTTTTCCCTGAGGTCGGGGAGTCCAGAACTAGAGGGCATAGGTTTAGGGTGAGAGGGGAAAGATATAAAAGAAATCTAAGGGGCAACGTTTTCATGCAGAGGGTGATACGTGTATGGAAAGAGCTGCCAGAGGATGTGGTGGAGTCTGGTACAATTGCAACATTTGGATGGGTATATGAATAGGAAAGGTTTGGAGGGATATGGGCCTGGTGCTGGCAGGTGGGACTAGATTGGGTTGGGATACCCGGTCAGCATGGACGGGTTGGACCGAAGGGTCTGTTTCCATGCTGTACATCTCTATGACTCTATGACTCTAAGTTTCCAAAGGAAGCTCAAGTACCATTCATGAAAGATTAAGTAGGTATTAAGCCCTGTCTTTCCATAAACGCCACATTTCTCCTTTTTTAATAAATTGCCAATTTTGATTGCTCTTACCAGTTGTTAATGTGCTGTCTCTGTTTAATCTCCAAAATTCTCTCTCTTAGTCTCTCCAGTACATTACCTCACTTGCTATCTTCAGGATGAAAGCCTATTTCTTTAGCCAAAGTTTAGTTATTTTCATTGTCATCATTGCCAACTTATGCTATATTCAATTGACACTTTTTCAGTTATTATGCTTGAATGTTCTAAGTAAGTGCTGCAAACTGTTCCTCTGTCCCTTGTGAAGACTCTTCCATATTTATAGCTAATGCCTGTATGCTGCCGTCACTTGGAAACCAGGAATGGGGCAGTGAAAATGGACTAGGAAACTTCATTACCAATGTTTCTCATTCAAAAGATGAGCACAGATTTAAATTGAAGGTGGAAATTAAACCTAGTCCAAGTAAGTGAGATTCTCTTTAAATGTATTGTAATTAGGACATGATCTGTCATTTTACTCTGAGTCCTGAACAAGGTGACTGAAAATGTTGTAAATGATGGTTCTGTTAAGAATGAAAGGAGAAAGTGAGGACTGCAGATGCTGGAGATCAGAGCTGCAAATTTGTTGCTGGAAAAGCGCAGCAGGTCAGGCAGCATCCAAGGAGCAGGAGAATCGACATTTCGGGCATGAGCCCTTCTTCAGGGCTTATACCCGAAACGTTGATTCTCCTGCTCCTTGGATGCTGCCTGACCTGCTGCGCTTTTCCAGCATCACATTTTCAGTTCTGTTAAGAATGAACCAGGATATGTTCCAGAAGTCATAGAGGGCAGCTGATCTAACTGGAACACATAATTAAGGAGGAGAAAGTGAGAACTGCAGATCCTGGAGATCAGAGCTGAAAATGTGTTGCTGGAAAAGCACAGCAGGTCAGGCAGCATCCAAGGAACAGGAGAATCGACGTTTCGGGCATAAGCCCTTCTTCAGGAATGAGGAAAGTGTGCCCAGCAGGCTAAGATAAAAGGTAGGGAGGAGGGACTTGGGGGAGGGGCGTTGGAAATGCGATAGGTGAAAGGAGGTCAAGGTGAGGGTGATAGGCCGGAGCGTGTTGCTATGGTCTGGTGATGGAGGAGTCCAAGGACCTGCATGTCCTTGGTGGAGTGGGAGGGGGAGTTGAAGTGTTGGGCTATGGGGTGGTTGGGTTGGTTGGTTGGGTGTCCCAGAGGTGTTCTTTGAAACGTTCCGCAAGTAGACGGCCTTCTCCCCAATATAGAGGAGGCCACATCGGGTGCAGCGGATGCAATAGATGATGTGTGTGGAGGTGCAGGTGAATTTGTGGCGGATATGGAAGTATCCCTTGGTGCCTTGGAGGGAAGTAAGGGGGGAGGTGTGGGCGCAAGTTTTGCATTTCTTGCGGTTGCAGGGGAAGGTGCCGGGAGTGGAGGTTGGATTGGTGGGGGGTGTGGACCTGACGAGGGAGTCACGGAGGGAATGGTCTTTTCGGAACGCTGATAGGGGAGGGGAGGGAAATATATCCCTGGTGGTGGGGTCCGTTTGGAGGTGGCGGAAATGACGGAGGATGATCCGCCGTACATGGAGGTTGGTGGGGTGGTAGGTGAGGACCAGTGGGGTTCTGTCCTGGTGGCGGTTGGAGGGGCGGGGCTCAAGGGGTTGGTAAGGATGGGGAGAGGGCAGACTGGAATTTGTATTGAACTATAAAATGCAAATAACTAGTTATGGAATATAAATTGACTCCAGCTTCCCTCTTTGGTAAGTGAGTGGGAAGTGAAAGGGAAGTATACATCTTGAACTCTCTTCCACAAATAGCAGTGGAAGTAGGATCATGTATTAATTTGAAATCTGTGATAGATACATTTTTGTAAAGCAAAGTTATTAAGGGATATGGGCCAAAGGCAGGTGTATGGAGTTAGGCCACAGACCTGCCATGATTGAATTGAATGGTAGAATAGCTCCAGGGCTGAATGGCCTAATCCTGTTCTTATTTTCCAATGCCTCTATAATCAGTGACTAGCATGATAACACTTGCCCCCTGTTAGGCCAAAGCTGCCTGAAGCTGGTTTGAGGGCCAGAAGAGACTAAGTAAATTAAACTTTTAATTTAATTTTGAGTAGTCCTGTGGGTTAAAAGTTGTAGGAACAGTCCTCTTTGCTCCTTAAGGAAGGCTTGGGCCTCCCTTGTCTGTCCTTCCCCTGATCACAGTCATATCCAAAATGATACCCTCCAACAATACCCTGACCCTCCCACTGCCAATTGCATTTAACTTACTGCTAATGATCATTTCCATGGAATGTGGTTATGGCCTCCTGTTATTCAAGTTCACATTTCTGCTAGCTGACTGGACTATGGCCCTGGCTGGGTTTGAGCAGGAATCTGAGTGTGAATAGTTAAATGGGGCTCAAGATTCAAAATCCCTCTTGATTTTGACATGCCTGTACAACACGTGCTGAAGCCCTAGTAAGCATTTCATTCCTTCGTAAGGTCAGGGCTGCAGTCTTATAATGAGCACATTGGAGAAAACATTACAAATTACATTATTGCAGCGTACACTGTAACAAAAGGGCCTGTTTCCACACTGTAGGGAATCTAATCTAATCTAATCTAAAAAGGTTTTGTTTTTGACTTTATTATTCGTTTTGTCTTTTGCCACTTCTTTTACACTTCCAGTTCCATGGAAAATGATGATATGGACAAAATGTCAATTGGTCCCTGGCATTCTTCAAATGAAACATTAGACAGTGAGCTAAACTGGAGATTGGAGTGCCACAGCTAAGCTTGACCTTGCTATCTTCTGCTGTTCACTTTCCAGCAGGTATCATTGATTGGAGTCAGGAGTGGGAACTAGAATTGACATTTTTCCACTCTAGTGCTAC
Organism: Chiloscyllium plagiosum; assembly: GCF_004010195.1. NCBI lineage: Eukaryota > Metazoa > Chordata > Chondrichthyes > Orectolobiformes > Hemiscylliidae > Chiloscyllium > Chiloscyllium plagiosum. The sequence continues at coordinate 67,113,392 of NC_057721.1, read as the reverse complement.
AGAGAGCAATTGTCATGCACATTCTGCTGTTCCCTCTCTAGATTAGCTAATTGCTAAATTCCTACACTGTATCTTCCTCATGCTTTAGGGATGCACACAGGCTACATTCCTGAAACTCTGGATTCTGACTTTTCCAGGATAGGTTTACACTTTCATAGTGAGCCAGGAGAGTGGGCATCATGAACTCACCTCCCACCAATGACCTGTTAAGTTCCTTATGGAGCTGTCTAATGAAAGATGGAAGCCAAGAATATAATTTTCAGCCAGTAATTCAGCCAATTGCCCGAAATGTTGATTTTCCTGCTCCTCAGATGCTGCCTGACCTGCTGTGCTTTTCCAGCACCACTCTGATCTAAACAATTGGAACAGTCTGGCTCATTGTAATCAGCACACAATTATTGGGTTTGATATAGGCAGAAGTTAAAGTTTTTATGCCGGATCAGGCACCTCACCTTTTACTTTCTTGTTTCCCCTCTTCTATCTGCACTGAAGCTGCTGGCCTTCTGAGGTATTGCCTCCTCTCTTCTTCAAGGCAGCAGCAGCAGGCCCCATCATGGCTGCCATCTGCCTTTATCATTTGTGTTCCACCTCCTGGAAAGGCTCTGGCCCAATTAAGATTCTTATCTTTCAGGATTGTGTTGTGTGAATGACGTAGATGGGAAAATTATTCAGATATCAGATTCCAGAACTTGCATTGAAAAATTAAGTTCTTGAGTTCAAACTTACAAAACTTTTATCAATACGGTTCATTTACACATTGTACATCTTACTGCCACTTTTTCTATCAAGAGAACTTGCAAACAAAATTAAAAACATCATATAATTCAGTTATAAACTGAAAACAGATGGAATCCATCTGACTATGAATATTATATGTTGTCAGCAATGAAGAATTTGGCGGAAATGCCACAGGAATGAATGAACTGAGATCACATAAAGTACACTAAGTATAAACAAGAGGATTCAGGATATGCGAAGTAGATAATTTTCATAAAATTAGCAGGAAAGAAATATTAAACGGAATAAATTACAATATGAATGGCAGAAGGAACATTGACTTTATTTGTCTTTGACAATAAAGGAAAAAGAATTTCTCAATAGATAGTTTAGCAAGTGCACTATTCTTGTCAGAATGTGAGAAACTCCAAATACATTTTGTGGGATTTCCTGTGTAAGCTCACCATACCAAGGGTATCTTTGCAATCCTCTGAATTTGAAATGATAATGCAATTAATGAGGGTTGCCAATTCTAATTGTTATTCACTGAACAAAATAAAACCCAAAGAACTGCAGATGCTGGAAATCAGAAGCAAACATAGAAGTTGCTGGAGAATCTTAGCAGGTCTGGCAGCATCTGTGGAAAGAAAGTAGAGTGAATGTTTTGGTTCCGTGGACCCACCACCTCAACCTGTCTACCCCCCTCCTCCACTCCAACCTGTCACCCTCACAACGTGCAGCCCTTCACTCTCTCTGCTCCAATCCCGACCTCACCATCAAACCAGCGGATAAAGGGGGTGCAGTGGTAGTCTGGCACACTGACCTCTACGGAGATCTCCCACCCACAGCTTCCAACCTCATAGTCCGGGAACCCCGCACTGCCCGGTTCTACCTCCTTCCCAAGATCCACAAGCCTGACCGCCCTAGCCAACCCATTGTCTCAGCATGCTCCTGCCCCACTGAACTTATCTCTACCTACCTCGACACTGTCCTATCCCACCTCGTCCAGGAACTCCCCGCATATGTTCAAGATACCACCCATGCCCTCCACCTCCTCCAAGACTTTTGTTTCCCCAGCTCTCAACGCCTCATCTTCACCATGGATTTCCAATCCCGCTACACCTCCATCCACCATGACCAGGGCCTCCAAGCCCTCCATTTCTTCCTCTCCAGACGTCCCCAACAGTACCCTTCCACTGACACTCTCATTCGTTTGGCCGAACTGGTCCTCACCCTTAACAATTTCTCCTACAAATCCTCCCACTTCCTCCAGACCAAAGGGGTAGCCATGGCCACCCGTATGGGCCCCAGCTATGCCTGTCTCTTTGTTGGCTACGTAGAGCAGTTGATCTTCCGTAATTACACCGGCACCACTCCCCACCTCTTCCTCTGCTACATTGATAACTGCATTGGTGCCACCTCGTGCTCCCGCGAGGAGGTTGAGCAGTTCATCAACTTCACCAATACATTCCACCCTGTCCTTAAACTGGACCATCTCTGACATCTCCCTCCCCTTCCTGGACCTCTCCATCTCCATTAATGACGACCGACTTGACACTGACATTTTTTTACAAACCCACCAACTCCCACAGCTACCTGGATTACACCTCTTCCCACCCTACCTCCTACAATAATGCCATTCCGTATTCCCAATTCCTCCGCCTCTGCCGTATCTGCTCCCAGGAGGACCAGTTCCACCACAGAACACACCAGATGGTGTCCTTCTTTAGAGACCACAATTTCCCTTCCCACGTGGTTAAAAATGCCCTCTAACGCATCTCATCCACATCCCGTACCTCCGCCCTCAGACCCCACCCCCCCCCCCCAACCTTAACAAGGACAGAACCCCCCTGGTGCTCACCTTCCACCTTATGAACCTTCAATAAGCCAAATCATCCACCGACATTTCCGCTACCTCCAAATGGACCCCACCATGAGGGATATATTTCCCTCCCCACCCCTTTCTGCCTTCCGCAAAGACCGTTCCCTCCGTGACTACCTAGTCAGGTCCACGCCCCCCAACAACGCACCCTCCCATCCTGGCACCTTCCACTGCCACCGCAGGAATTGCATAACCTGCGCCCACACCTCCTCCCTCACCTCCATCCAAGGCCCTAAAGGAGCCTTCCACATCCATCAAAGCTTTACCTGCACATCCTCCAAAATCATTTATTGTATCCGTTGCTCTCGATGTGGTCTCCTCTACATTGGGGAGACTGGACTCCTCCTAGCAGAGCGCTTTAGGGAACATCTCTGGGACACCCGCAGCAATCAACCACATCGCCCTGTGGCCCAACATTTCAACTCCCCCTCCCACTCAGCCGAGGACATGGAGGTCCTGGACTCCTTCACCACCGCTCCCTCACCACCTGATGCCTGGAGGAAGAATGCCTCATCTTCCGCCTCGGTCTATGCTACTTTCTCCCCACCCCCACCCTCCTCTCATTTATCTCTCCACCCTTCAGGCACTCTGCCTAGATTCCTGATGAAGGGCTTTTGCCAGAAACGTCGAGTTTTCCTGGTCCTCGGATGCTGCCAGAACTGCTGTGCTTTTCCAGCACCACTCTACTCCAGAACCTTCTTCAGAATTGAGCTGTTAAAGGAGCCCGGTGAGTTGTTGCACTGCATCTTGTAGATGGTTCACACTATGGCCACTGTATATTAGTAGTGACAGGAGTGAATTTTAAAGGCAGTGGATGAGCTGTGCTGCTTTGTCCTGGATTGTGTCAAGAGTCATGACGCACTGGGGCAGCGTGCTTGAAATCAAGCCATACTAGTCCTGGAGTTGTCACAAGTGTGAAGAGATTCATTAGAACTGTCCAAAATCCTAATGTACCCGACTGATGAATCCAGGTTAAACAAAAACACTCACCAGGTTTCTGTACTTAACAAGAAAGCTGCCATTTATTGCAAATGGATTTTAGTTAACTGGTGACAGAAAGGAAATACTAAGTTACTAACTTCTAATTCAATAAATCAAACTATAGCTCTTTTAAAAAAAAATCCCATATACAACAAACCAGACACACTAAGAATGAGACAAGACACAAATATTACAGGATGGAAAGCAAAAATAAAGATTGAAGCAGTTTTTTGACTAGCTCAGATTATTGTCGGTGTGGAGTTGCACATTCTCCCCATGTCTGCAATGGTTTCCTCCAGTTTCCTCCCAGAATCCAAAGATGTGCAGGTTAGGTGAATTGGCCATGCTAAATTGCCCATGGTGTCCAGGGATGAAAAGGTTACGTGCAATAGTTAGGGTACATATATGATAATAGGGTAGGGGAATGGATCTAAGTTGGTTACTCTTCGGAGGGTCAGTGTTGGCTTGTTGGGCCGAAAGGCCTGTTTCCACACTAAGGGATTCTATGAAAATTGATGATTTGTCTTTTTCTCGAAATAACCTTTCCTCAATCAGTTTTAATGAATATTTTATCTCATGGCCATAGATCAGTTCAAATTGACTGAATCCAGCAGGTCCATTTGGGGAATCTCTGTTAGCAAACCAAATCTTTCACCTAATCCTGGAGGTAATTGTGACAATAGGTTTTAATAATTGTTTTGAGAATCTAATACTACCCTCCCAAGCTCCCTGTGTTTGTGAATGGTAGGTGGTAGTCTGTTCCTTTTTTGAGGTATCTTAGGTGTTGAGGTGAGTTTCTTGAATTCCAGGAGTAGCAATTAATGTTTTATATGCTGTTGCATTGTTTTGGAACTTTGGAGAAAAAGAAGTCAAAATATCGATACTTTTAAAAGGGAGAGGGACAGGCAAAGGCAGCACATGGTGAGGTAAGTGTAGGGGAGAGAGAGTGCGAGAGAGAGAAAGAAAGCCACATTGCTAACTGACAGAGCAGTAAACCTGCACAGTTACTGTCTTTGCTGTTTGAATTCATGGATTGCTGGATATTGGAGTGCGTCTGGGAAAATTAACAAATAGTGAAATTCACAACTGATCTTGGAGGATCCTATTTGGGAGAGGTCACAGCCCAGAAATAGGTAAGTGAATATTTTTAAGTGTGGCCTAACAGTAAGTCTGCAGTAGTAAGTAGAATGGGTTCTTTCTTGATTATATGTTTATTGAGATATGTCTCCTGATTAATCTTAAAAATATAAGCCGTAAGTATTAAATTAATCTGGAGCAGTGTTTTGTAGAAAAATAAGACAGTGCTATTTCCTGGATCTGTCGATTGAAAGAAACAAAAATGGCCTTTTGTAGAGTGATATGCTCTTTTTTCAGATATGGGAGTTTAGGAAGAGTTTACATGTGACTGAGGATTATCTCTGCAATAAATGTCATTGGTTGTGAATCCTATCAGATCGAATGGATCAGTTGGGGAGACAGCTGGAGGCAACAAGGAATTTACAAGAGCAAGGGCATATGATGGGTTGCAGTTATAGGAAGTGAGAAGAGTTGCAGATACAGTTACATAGATGGGTTAACTCCAGGAAAGATAAGAGAGGTAGGCAGGTAGTGTAGGAGTCTTCTGTGGCTATCCCCATTTCAAACAATATGCTGTTTTGGAAAATGTAGGGGGTGATGGATTCTCAGGGGAATGTAGGATGAACAGCCAGGTTTCTAGTATCGAGACTGGCTCTAATGCAATGAGGGGTGCATCAGGCTCCAAGTGATCAATTGTGTTAGGAGACTCTCTAGTCCAAGGCACAGACAGATGTTTCTGTGGCCAGCAGTGAAAAATCAGAATGATGTGTTGCCTCCCTGGTGCCAGGATCTAAGATGTCTCAAAGATGGTACAGAATGTTCTCAAGGGGGAAGAGGGACCAGCAGGAGGTAATTGTACACATTGGAACCCAATGACATAAGAAGGTAAAAGGAGAATATAGAAGGTTTGGCAGGAATTTAACTCAACAGTAGTAATATCTGGACTACTCCTGGTGCTACAACATAGTGAGGGTACAAATAGGAGTATAGAGCAGATGAATGTATGGCTGAGGGCAATAATAGACAATAGACAATAGACAATAGGTGCAGGAGTAGGCCATTCTGCCCTTCGAGCCTGCACCACCATTCAATATGATCATGGCTGATCATCCGAAATCAGTATCCTGTTCCTGCCTTATCTCCATAACCCTTGATTCCACTAACCTTGAGAGCTCTACCCACCTCTTTCTTAAATGAATCCAGAGACTGGGCCTCCACTGCCCTCTGCAGCAGAGCATTCCACACAGCCATCACTCTCTGGGTGAAGAAGTTTCTCCTCATCTCTGTCCTAAATGATCTACCCCGTATTTTTAAGCTGTGTCCTCTGGTTCGGCACTCACCCATCAGCGGAAACATGTTTCCTGCCTCCAGAGTGTCCAAACCTTTAATAATCTTATATGTCTCAATCAGATCCCCTCTCAATCTTCGAAACTCAAGGGTATACAAGCCCAGTCGCTCCAGTATTTCAGCGTAAGGTAATCCAGGAATTGACCTCGTGAACCTACGCAGCACTCCCTCAATAGCC
>NC_057721.1:67081855-67106637 GCF_004010195.1 Chiloscyllium plagiosum | reverse complement strand
TCTCTCTCCCACCTTTCTTAAAAAGTGGTACAACATTAACCACCCTCCAATCTGCAGGAACTGATCCCGAATCTATCGAACTCTGGAAAATAATCACCAACGCATCCACGATTTCCCGAGCCACCTCCTTCAGTACCCTGGGATGTAGACCGGAAACTGATCAACCTTCAGACCTAACAGTCTCTCCAACATCAATTCCTGGCAAAAATAAATTCCCTTAAGTTCAGGTCCTTCAGCCACTCTTACCTCAGGGAGATTGCTTGTGTCTTCCCCAGTGAACACAGATCTGAAGTACCAATTCAATTCTTCTGACATTTCTTTGTTCCCCGTAATATATTCCCCTGTTTCTGTCTTCAAGGGCCCAATTTTAGTCTTAACCATTTTTTTGCCTTTTACATACCTAAAAAAGCTTTTACTATATTCCTTTATATTTTTGGCCAGTTTACCTTCGTACCTCATTTTTTCTCTGCGTATTTCCTTCTTAGTAATCCTCTGTTGTTCTTTAAAAGCTTTAAGAGCTGGTGTATGGGAGAAGGATTCACATTTTTGGATCATTGGAATCTCTTTTGGGGAAGAAGTGACCTGTATAAGAAGGATGGGGATTAATATACTGGTAGGGAGATTTGCTAAAGCTGCTCAGGAGGATTTAAACTATTAAGGTGGGGTGGGGGGGGGTGGCGGTGGCGTGGGACGCAGGGAGATAGTGAGGAAAGAGATCAATCTGAGGCTGGTACAATTGATAAAAGAAGCGAGTCAAACAGTCAAGGCAGGCAGGAACAAAGTAGAGAACAAGTTAGGACTGATAAATTAAACTACATTTATTTCAATGCAAGAGGTCTAACAGGGAAGGCAGGTAAACTCAGGGCATGTTTAGGAACATGGGACTGGGATATCATAATAATTACAGAAACATGGCTCAGGGAGGGACAGGACTGGCAGCTTAATGTTCCAGGATACAAATGCTACAGGAAGGACAGAAAGGGAGGCAAGAGAGGAGGGGGAGTGGCGTTTTTGGTAAGGGATAGCATTACAGCTGTACTGAGGGAGGATATTCCCAGAAATACATCCAGGGAAGTTGTTTGGGTTGAACTGAAAAATAAGAAAGGGGTGATCAGCTTATTATTGAACCCAAATAATCAGAGGGAAATTGAGAAACAAATTTGTTAGGAGATCTCAGTTATTTGTAAAAATAATAGAGTGGTTATGGTAGGAGATTTTAACATTCCAAACATAGATCGGGACTGCCATAGAGTTAAAGGCTTAGACGGAGAGGAATTTAAGTGTTTACAAGAATATTTTCTGATTCAATATGTGGATGTACCTTCTAGAGAAGGTGCAAAACTTGACCTACTGTTAGGAAATAAGGCAGGGCAGGTGATTGAGGTGTCAGTGGGGGAGCGCTTTGGGACCAGTGACCATAATTCTATTAGTTTTAAAATAGTGATGGAAAAGGATAGACTGGATCTAAAAGTTGAAATTCGAAATTGGAAGAAGGCTCATTTTGACAGTATTAGGCAAGATCTTTCAAAAGCTGATTGGGAACAGATGTTCGCAAGTAAAGGGATGGTTGGAAAATGGGAAGCCTTCAGAAATGAGATAACGAGAATCCAGAGACAGTACATTCCTGTTCGGGTAAAAGGAAAGGCTGGTAGGTATAGGGAATGCTGGATGACTAAAGAAATTGAGGGTTTGGTTAAGAAAAAGAAAGAAGCATACGTCAGGTATAGACAGGATAGATCAAGTGAATCCTTAGAAGAGTATAAAGGCAGTAGGAGTATACTTAAGAGAGAAATCAGGAGGGGAAAGAGAGGACATGAGGTAGCTTGGGCAAATAGAGCTAGGGGGAATTCAAAGGTTTTTTTACAAATACATTAAGGATAAAAGGGTGATGAGGGAGACAATAGGGCTCCTCAAAGATCAGTAAGTTGGCCTTTGTGTGGAGCCGCAGGAGATGAGGGAGATATTAAATGAGTATTTTGCATCAGTATGTACTGTGGCAAAGGACATGGAAGATATAGACTGTAGGGAAATAGATGGTTGAAAATTATCCATATTACAGACAAGGAAGTGCTGGATATCTTGAAACACATAAAAGTGGATAAATCCCCAGGACATGATCAGATGTACCCTAGGACTCTGTGGGAAGCTAGGGAAGTGATTGCTGGACCCCTTGCTGAGATATTTGTATCATCGATAGTCACAGGCGCGGTGCCGGAAGACTGGAGGTTAGCTAACATGGTGTCACTGTTTAAGAAGGGTGGTAATGACAAGCCAGGGAAATATAGACCAGTGAGCCTGTTGTCAGTAGTGGGCAAGTTGTTGGAGGGAATCCTGACGGACAGGATGTGCATATATTTGGAAAGGCAAGGACTGATTACGGATAGTCAACATGGCTTTGTGCAAGGGAAATCATGTCTTACAAGCTTGGTTGAGTTTTCGGAAGAAGTAACAAAGAGAATTGATGAGGGCAGAGTGGTAGATGTGATCTATATGGACTTCAGTAAGGCCTTCGACAAGGTTCCCCATGGGAGGCTGGTGAGCAAGGTTAGATCTCATGGAATACAGGGAGAACTAACCATTTGGATACTGAACTGGCTCAAAGGTAGAAGGCAGGGGGTGGTGGTGGAGGATTGTTTTTCAGACTGGAAGTCTGTGACCAGTGGCGTACCACAAGGATCGGTGCTCAATCCACTTCTTTTCGTCATTTATATAAATGGTTTGGATGTGAGCATAAGAGGTATAGTTAATAAGTTTGCAGATGACACCTAAATTTGAGGTGTAGTGGACAGCGAAGAAGGTTACATCCGATTACAATGGGTTTTTGATCAGATGGGCCACTGGTCTGAGAAGTGGCAGATGGAGTTTAATTTAGATAAACGTGAGGTGCTGCATTTTGGGAAACCAAGTCTTGGCAGGACTTATACACTTAATGGTAAAGTCCTAGGGAGTGTTGCTGAACAAAGAAACCTTGGAGTGGAGGTTCATAGCTCCTTGAAAGTGGAGTCGCAGGTGGATGGGATAGTGAAGAAGGCGTTTGGTATGCTTTCCCTTATTGGTCAGAGTATTAAGTACAGGAGTTGGGAGGTCATGTTGTGGCTGCACAGAACATCGGTTAGGCCACAGTTGGAATATTGCGTGTAATTCTGGTCTCCTTCCTATCAGAAGGATGTTGTGAAACTTGAAAGGGTTCAGAAAGGATTTACAAGAATGTTACCTGGGTTGCACAATTTGAGGATAAATATACAATCTTCTTTTTCTGAGGTGGGAGAGTCCAGAAGTAGAGGGCATAGGTTTAGGGTGAAAGGGAAAAGATATAAAAGAGACCTAAGGGGCAACCTTTTCACGCAGAGGATGGTACGTGTATGGAATGAGATGCCAGAGGAAGTTGTGGAGGCTGGTACAATTGCAACATTTAAAAGGCATCTGGATGGGTATATGAATAGGAAGAGTTTGGAAGGATATGGGCCGGGTGCCGGCAGGTGGGACTAGATTGGGTTGGGATATCTGGTCAACATGGATGAGTTGGACTGAAGAGTCTGTTTCCATGCTGTACAGCTCTTTGACTCTATGAGTCTATAAGGAGAAAGTGAGGTCTGCAGATGCTGGAGATCAGAGCTGAAAATGTGTTGCTGGAAAAGCGCAGCAGGTCAGGCAGCATCCAGGGAACAGGAGAATCGACGTTTCGGGCATAAGCCTTCCTGAAGAAGGGCTTATGCCCGAAACGTCGATTCTCCTGTTCCCTGGATGCTGCCTGACCTGCTGCGCTCTATGAGTCTATAAGTCTATAAACCGAAATATAATGAAAAGTACTATTTGCATGCAATCAAGGCAAATCATATCCTTATATAAGTTTAACTCTGGATCTGTTTTCTGAGCCTTAATTAATGAAGCCATGCCAAATCCTTCCTTTGACTTATCTGCTTCTTCAAATACAGTTTCAGCGATTCGAACATCTGTTTGTGGTATGACTTTGACCTCTGGTGATGGACTTAGTTTCTCTCTTACTCTGGTCACTACACACAATGGAAAAATACCTGGAATCTGTAATGGTTCTGTTGCGTTAACCTCACTGAAACTTTTTCTGATTATAAGACCATAAGACCATACAACATAGGCACATTGAGTCTGCTCCACCATTCAATCATGGTTGATTTTCCTGTTTTCTCTCCATAACCTTTGAACACCTTGGGAATAAAGAACTTATCTATCTCTGTTTTAAATATACTTAATGACCTGGCCTTCTGTGGATTGCACAAATTCACTATCCTCTGGCTGAAGATGTTTCTCCTTATCTTCATTCTAAAAGGTCTTCCCTCTACTCTAAGGCTTTTCCCTCAGGTCCTCATCTCTCCTGCCAATGGAAATATCTTCCCAATGTCCACTCTGTCCAGGCCATTCAGTATTCTGTAAGTTTCAATCGGATCCCTCCACTGAGTATAGTCCCAGAGTCCTCAAACATTCCTCATATTTTAAGACTTTCATTCTTGTGATCCTTCTCATGAACCTCCTTTGGACCTGCTCCAAGGCCAATACATCTTTCCTGAGGTATGGGGCCGAAAATTGATAACAATGCTTTAAATGTCTTCTGACCAGAGCCTTATAAAGCCTCAGAAGTACGTCCCTGCTTTTATATTCTAGTCCTCTCGAGATGAATGACAACATTATTTTTGCCTTCCTTACTACTGACTCAACCTGCAAGGTTACATTCAGAGAAACCTGGAATTAGACTCCCACGTCCCTTTGCACTCCCCATTTAGAAAATAACCCATGTCTCTGTTCTTCCTACCAAGTGCATCACTTCACACTTTCCCCCTATGTATTTCATCTGCCACTTCTTTGCCCACTCTCCTAGCCTGTCTAAATCTTTCTGCAGCCTCCCTGCCTCCTCAATACTACCTGCTCCTCCACCTACCTTGGTATCATCTGCAAACTGAGCCATAATGCTCTCAGTTCCTTCATCCAGATCATTAATGTATAAAGTGAAAAGTTGTGGTCCCAACACTGACCCTTGTGGAACACCACTTGTCACCAGCTTCCATCTTGACAAGGACCTTTTATCTCCACTCTCTGCCTTCTGGGTGAAATCATAACTATAACTCAAGTGAAATGATTGCCCAGGCGTGTGTTAACTCTGTTTATGGCTCATGTTTTCATGGATTGATTGACTGATTTGATTTATTGTCACATGTAGCTAAGTACAGTGAAAAGCATTGTTTGTGAACACTACAGGTAGATCATAATAAGCAAGGACATACAGATCTTAGGGTTAGAAAAAACTTTGGACAGCGTAAGGCATACAGTTTATACCGCACAGAATGTGTGCTAGGCAAGATCAACAAGCATTTTTTGGAGAGTTCATTCATCAGTCTAATAACGGCAGGTAAGAATATGGTGTATATATTCGAGCTTCTGTATCTTCTTTCTGATGGAAGAGGTTTTGTAGGATAGCATTACCATGGAGGGATGGGTCTTTGGTGAGTTGGGCAGCCTTTCTGCAGCAATGAGATATGTAAATAGAATCCATGGATGGAAGGTTGGCTTCCATGATGGTTTGGGCTATGAACACCATCTTCTGTAGTTTCTTATAGTCCTGGGCAGAAAGGTTGCCATTCCAGGCCATTATGCATCCAGATAATATGCTATCTATGGTGCATTTGTAAAAGTTGGTGATGGCCCTTATGGACGTGCCAAATTTCCCAACGTGTCTGAGGAAGAAGAAGCATTGTTGTGCCTATGTTGCATCCACATGGGAAGTCCAGGCTAGATTGTCGTTTATCGTCACTCCTCAGAACTTGCTGCTCTTTCAACTTCTGCTCCATTTATATTGGGGCGGGAGTGTTCTCCTCCTTTCTTTCTGAAATTAATGATCAGTTCATTAGTTTTGCTGACATTGACAGAGAGGTTGAGACAGAGAGGTTTGCTGATATTCAGAATGACTACCACTGGTCCAGATAACAAATCACACTCCACTGCTCTTTGTACAATGGAATTGGGATTATATTCTCCGTAAAACCAGAAGATATAAGAAATAGGAACAGGAGAAGGCCATTTGGCCTTGATGACTCTCAAGTCTCCTGCATCAATCAGTAGAATTGTGGTTGATCTGACGGTTCTCACATCTACTTTTCTGCTTTTGATCTGTAACCTTAATACCTCCACTAATCAATAATCGATCTATCTCAGCCTTAAATATACGCAAGGAGTCTGCACCCACAGATTTCCATAGTAAGGAGTTCCAAAGACTCCTAACTCCACATATTTCATTTAATAATTTTGGCTTTCATTAAAGTCCTAGGAAGAAAAACCTGACTCTTCTCCAGCAAGGACAATTAAGTATCTCCTGTGTCCCTTAACAGTTATAGGTTTAGGATGTAAGTTTGCTCGCTGAGCTGGGAGGTTCATTTCCAGACATTTCATCACCCTACTAGGTAAAATCTTCAGTGGGCCTCAGGTGAAGCAGTGTACATGATTCCTGATTTCTATTTATATGTTTGGGTTCTTTGGGTTGGTGATGTTATTTCCTGTGGTGATGTCATTTCCTGTTCTTTTTCTCAGGGGTGGTAGATAGGGTCTAATTCGATGTGTTTGTTGATAGCAGTCTGGTTGGAATGCCATGCTTCTAGTAATTCTCATGCGTGTCTCTGTTTGGCTTGGCCTAAGATGGATGAGTTGACCCAGTTAAAGTGGTGTCTTTCCTTATCTGTATGTAAGGACACTAGTGAGAGAAGGTCATGTCGTTTTGTGGCGAGTTGGTTTCATGTATCCTGGTGGCTAGTTTTCTGCCTGTTTGTCCAAAAGAACATCAGAAATCTGGAGAAATAAATAAATTCCAAAAAATGAAACCAGACAGATCCAACATACCATGCTTCTACGGATTACCCAAAATTCACAAACTAGGAGCCCCCCTCAGACCCACAGTCTTGCTACCTGGAACAACAACTTACAGATTAGCCAAGAAGCTACACCAAAGACTTAGTAGAAGACTCACACCACTCCATCCACTCCACCCAAGAATTCCTGAAGACCATCAAAGACACTAAGATAGAAGAGGATGAAATCATGGTCTCCTTTGATGTAACAGCCCTGTTTACATCAATCAACATTAACCTGGTCAAGGAAACACTGACTACGCTATTAGAAGACCCAAAGACACATACACCAAACACCACTAACTTCATCAGCAAAGATAGTATCGTCAAGCTACTGGACCTATGCCTTACCACACACTTCACCTTCAACAACAAAACCTACAGACAAACCAACAGAACACCCATGGCATCTCCGATATCAAGGTTCTTAGCAGAGGCAGTAATGCAAAGACTCGAGCAACCATCCAAACCAAACTCTGACACCTTTGTCATCACTAAATGAAACAAATTAGAGGAAACCTTCAAGACCATCAATAATACCCTTACTGGCATAAAATTCACTAAAGAAGAGGAAAACAACAACCAACTGCCATTCCTAGATGTCACAGTAGAGCGAACAGCCCATGAGCAAATTCAAACCAGTGTCTACAGGAAAACAACACATACGGACCAAATATTGAACTATAGAAGCAATCATCCCAACACCCACAAACAAAACTGCATCAGAACATTATTTCAATGAGCCAACACACACTGCAGCTCAGAGGAACTACGCAGAGCAGAGGAAAATCATCAATAACGTGTATTCAAAAAGAATGGGTACCCAATGAACACAGTCCGCCGCTTTCTCAGCAACAAACCCAAACAAACAGACAAAATGCATCCAGAAACCCTAGCCACTCTCCCCTACATCAAAGACATCTCGGAAGTGACTGCCAGACTACTCAGACCCTTTGGCATCATGGTAGCCCACAAACCCACCAACACACTAAAACAGCAACAAACGAACTTGGAAGACCTGAAACAGACAACAAGCAAATCTAATGTCAATTACAAAATACCATGCACTACATTGGACAAACAGGCAGAAAACTAGCCACCAGGATACATGAACACCAACTAGCTGCAAAATGACATGACCTTCTCTCACTAGTATCCTTACATACAGATAAGGAAAGACACCAATTTAACTGGGACAACTCATCCATCTTATGATAAGCCAAACAGAGGCACGCACGAGAATTCCTAGAAGCATGACATTCCAATAAATTCTATCAAAAAACATATCGAGTTAGACCCCATCTACCACCCCCTGAGAAAAAGAACAGGAAATGACATCACCACAGGAAAAACATCACCAACCCAAAGAACCCAAACATATAAATAGAAATCAGGAATCATGTACACTGCTTCGCCTGAGGCCCACTAAAGATGTTACCTAGTAGGGTGATGAAATGTCTGGAATGAACCTCCCAGCTGAGCGAGCAAAACTATATCCAGAATCTCAACCTGAGCTGCAAATCTTCTCAAAACACACTAAGTTATAGGTTTAGCTGTGATGTTTAATGAATAATGGGTTATTTTCCTTTTTGACAAAATGCTTCATATTTCTCATCTCCACTATTCACCTTAACTGCTCTCATATTAGATCTTATTTCCAGTTTCCTGGCTATAGTTAAAGGTACAATTTGATCTGGGTTATTTTCCTTCTGAGTTCTCTTTTCAGGTTCACTATTACAAATCCCAACAAGTCCCATTGATTTCCCTCACAACCTCCAACATTCTGAAGGATGGTGTCCTCTTAATTTCAGTGGAAAGACTTAGGCCTTCAATTTTCACCTCTACCCTCAGTACTTTACTTTCTGATTTGTGGAATAGATCTTGGGGCATATCCTTTCTTTACCGTGGTTACTTGCCATCCTTTCACTCACCAATCCCCTAGAGTCCTCACATTTATGGAGTTGGTGGAAGAAAGGTTATTTATGGATTGATTCATAATCATCAGCCTTTGTTGCTGCCTGTCTCGCAAAAGAAATCATGATCAAGGTGCAGAATTGGGAATGGGCTATTGATTCCAATGAAATGCAGCCCTTATCTCCATCAAGAAATTCCAGGTCCAGTATAACATTAAATAGGAACAGTGTAAGAATCACTTTGCTGTACCCAACATTATTCCTTAACTTCAAACTCAAGCAACCGGTATCACTTAACTAAGAAAAAATGTTCATCTGATGTCAACATTGCTGGCCAGGCCAGCTTTTATTTCCCATCTCTAATTGCCCTTGAGAAAGTGGCAGTGAACATACTTTTTGAAACACTGTACTCCATATGGTATTGGTACATCCACAGATCTGTTAGAAAGGTACTTCCAACGTTTTGTTCCGGTGACGGTGAAGGAGTAGATATCGTTCCAGGACAGAATGGTGTATGGTTTGGAGGGAACTTATAGTTGGTGGTATTCCAATGTATCTGGTGCCCTTGTCCTTCTAGGTGGTAGAGATAATTGGTTCTGAAGATGCTGTCAAAAGAGCCTAGTAAGTAACTTCAATGCACCTTGTACATTGAAGGCACTATTGCTACTGTGTGTTGGTGATGAAGGGAATGAGTGTAAAAGGTGGTGGTTAGACTGTCTATTAAGTACGCTGTTTGTCCTGGATGCAATTGAGTTTCTCGAGTGCAGTTGAAGCTCCAGGTGAATAGGCGGCTTTATTGTCACACAGCTGGTCCCTTTTTTCTAAAAGCTGTTCCTTTTCTCAAGGATACTGTGTCCTTGATTTTTTTCAGAGGGATCATAACGGGCCGGGCTCCAATTTGTAAAGAGAAGAAAAGGATTTTGAGAGGCCTTTTGTTTATATGTAAACAGATGAGACTTCAGGCCAAAGTGGTCATGTTTTAGAAGTGAACTGTACAATGAAAGGGAAGTGATCAGTTCGCTAGCTGAGCAGTTTAGTCCAGAACTATTTGGAGTTCAACAGTAAGCTCTCTCTCTCTCTCCTTCTGCCCTTCTAACTTCAACCTGTAAGCATTTGTTCCCTTTGTACTTTGTTTTAAAGGGGGTTTGCTTGTTGGGACTATTCTGTATATTCAGAACTGCATAATGAAGTCTAGTTTGGATAGACTGAGTTCTGTCGGGGTTCTTTGTTCTGTTCTTTGTGTTTCATTGTGTAATTTTGTGAATAGACTTTTGTCTGTTTTAAAACCTGGTAGTCAACCTCGCTGACTTAGTCTGAGTAATTTTCA
This sequence comes from Chiloscyllium plagiosum, assembly GCF_004010195.1. NCBI lineage: Eukaryota > Metazoa > Chordata > Chondrichthyes > Orectolobiformes > Hemiscylliidae > Chiloscyllium > Chiloscyllium plagiosum. The sequence continues at coordinate 67,096,528 of NC_057721.1, read as the reverse complement.
CTGTACACTTACTGAAAAAAATTGCAAAGTTATGATCTGGGCTGCCTGATTAAGAATGTTTTGAGTGGTCTGGCCTAGTCCATAACAATATCAATTTATTATTAATTTAATCAGTATTTTACCACTTTTGCAATTAATTCAGTAATCCAAGATGACGCTGGAATGTGATGACATTATTCACTTTTCACTGTACCTAGGTACAAGTGAATGATATATTAAATAAACAAATAAATAAATATGTGCAAGAGCATCAAAATGACAAACATTGGAACAATCCATGCCTTTGTTTTTGCCTTTAAAAGTTAGTCTACTGGCAGAAATTTGGTTTATTTTCTTAAAAGTTAATTTTTTGCGAAGAGAAGTTTGTTTTGTTTCCCTTTCTCAAAGAATGTTTGTGCTTTGTCTGTCTTTTGAGTTATTTACAGAGATAAATATTCATACTTCTATGTAAGCAACCACCCCAATACACACAAACGAAGTTGCATCAAGACACTATTCAAAAGGGCCACAACACACTGCAGCACACCAGAACTGCAAAAAGAGGAAGAGGAACACCTATACAAGGTATTCGCCAAAAACGGATATCCTCGCAATTTCATCAACAGATGCCTAAGGGAAAGACAACGGAACGAGGAGCTTGTCCTATAATGGTAGTGTTGTCCCAGTCGAATTCATGTTGCTTGTCGTCAGCGTGGGAATTCCTAGAAGCATGGCACTCATCCACAAAGTCCATCAACAAACACATCGACCTGGGCCCAATATACCGGCCACTACAGCGGACAGGTGAAACTGACAATCGGAAGCGGCAGGGACAGGCCACTATAAATGCCGGAGGAAACACCACAGAAGCGCTTCACAGGAGGCTCCCAAGCACTGAGGATGTCACCTAGACAGGGGACGAAATGTTTGCAACAAAAACTTCCAGCTCGGCGAACAGAACCACAGCATACTTCTATGTAACTGACTCTGTATGTTAGCTAGTTATTGTAACATTATTGAATAACTTTTAGATTTAATAAACCAACAATTGAATTTATTGATAAAACCTAGCTTTATATCAAAAACCTTAAACAAAAATTTAGTTTATAATCTTGATAATTGGGAAATGTATTTTATTTTATGTTGTGATCTGTGGATTAGTGGAACTAGAGTAACAGTGTACTCCTTGAGACTTGGTTTTAACAGTATAGGATCATAGAGTCATAGAGATGTATAGTAAGGCAACAGACCCATCAGTCCAACTTGTCCATTCCGACCAGTTATCCCAACTTAATCTAGTCCCATTTGCCTGCACTTGGCCCATATCCCTCTCAGTCTTTCCTATTCGTATACTCATCTGGATGCCTTTTAAATGTTCTAATTGTACCAGCCTCCACCACTTCCTCTGGCAACTCATTGCATACACACATTATGAAAAAGTTGTCCCTTAAGGTCTCTTTTAAATCTTTCCCGTCTTCTGCTAAACTTATGCCCTTTAGTTCTGGACTCCCCCACCCCAAGGAAAAGACTTAGTCTATTAACCCTATCCATGCCCCTCATGATTTTATAAACCTCTATAAGGTCACCCCTCAGCCTCCGACGCTCCAGGGAAAACAGCCGCAGCCTATTCAGCCTCTCCCGATAGCTCAAATCCTCCAACCCTGGCAACATCCTTGTAAATCTTTTCTGAGCCCTTTCAAGTCCTTCCGATAGAAGGGAGACCAGAATTATATGCAATAGTCCCAAAGTGTCCTAACCAATATCCTGTACAGCTGCAATATGACCTCCCAATTCCTGTACTCAATGCTCTGACCAATAAAGGAAAGCATACTAAATGCCTTCGTCACTATCCTATCTACCTGCAACTCCACTTTCAATGAACTATGAACCTGCATTCCAAGATCTCCTTGTACAGCAACACTCCCCAGGAACCTTACCATTAAATGTATAAATCCTGTTTTAATCTGCCTTTCCAAAATGCAGCACTTAATATTTATCTAAATTAAACTCCATCTGCCACTCAGCCCAATGGCCCATCTGATCAAAATCCAGTTGTATTTTGAAGTAACCTTCTTCGCTGTCAACTTTACTTCCAATTTTGGTGTCATCTTTAAACTTACTAACCATACCTCCTGTGTTCACATCCAAATCATTTATATAAATGACAAAAATCAGTGGACTCAGCACCAATCCTTGTGGCACACCACTGGTCACAGGCCTCCAGTCCTAAAAGCAACCCTCCATCCCCACCATAGGCTGGTCCATTGGTGTCTGGTCTATGATAAACCTCTGGTTAATTTGGTTCCTAAGTTCACAAGATCAGTTTGGATCAGAAAAGAAATGTGCTGTATCTAAATTTATCTGTTCACAGAGATTGCAAAAATCCTCTGCCCTCTCTCCTTTTCAGCTTTTGTTTTAAATTCTGGTGTTGTCATGTCCTCTACTTTACGTAGCAGTTCATTCCATTCATTAATCATCTCAAACATTTCTTTTACTAGTGTGAGCTCATGTCTTCATGTACAGAGTTCATGCAAATTTGGATTTATGACTTATTGAATCTGACTTATTGATGCAAAAGTGGATTGAGATTGAAAGGATTTATATCAATCCAAAATGGTGGCTGCAATCAATATGCCACGAGTGAAAGCTGTTTATTTTTCTTGCCAGTATTCAGTATATCAGATAAAAGCCATTTCTCAAGCAGTTTTGGCACCTCCTATAATGTTACTTGTTTACTTTACAGTAGCTTTGTGGCCTTATCTTCCACCTAGGAACCCTCCAGCCACAAGGGATGAACTCAGATTTCTCCAGTTTCCTCATTTCCCCTCCCCCCACCTTGTCTCAGTCCCAACCCTCGAACTCAGCACCACCTTCCTAACCTGCAATCTTCTTCCTGACCTCTCCGCCCCCACCCCCACTCTGGCCTATCACCCTCACCTTATCACCCTCACCTTAACCTCCTTCCACCTATCACATTTCCAACGCCCCTCCCCCAAGTCCCGCCTCCCTTACCTTTTATCTTAGCCTGCTTGGCACACTTTCCTCATTCCTGAAGAAGGGCTCATGCCTGAAACGTCGATTCTCCTTCTCCTTGGATGCTGCCTGACCTGCTGCGCTCTTCCAGCAGCACATTTTCAGGACCACAATATTGTCAATAGAAGGTTTTCAAGGACCTCATTGTCATTACAGTTCCCCAAACAAATAAATAATTTGTATAAGAATGACATATAAGTATTCAATTACGTGTAGCATACATAACCCATGAATAAAGGCTTTAAATTATGAATTTATGGTGTATAGGATTAGCCATTTAATTGGCTAGTATAACCATGGTTAATAACATTAGAAGGAGCATTCACATCATAACCAGTGAGACTGGTGAATGCATTCACTACCATACACCATTCACCAAGGAGAGAGTGTAAAGATACAAAAACAAGTTTCTTTGTTTATGAACAGGGCATAGTAGGATTATTTAGATAAAGGTGAACCACATTTATGATTCATTTATGTGGTGCTTAGGACAAGTTCAAACAACTCCGCAGCTTTATAGCTGGATTTTAGGTAAAACGGAGTGCAGCAGTTGCTTGTGTCATAGTTTTACAACCTTCTAGTCATGGTTTGTCAGTGTTTCATGTTAGATTTCGGCATTAAATCTGTCAAATGTAAAAAATTTTAACCTAGTCAGTTTGTAAAGGAATAGCAAATCTATATTTTACGTTTTCATACCTACAGTATTTTTCCATTGTGTTTTCTTCTGAAGGCGTCAACTTCTTTAGTGGAATAATGTTCGAAAAGTGCCAGATATGAGTGGCTATGATGCATGCATGAGCCTTGCCAATGAATAATAATCAGCCATCCATTTATAGACAGCTTCACAGGCAAGCTTCCATTCTCACCCAATATCTGCACATGACAGTTCCATTAGGACATGTTGTGCAGCAATGAAGAGTGGGAACAATGCACAATTATCCCTCCCCTACTCAACTGACAAGGCCAAAACAGATAACCCTGCACAAAATGGAGTTGAAGCATAAGTCATTCCTAGTTACTAGGGAGGAGCTGAAAACTCATAGAACATCATTCCCAATGTAAGTTTTTTTATTCAATTATTGGGACAGGATTTATTCCCAATCTCTAGTTGCCCTTGAGAAGGTTGTGGTGAACTGCCTTTTTGATCCTCTGCAGCCTGCGTGCTGCAGGTTGACCCACAATGCACTAGGGAGGGCATTCCAGGATTTGGACCCAGTGACACTGAAGGAGCGGATATATAAATCCAAATCAGGATAATGATTGTCCGGAGGAGAACTTGCAGGTGGTGGTGTTCTCATGTATCTGCGGCCCTTATCCTTCTAGATGGAAGTTGTTGTGGGTCTGAAAAGTGCTGTCTAAGGATCTTTTGTGAATTTCTGCAGCGTATCTTGTTGTTGGTGTACACTATCACAGAACATCATTGGTGGAGCGAGTTAATATTTGTGGATGCAGTGCCAATCAAATGAGCTGCTTTGTCTTGGTTAATGTCAGGGTTCATAAATGTTATTGGAGCTGCACTGTTCCAGGCACATGGGGGGTATTCCATCACACCCTTGACTTATGCCTTGTAGATGATGCATAGGTTTTAAGGAGTTAGGAGCTGAATTACTTGCTATAGGATTCTTAGTCTCTAGCCTGCTCTTGTAGCTACAGTATTTATATGGCTTGATGCCCTCAGTGCTTTCTCCAAATAGTGATGAACATGGAGGGGCCATTGATCAATCAGCCAAAGAATGTGGTAACCAATAGGAAATCTCCTTACCTGTGTTTGACCTAGTCCCATGTGAGTTCATGGTGTCTGGAGTGAACGTTGACGACTCCCAAAGCATCTTCCTCCGGACGATATATCACTGTGTAGCCACCTCTGCTGGGTCTGTCCTGCCAGTTGGGCAGGAGTGTGCAGGAATGGTGATGATAGTGCTTGGGATATTGTCTATAAGGTATGTTTTTAAAAGTTTGTCTATGGCAGGTTGTTGCAGTTTTGTGGGGTACCCCCCCACCCCCACTCCCATTCCCATCCTAGTCCTCAGAAGTTGGAAATGGCCTTGGTCCTTGGAAGTTGTGGCAGGCCCCATCCTCGGCTGTTGGGTAGGGCCTGGTCTTCAGCAGTGGCCAGTTCATTAAAACAAGAGGCTGTGGAATGGATAAAAATTGGTATTTGTCTTAATTTTGTCTCATTTTTAAAAGCATATATAATTTATTTAATTAAATGGCTCCATTTTGTGGTGACTTATAAACATTTTGCTGTATCTCACAAATACAAATAGCAATATATTTCTACCTATCAGTTTCTATCGATTGCTTGACTTGTCTGTGACAGCTCTCCCAATTTTGGCACTAGTCCCTAGATGGAAATAAGGAGGATTTTGCAGGGTTGACAGGACTGTGTTTTCCTGATGAAGGGCTTTTGCCCGAAACGTCGATTTGGCCTGTCCTCGGATGCTGCCTGAACTGCTGTGCTCTTCCAGCACCACTAATCCAGGACTGTGTTTGCCAATCTTGTTTCTGGTATCGAGGTTAATGCAAGGTAATCTGTGCAGTGTCATTTCTGTTTGAATGCTAAAATGTCCTCTGTGGAGACTTCCAGCATTGACCTCTACAGTATACAAACATGCCTGGAAGACATCTGCATCTTGAGGGCTATATTTTGTAGTCTGCCTGTGCCATGTATCCAGGATGTTGTGCGACTGTTGAGCGACTGTCATTAATCTGGGTTGGGGGGTGAAGAGCTGGAGCCCCCTTTAGAGAGATTACATGACCTATTCCAGTGTTGGTTTTACATGAAAGTTTATAAAGGTATTCAAAATCTTTGACCTAAGTGAGGTGCCACACTTACTTAATTCCCTTTGAATACATTTTTGGAACCTGGAAATATAGAGCAATAGTCTCACCACGTGTACTTGTTGCTACTTCAGCAAGGTGGGCTAGACAGTCAAGGTTACAGTGCTCGAGTAACTGGTTTAACACTGTAATGAGGCAAACGACTTTTCACATAAGTGTGAATGGGCTTCCCTACTCCAGATAACTATGGATGCTCCGCCAATTAGTATATTGAGGACATACATATAAGTTTGGTCTTAATAAATTTAAAGAATGTATGAATAAGATGGGAAATGATCTGATTGCATAGAGGGCCTTACAGCCTAAACCTTTTCCTTGAAGTATGGCATAGAAACTCCTAAAGTAAATTCACAATCTCCTCTGTATCAATGGTCATGTTTGAGTAGGGTTAAAGCTTCAAGTCAACAAAGTCAAACGAAACTCTAAGGGATAGGTGAAAGTGAGAACTGCAGATGCTGGAGATTAGAGTCAACGTTAGAGTGGTGCTGGAAAAGCACAGAAGGTCAGGCAGCAAGCGAGGAGCTGGAAAATCGATGTTTCAGGCGGGAACCCTTCATCAGGAAACCTGATAGTTGGTATGATTGGTAGTTGAGTTATCAGGCCATTGACCAATTTGCAACCACACTGTGGGTAATTGTAGAATGAACAGCAAATATCCAGCTATGAAACTTACCTGTGCCGTTGAGGATAATATTGCAAGAATTGTAAGACAGGTAACTTTCACAGCACATTACAAATCTTCAGTGTAGCAATTCATCAATCAAAATATTTTATAATCATATAGCACCTTTAGCATGATAAAAAAGACCAAAAGGAATGTTTTAAGGAAAGTTTGGTACCAAATGAAATCAGGTAATATTTGGCGGATAGCCATAAATTTGGTCAAAGAGATAGGTTTTAAAGAAAATCTTCATGGGGAAAGAGAGTTAGTGAAAAATAAAGACATAGGGATTAAATTCCATGCATTATAATTTCTACAGCTAGAGGATCAACCAGCAATGAGGATGCTAAACTGGCAAGAATTAAAGATAATAGGTATCAGGAAGTGTTGTGAGTTCTGCAGGGCATTGCAGAGATAGGGATGGACATGGCTATGGAGGGAATTGAAAACAAGGATTTAAAATTGAGGCATTCCTTAACCAGGACCCAATGTACAGCACTGAGGGCAGGGGAGGTGAAGGATTGGTCAAGGTCATCAGTAAGGCCAGGGACGACAAAGTTTTGAGCGACATCAAATTTATGGAAGATTAAACATCAAAGGTCACCCGGGAATGCATTGAAAAAGTCAGGTTATAGGAAAGGAAGGTGTGGATGAGCAACAGATAGTTTAAGGCAGAAGATGTTATGTATGTAGAACTAAATAGCCTTAACATGGGTTTGCAGTCTGAAACACATCTTGGAGTCAAATAGGTTTGTGGAAAGTCTACTTTAGTATCAGGCAGCTGCCAGGGAGAGTGAAGTTTGTAGTTTGGAACAGAGTTTATGGTGGCACTCAAAGACAGAGACAGTGGGATTCCCAATGTTTAATTGGAAGAAGTTTCTGTCCTCCCAGCAATTGGTGTCTGACAAATTAGTGGCAGTGGAAAAGTCAAGAGAGGAAGTGGTGAGGTAGAGCTAACACTATGTGAAAACTGACATTACACTTTTAGGTGATGTTTCCGCTGGACAACAAACAGATGAGAAATAGAAATTTTTAAATAACACCATAAAAGGAGAAATTGTTTTCCTCCTTAAATGTTACTCTCAGGATGAGTCAGAAGGTCCCAAACAACTGGATGTTTATTAGCTCACCATTAGCATATTCACATGTCACAAACATATATGATGTGGAAAATGATTTTGAAGTGTGGTCATGGCACTGATTCAGGAAGGAATATTAAAAATAGAAATTGGAGTTTCTGATGGACAAAAGCACAGTGGTCTGAATTAACTGCCTGTCCAATGTTGCATTGAGGAGTATACTTTTTGCAGTGAATGTTTTATAAAATGGGCGAAAGTGAGGACTGCAGATGCTGGAGATTAGAGTCAAGAGTGTGGTGCTGGAAAAGCACAGCAGATCAGGCAGCATCCGAGGAGCAGGAAAATCAACATTTCAGGCAAAATCTCTTCATCAGGAATGAGGCTGGGAGCCTCATGGGTGGAGAGATAAATGGGAGGGGGGAGCTGGGGGAAGGTAGCTGAGAGTGGGATAGGTGGATGGAGGTGGGGGTAATGGTGATAGGTCGGAGAGGAGGGTGGAGCGGATAGATGGGAAGGAAAATGGACAAGTAGGACAGGTCATGAGGGCAGTGCTGAGCTGGAAGGTTGGAACTGGGATAAGGTGAGGGGAGGGGAAATGAGGAAACTGGTGACGTCACATTGATGCCATGGGGTTGGAGGGTCCTGAGGCAGAAGATGAGGTGTTCTTCCTCTAGACATGAAATGTCCGGTTATTAAAATAAAGTGTTGTTTTGCCAGTTGCTTCTTTTATTGTTGCTTTGATGTAATAACAGCATTCATGGTTATTGTACTATATTGACATCATGTCATTTTATGGAGATTATGAAAATTTTCCAATCTGCCAAAATCCTATTGAAGTGTGACAACTTGTCATATAGACATAATTTTGCATCTGTCATTAAAAAAGAGGCTTGGCAAAAGATGTCAGTCTTATTCCAAATAAGCATCTCCTCTTTCACAAGAAAAACAGATTTACTATACAAAAATAAAACACTGCAGATGCTGTCAATCTGAAATAAAAAGAGTGAATAGTGGAAATATTCAGGAGATCAGAAAGTGTATTCTTACTGCTTACTTTTACTGTTTTACTGGAATTTCAAACTCATTTCCAGCCACTTCACCTGTCTTTAAATTCACTCACCTACACCTGCCTTTCCCTGCTGCCAGTCTTCACTGCAGTCTGAGAGCAACCAATGCAGTTCTATTTGGGGCATCTGATGAAAAACAGGAGAAGCACCAACAACACCATCAGCATTAGGAACACTATCAGCTCTCTCTGACATTGCAGTCTCTGCCAAGATGCCGTAACAGGATTAGAAGCTGATTTTCTTGATTAAGGTCTCATGCGTAACATTGAAATAATGAAGCCACACATGTTGCTTGGCAAGATAGTGAAGATTATACTGGAGATCCAGCTCAAAGGAGGAGAGACCCCTAACATAGATAGCTGACTAGCTCTGGCAGCATGCACCAATACTGGAGCCTCAGGAAGATGAAAAATTCATGGCAGATCATTGCTGAACATCTTCAGTCTACTGGAATGAGATCTCTTTCCCAATGGCAAAGATGGACACTCATTGCCAATGGCTGATAAGCTGCTTATCATTACAGGGCCTTTTCTGTCTATCTCTTACTGGAGTTCTGCACTCATGTCACCTACAAGGAGAGAAAGCGGAGAGCTGGATGTGTGAGAAATAGACTGTGTGAGGCAGAGGGAAAGGTAACCATTATGAAGTGTCACTGTGAGGGATGGATAAAGCAGTTCTGAGGAGTGCTTTTGGGGAGAGTCAGTGTGGGCTTGGAGCCTGAAGCTGCTACGCCACACATTTTCTGCTCTCCTGAGCTCTAGAATCTCTTTATTCAATATGATCCCCAGGTTAAAAAGACAACTTTCTTGCTGTTGACTTCCTTGGTCACTTCCATCCATGCCTGCTTAGTTGGAGAGACAAGTCACTGTCTTTAGTCATTGTTGCCTCTCAGATCCCGCAGCAGAATGATGGCTCTAAGTCCTCGGGTGGGAGTTTGGGGGACTTTTCTTGTGGGGAGTAACGTTCCTAGATCATACTTCTCTTCATGTGGTGCTGAAGCCTTTACGAATCAATAAACATTTCAGCCTGTCTGGCTCTGCTGGGCTCAGTTAAATGGAAATTCTTCTTGGCATGTCATCCTACCCTGCCTGGTGACAAATCCAGAAGCGAGATGCTAATGTCAGGGCTGACTTAAAGAGCCACAATAACTCTCCCACCAGATTCTAACAGATTTCCAACTGGCTGAATGATCTGTCAAGTAGCTTGGGCTATCATTTTAAATGCTAACCAATGTGGCAAGTCAATAATTCATCATTCAGATCTGTAACATGAGATTTATGATCATATTTTTGCAAATTAGTTTAGATATTTCAACACACTTTCATATTGAATGAGCCCAAACATGTTTCCAAGTGATAGTAACATGTTTAAACCAGCCGTGCTTTCTCAGTATTCCGTAAATCTCAAGCACCTGCCATAAAACACAGTGGCCAGTTTTTCCCTATTCCTGGCTAAGAGCTAGGGCAGGTGGGTTAGGTGTCAATTAATAATGCTTCCAATGCAGACAGAGACTGTCAGCCAATCAGCTTGTTAAGAGTTGGTGGACCAGCTTGGAAGTTCACCAATCAGAGGCTGCCAGCTTCTGGCTCCCAAAGACCATTGGCTGAGGCCTAATCTTCAGCGAATCTGATTGTATTCTCATGAGGCCAGGGGACAACGTAGGTCAAAGACAAGTGCAAAGCATTGGCGTTCAGAGGTGAAATCCCTTCCCCCATTATGCAGATTGGTTCCAAATTCATACAACCGGAGGAACCCCCAAACCTGCAGCAGATTATCCTGACTTTCCAGTTGAAAAACCAGCTGCAGGTAGGCAACTGGAGAGGTGGTGAGTGGACGCCTTTAATTAACTAGTAGGGCCTTAACTGTTGGTGAATTGAGAATGTCCTCAAATGGAATCCCATCTGAATTGGAAATGAACCATAACCTGACTCAGCAGGTTCATTAGAAACATATTGTCCACAAGAGAGATTCTCACCCAGTGCATAACTAATGAGGTGGCAAGAAAAATACAATTATCTCTCCTTTGCCAACTTGTACAATTATTTTGCCTGCTTCCCAAATCCAGGAAGGGGAAAATTGCACCCAGCAGTGATACCATTCTGTTAAATCATTGCACTATTCACCTGCCCCTCTAATTGCATTGATTTCAGTTTGCGTGTATGGATGTAGCCCATTGAATTGTTTTGGATCTCTGTCACGGACTTGCCAAACCACTATAAGCACTGAGCTATATTAAAGTGCTTTATAACATGTTACGAAAGGATTGGGGAAGGGAGAGGAATCCAAGCTATTTTGAATTAACTTGTTTACACAGATCTGATCTGAATAGAGATTTGTGGCCATTGCATAACTTTAAATGGAGCAAACATACTATTCTTTTTAACATGGAGTAGCTGGAAATCCAGTACCATGGTGAATATGAGGGAACGAGGTCTTATTTGAAAGAAGAACTGAAGTTTTGTTCAGGCTGGTTCCAAAACTAAATTCTTGATACCTATTCCTGGTAATTAATTGATCAATAAGCTCCTCCTACCACTGATACTTATCATGTCCTAGGCCACTAAGTACTGCCGGGTAATTAGAGAGAAAAAGACAAATTTCTGAGTTTAAAAGTGACCATTAATAAAGTGTTGTTACAGGGTACTTGATCTCATTTTCTTCATTTGGAAGGTAAAGAGTAACTCACCTCCTGATTCCTTGAAATCTATCCACCATTTCTTAGGCACAAGTCAGGAGTGTGATAGAATATTCCCCACTTGCCGGAATTACTGTGGCTCCAACAACACTCGAGAAGCTTGACACCATCCAGGACAAAGCAATTATTTGTTTTGCAACACAACCACAAACATACACGCCCTCCACTACTGACACCTAGGAGCAGTTGTGAGCACTATATCCAAGATGGACTGCAGGAATTCACCAAAGTTCCTTAGACACCACTTTCAAAGCCCATAATCACTATCATCTAGGAGGACAAAGGCAGCAGATATATGAGAACACCACCACCATCTGCAGGTTTCCCTCCAAGCCATTCAGCATCCTGACTTGGAAATATATCATCATGCCTTCAGTGTCATTGTGTCAAATTCCTGGAATTCCCTTCCTTAAGAGCTGTGTAGGTTAACCAGCAGCAGATGGACTGCTGTGGTTCAAGAAGGCATCTCGTTACCACATTCATGAGGGCAACTAAGAATGGGCAATAAATGCTGGCCAGCCAGCAACCCACACCCCTAAGCTAATTTTTAAAAATAGCTTGTCATTGGTCCTTGATTTGTGTACAACTTCAGTGCAAAACTTCTCCTCCCCCACCTTCTCCCAATGGTTAAAAAGTTCCTCCTGGAATGCCACTAAAGGAATTTGTGCATTAAGAGACACAGTGGACATGATCTTCTCAGCAAGAGAAGTTCAAGGAGAGAGCAAGGAGCCACAATTTCTTTACACATGGCTTTCTTTGATTGATACCTATTCCTGATGAAGGGCTTTTGCCTGAAACATCGATTTTCCTGCTCCTCAGATGCTGCCCTCTATATCTTTCTTTAGATAAGGGGCCCAAAACTGTGTGCAGTGGTATCACTAGTGCCTTAAGTGAAACCAGCTACTCTTATACTCTAGAAATAAAGGCAAGCATTCAATTTGCCTTCCCTATTACCCAGTGATCTTGGATGCTAGTTTCTGTGATTCCTGGATGATGGCTCTCAAATCAATCTTGTCTTTAGCTTTCTTCAGTTTTTCTCCACTTAAGTAATAGTCAACTCCTTTATCTTCATGCTAGAATGCTTAACCTTATAGTTTCCTCTGTTATGTTCTCTCTGCTAGGTTTTGCCCATCTGCTATAACAGTTTTAACCTCTGCAGACTCATTATGTCATCCTTGTCACTTGCCTTCCACTTATTTTTGTGTTATCTCAAATGTAGCTATAGTATATTAACTTTCCTCATCCAAATCATTAATATATATTGTAAATAGTTGTGAAACCAGCACTGATCCCTGTTGCCATCCTGAAATGACCTCTTTATCTCAAATCTCTGTCTTCTATTAGCTATCTAACTCTCTATTTATGCTAATATACTACTTGCAACACATAGGTTCTTCTCTTAATGACAGAATTACTACTGTGCAGAAGGAGGCCATTTGTCCCATCGTGCCTGTGTCAGCTGCGTAGACTAATGTATGTTACCTTATCAAAAATCTTCTGACAATCCATCCACTGATTCCCCTTTATTCCTCATAGAATTAGAGTCATAGAGTCTAGAGATACTGAAACAGACCCTTCAGTCCAACTTGTCCATGCCACACAGATATCTGACCCTAATCTAGTCCCATTTGATTTTATGGAAGGAGAGGGAGGATTCTGAAGCGGTGGAGAAATGATGTCCAAAGTGTTTTACAGATGTGGGGTTGGAGGGAGAATGTGGACTGGGGGCTATGTCTGACTGCAGGATTGAGGGGTAGATAGGTGCTGTGGACTAGAAGTAAGAGGTGGGTATAAGTGTAACATTTACCTCTTGGGTCCTGCAGTTTGCATCTGCTAGATGTTGCCAGGCTTTTTGAGTCTCAGCCAGCCCTAAATCTCAAATGGTGAATCAATAGACCGCGTTAGGGAACTGGAGCTGGAGTTGGATGAACTTAGGACTAGTGAAAATAATCCTAACATACTCATCCTCTCTTCATAGCTAGCACCTTCCATACCAGGCAACATCCTCGTCAACCTTCTCTGTACCCTCTCCAAAGCGTCCACATCCTTTTGGTATTGCGGTGATCAGGACTGTACACAGTATTCTAAATGCGGCCGAACCAATGTCTTGTACAATTTTAACATGACTTGCCAGCTCTGATACACAATACCCCGTCCAATGAAGGCAAGCGTACTATATGCCTTCTTGACCACTCTATCCACCTGTGCAGCAACTTTCAGGGTACAATGGACCTGCACTCCCTGATCTCTCTGCCCATCAACGTTTCCCAAGGCTCTTCCACTCATTGCATAATTCGCTCTAGAATTAGTCGTGCCTAAATGCATCACCTCACCTTTGTCTAGATTGAATCCATCTGCCACTTTTCCGCCCAACTCTCCAGTCTATCTATATCCTCCTGTATTCTCCGACAGTCCCTTATGCTTTCTGCTACTCCACCAATCTTTGTGTCATCTGCAAACTTGCTGATCATACCAACAGTGTCCTCTTCCAGCCCACTTATCTATATTACAAACAACAGTGGCCCCAGCCAGTTCTTTATCCACCTCGCTAGAACACCTTGCACACCATGTGACTTCACCTTCTCCATTAGTCTACGATGGAGAACCTTATCAAACAACTTACGAAAGTCCATGTATATGACATCAACAACCCTTCCTTTATTTATCATCTTGGTCACTTCCACGAAGAACTCTATTAATTTGGTGAGGCACGATCTCCCCCACGCAAAACCATGTTGCCTGTCACTGATAAGCCCATTCTTTTCTAAATAGAAATCGACCCTATCCCTCAGTATCCCTCAGTCCCCAGACTGAAGCTCCGACAATCGATGGCCCTGATTTTCCACAATTGCAGCCAGAGCGGATTTGAGCTCTTGGATTCGATGGTTCCCTCCCTCTCTCTCCTGACAGTCATTGCTTTAATGGGGAATGTTGCCTTGGCTGGAACTTCACTCCTCCCCTGACTATCTCTTATGCCCGACAGGAGTCATCTTCCACTCTGTCCACTGTTCAGCAGCATGGCTGGGTACACCTCGGGCTAACGGAATAGCGGTGTTTATTTAAAAGTGGAGCAGCAGGGGAGCTCAGTAGTCAGTGCTGCTGCCCTCATAGCGCAGGGACTTGGGCTCGATTACAGCCTCGGGTGACTGACTGTGTGGAATTTGCTTGTTCTCCCCATGTCTGTGTGGGTTTCCTGTAGCTGCTCCGGTTTCCCTCCCACAGTCCAGTGAAGTGCAGGTTTGGTGGGTTAGCCATGGAAAAATACAGGGATAGGTTAGGGTGTGTGTCTGGGTGGGGGCTCTTCAGAGGGATAGTCTG
>NC_057721.1:67074562-67079394 GCF_004010195.1 Chiloscyllium plagiosum | reverse complement strand
TCATTATGGGCATTTAAACATGCATTGGATAGGCATATGGAGGATAGTGGGCTAGTGTAGGTTAGGTGGGCTTGGATCGGCGCAACATCGAGGGCCAAAGGGCCTGTACTGCGCTGTATTCTTCTATGTTCTATGTTCTATGTTCTAATATGAGACAGACAGCCTCATTAAAATATCTAAACTGATAACTGATTCCCCTGCTTTCGATAAAACCATTAAAAGGTATGAGTTTGAGGCAGTTTGAGTTCATGGTTCTGATTTTTAAGACTAACCTTCCACCCAAAGCAAATTGTTTTGAGATTAATATGTCCCCAGCTAAATGGGGATAGATAGAAAAGGAAAATTAAAAATCCACAAGGTGGATCAAATGCCAGTAATTCACTTAGATCACCTTGTCATCATTGTTTGACGGAGGTTCCACTTTATGCACAAATCTGTTTCATGTCCTATCTTTGGAAACATAAGCTCTCACTCTGCATTGCTAGCATATAGTACCAGCCAGAAAGTTAGACTTGGAGATGCTAAAACTAACATTAACCTAAGGGACTACAAAGTATCTCAGACAGTACGATAATTCAGAGGAACATAAACCAATTGAATGGACAGGCAGGCGTATGCTGCAAATCAATGTGAAGATGTGTCAAGTGTATTATTTCTGAAGGATAAGCAGGGAATGTAAGTGTGTGCTCAATGAAAGAAGCTGAAGGGCATGGATGATCAGCAAAATCTAGGAATTTGAATAATTTGCCTTGAAAATAGTTAAGCTAGAAAAACGAACTATGGAATTTGATATGTTATGAATAAGACCATAGAATAAAACAGCTAAGTGATAATGATAAATTTCAACAAAGGACTAGTAAGGCCTCAACTTTACGCAGTTTTCAGGACTCAAAGAACAAAGAACAGTATAGTGCAGGAACAGGCTGTTTGGACCACCATGACTGTGCCGACACGCAAAGTAAAAACCTTTTGCCTCGACACAGTCCCTATTCCTGCCAATTCATTTATCTGTCAAGATACCCCTTAAGTCTTGCTATTGTACCCACCTCCACCATCTTCCGTGGTAGCACATTCGAGATGCTTAATACCCTCTATGCAGAAGAAACTATGTCTCACATCTCCTTTAAACTTATCGCCTTTTACCTTAAACCTATGTTCCCTAGTTATTGACATTTCTACCCTGGGGAAAGACTCCAACTATCCATCTTATCCAAGCCTCTCATAATTTTGTAAACTTTGATCACGTTGGTTCTCATCCTTCAATGTTCAAGTCTAAACAAACCAAGCTTGTTCAATCTCTCCTCATAGCTATTACCCTCCAAACCACACAGCAACCTGGTAAATCATTTCTGCACCCTGTCCAAAGTCTCCATATCCTTCTGGTAGTGTGGTGACCAGAACTGTACACAATATTCCAAATGTGGCCTAATTAAAGTTCCATGCAGTTGCAACATAACTTACCAATTTTTATACACTATACCAGGACTGATGAAGGCAAGCATGCCACATGCCTTCATGACCATCTTACCCATTTGTGCTGCCAGTTTCAGGGAACTGTGGACTTGTTTGCCCAGATCCCTCTGTACGCTGATGCTTCTGATGGTTTAAAAGGTACTTGAATCCTGAGTTTTATATTCTTTCTGAGAGAGAAAGAGCATTCCATAGTTGTATATTGTGTTAGTAAAAGTACTTTCTGCATCCCACAGTGGGAATAAACCCCTTTGAATGTTAATTATTTAGTTGTTTCAATGTCCAAAAGATTCCAGAGAGATAATGGGGCAGAAATCCAAAATAACTGAGTTGCCACCATTGTGCCCTCATTTCCTGGAGTGTTAAAGTAAACATTCTCCTTGGCAGAGCCAAAATATCAAACATCACATCAAAGAATATCAAAGACATAAAAGGGAGAGTGGAAACATCTGAAATTTCCTCAGAAAAAAAGTAATATAACGAAGGGAATGTTTGCCCAAATTAAATGTTCTATATTTCAATAAATAAGAAATAAAGTTTAAATAGTTTATTTTTAATTAACTGTTCATCACCATTTAATGAACATTAAAATGTAATTAGAAGTCTTACACTCCCTTTTGTGTCTTTAATATTCTTTGATGCAACCTTTGATATTTTGGTTTTGCCAAGACGAATGCTATACATTAATACTTTAGCTGAATTTGCCAAACATTGTTGCTTTTGTCAAGTAAGCTGAGATGCCTTTGGGTGACTATTTAGCTTGCATGGCAAACCTGTCACTGGGACACTCAACCAGAGATAGTGCTCACTGTGTGGAAGTGAATAAGTTCTAATATAATAGTACTGTGGCTCATACTCCATCTGATGAAGGTGCATAGGCAATAGTGCAACAGTCCAGAGCAAGTTCACTGCAATGATGGGGTTTGCTTGAGCAAGGGGTGGCTCTATTCATGAAGAAGATGGCTGCTCAGAATATGTTTTGCCTTATGGGGAAATTGAGAATAAGGAAGCACAGTTTCAAAACAAGGTGTCTTCCATTTAAGGTAGAGGTGAGAAGGAATTCCTTCTCGCAGTGAGTCATTGACCTGTGGAATTGCCTCCTACGGCTAGTAGTGGAGGTTCTGGCACTTATTTATGACTAAGTTAGAAGATTTTTGATCTATCAAGAAGTTTTATTTTAATTCTTGTAATATGGTGTTCCTGGCTGGGCCTGCATTTATTGCCCATTCCTAATTACCCTTGAGAAGGTGGTGGTGAGCTGCCTTCTTGAACTATAGCAGTCCCAGTTGTTGTAGGTAGACCCACAATGCTGTTAGGAAGGGAGTTCTAGGAGTCTTGGACCAGCAACACTGAAGAAATTGAAATATATTTCCAAGTCAGAAGAGTGTGTAAATTGGAAAGAAATGTTTGAGTGAAGCCATTCTATCTCATGTGAGTGGAAGCAGGCAGAAAAGTAGAGTTAAACTTTCAATCAGGGCAAGATCCTATTATTTTGATCATAATTAAAATCTGCTTAATTTTAATGTGTGCAGAATCCACAGATTGTTGAACATCCCTCCTGATATCCTGTTCAACTCACTGCACATTTGTGGCTGATTATCATTCCACATTTAAATTGTATTAATTTATAAATGACTCTTGTTGTTAGATTGGAGAATTGTTTCAGTTTCAGTTTCAAAGTAAGTGTGGTATATCCATTAGCAAGCATTGAGTTCAAGAAAGCCATTTTGATATGTCAACTGCATCTTACCATTTAATCTAGTAACATACCCCTAGTTGCATGACTGGAATGTCAGCAATCAAATTGAACATCAAGTCACATAAAGTAATAGTACAAGTTGCCATAAGCTCAGTCAAAAAGGTAGTTTTATGGAGTATCTTAAAGGAGTACAGACATGTGGCATGGGGATGAGGTTCAGTGATAGATTTCCAATGCTTAGAACTTGGAAAGTTGAAGGTACAGCCTCCAAATATGCTTTAACAAAAATCAAGGCGAGGCATTCTGAAGACCTGCTTACTAGGCTACCAATGGAGGACGTTAGTTTCTCTTCAATCTAAACTGCCCAGGGAAAGTCCCCGGAGCTATGGCAGAGAGTGTTCCGCTTTGAAGCAATACCCTTCTGCAACCTCCGCATTAAAAGTGCTAAGATGTTCTCCACGACGGAGTGCGCGGCCACAGTTGGAACATCCATCACAGCCGGAAGTGATGCAGGTAATGTACAGGGTACATCAACAGCACGGGGCTCATTCTCAGAATGCTCACCTTTTATTGGTGAAGAAAAAGAAGGAAGCTTATGTCAGGTATAGACAGGATAGATCGAGTGAATCCTTAGAAGAGCATAAAGAAAGTAGGAGTATACTTAAGAGGGAAATCAGGAGGGCAAAACGGGGACATGAGATAGCTTTGGCAAATACAATTAAGGAGAATCCAAAGGGTTTTTACAAATATATTAAGGACAAAAGGGTAACTAGGGAGAGAATAGGGCTCCTCAAAGATCAGCAAGGCAGTCTTTGTGTGGAGCCACAGAAAATGGGGGAGATACTAAATGAATATTTTGCATCAGTATTTACTGTGGAAAAGGATATGGAAGATATAGACTGTAGGGAAATAGACGGTGGCATCTAGCAAAATGTCCAGATTACAGAGGAGGAAGGGCTGGATGTCTTGAAATGGTTAAAAGTGGATAAAACCCCAGGACATGATCAGGTGTACCCGAGAACTCTGTGGGAAGCTAGAGAAGTGATTGCTGGGTCTCTTGCTGAGATATTTGTATCATTGATAGTCACAGGTGAGTGCCGGAAGACTGGAGGTTGGCAAACATGGTGCCACTGTTTAAGAAGGGTGGTAAAGACAAGCCAGGGAACAATAGACCGGTGAGCCTGACCTCGGTGGTGGGCAAGTTATTGGAGGGAATCCTGAGGGACAGGATGTACATGTATTTGGAAAGAGAAGGACTGATTCGGGATAGCCAACATGGATTTGTACGTGGGAAATCATGTCTCACAAACTTGATTGAGTTTTTTGAAGAAGTAACAAAGAAGAGTGATGAGGGCAGAGCAGTAGATGTGATCTATATGGACTTCAGTAAGGCATTCGACAACGTTCCCCATGGGAGACTGATTAGCAAGGCAAGATCACATGGAATACAGGGAGAACTAGCCATTTGGATACAGAACTGGCTCAAAGGTAGAAGACAGAGGGTGGTGGTGGAGGGTTGTTTTTCAGACTGGAGGCCTGTGACCAGTGGAGTGCCACAAGGATCGGTGCTGGGCCCTCTACATTTTGTCATTTACATAAATGATTTGGATCGAGCATAAGAGGCACAGTTAGTAAGTTTGCAGATGACACCAAAATTGGAGGT
>NC_057721.1:67053251-67073820 GCF_004010195.1 Chiloscyllium plagiosum | reverse complement strand
CAACTTTTTCACACAGAGGGTGGTACGTGTATGGAATGAGCTGCCAGAGGATGTGGTGGAGTCTGGTACAATTGCAACATTTAAGAGGCATTTGGATGGGTATATGAATAGGAAGGGTTTGGATGGATATGGGCCGGGTACAGGTAGGTGGGAGTAGATTGGGTTGGGATATCTGGTCGGCATGGACAGGTTGGACCGAAGGGTCTGTTTCCATGCTGTACATCTCTATGACTCTATGATATGCAGTGGCTAGAATTAACGGAATGCAGAAATCTGGGTACATTATAGCTTTTGAGGGCCCCAAAGAGACGGCAAGAAGTAAGACAGTGATGTATTCAAAAAGCATGATGAGAATTTTAAATATCTTGGCATTGCTGGACTAGAGCCATTGCAGGTTGTAGAGAATGGGGTGAGGGTAACCAAGTTTTGGCATATGTTGGGCTAAGGACTGCAGTGATTGGAGAATGATGTAAGATGAGAAGTTGTCCTGGAGAACACTGGAATATTGAAGACCTGGAGGGAACAAAGGCATCAATGAAAGTTTCAGTAGAAGATGAGCTGAGCAAGGTTCAATGATGAGAAAGATTTCAGAGGGAGGCAGTCTTACTGATAAACTGTGTATGCACTGGATGCATGGTCATAAAGCATGGCAAGTTTGCCACCTCAGACTGAGACAGTGATCAAAGAGAAGGAAAGGGTCAGTGAATATGGAATGGAGCTGGTAATGAGGACTGCTGCCTTTGTCTTCAGCCTTTCCAACATTTGGCTGAAGAAAACCTGCTTTCCAGTCTGACATTCTTTCAGCACTCGATGTGAAACTGCAAGCAGCAAAAAATCAAAGGCAGTGGAGGAGTGTAAATTGTTAACAGTGAGTTAACAGTTTATTCCTCTCTGGCTGCAGGAGAGGTACCAGAGGAGTGGAGGATAACCAATGTGGTACCATTAATCAAAAAGGATGAGATGGATAAGTCAGGAAACTATAGGCCCTTCAGTCTAATCTCAGTGTTGGGGAAACTATTGGAAGAAATTCTGAGGGATGCATTTTGAGAGGCAGAGATTCATTAAGAACAGTCAGCATGGTTTTATTAAGGGGAGGACATAAATAGGGTAGACAGGAAATCATGTTTTCCCTTGATGGAAGGACCAGTGGCTGGTGAGGGTAGATTTAAGGTAAGAGGCAGAAATGTTAGAGGAGATGTGAGGAAAACCTTTCTCATCCAGAGGTGATGGGAATCTGGAACTCACCCCTTGTAAGGGTGGTAGAGGCAGAAACTTTCATAACATTTAAAAGGTATTTAGATGTGCACTGGCAATGCCAAGGCATATAAGGCTATTGGAGCAAGTGCTGGAAAATGAGATTAGAATACTTAGGTGATTATTTTTGACTGTAGTGGACAGGCCTTTTTCTGTACTGTAGACCTCTGTGACTATAGGTTAAGCTAGGTATTATCAATGTGTCTGTGAAACTCAATGTGTTTTCACATTAAGTTGGGAAAATCTGAGTTCTTATTTTTGTTTCCTTGACATTGCTGACTTTGAACGTTTGCTTATTGAGGAGTCCTACAGCATCATCATAGAATCATTCAGAGAGTCACAGAGCTGTATGGCATGGAAACAGACCATTTGGTCCAACCTGTCCATACTGACCAGATATCCTAAATAAATCTAGTCCCATTTACTAGCATTTGGCCCATTTCCCTTCAAACCCTTTCTATTCATATACCTATCCAGATGCCTTTGAAATGTTGTAATTGTACCAGCCTCCATCACTTCTGCTGGCAACTCATTCCATTCACACACCACCCTCTGTGTGAAAATGTTGTCGCACAAAAGTCTCTTCTAAATGTTTCCCTCTCACCCTAAACCTATGCCCTCTAGTTTGGGACTCTCCCATCCCAGGGAAAAGACCTTGCCTATTGACCTTATCCATGCCTCTCATGATTTTGTAAACCTTTGTAAGGTCGCCTCTCAGCCTCCGACGCTCCAGAGAAAACAATCCCAACCTATTCAACCTCTCCCTATAGCTCAAACGCTCCAACCTTTTATGAATGCTTTCATGTTTCACAACATCCTTCCGATAGGAGGGAGACGAGAATTGCACCCAGTATTCCAAAAGTGGCCAACTCAATGTCTTGTACAGCCGCAGCATGACCTCTCAACTCCTGTATTCAATGCTCTGATCAATAAAGGAAAGCATACCAAACACCACCTTTGCTATCCTGTCTACCTGTGACTCCACTTTCAAAGAACTATGGACATGCACTCCAAGGTCTCTTTGTTCAGCAACCCTCCCCAGGGTCTTACCATTACTTGTATAAATCCTGCCCTGATTTGCTTTTCCAAAGTGCAGCACTGCACAATTCTCTAAATTACACTCCATCTGCTACTCCTTGGCCCATTGATCCATCTAATCAAAATCACATTGTACTCTAAGATAACCTTCCTCGCTATCCACTACACCTCCAATTTTGGTGTCGTCTGCAAACTTACTAACCATATCTCCTATGTTCACATCCAAATCATTTATGTAAATGTCAAAAAGTAGAGGACCCAGCACCGATCCTTGTGGCATACCACAGGTCACAGGCCTCCAGTCTAAAAAACAACCCTTTACCACCACCTCTGTCTCCCAGCTTTGAGCCAAAGCTGTCTCTAAATGGCTAGTTGCCCCTGTACTCCATATGATCTGACCTTGCTAACCAGCCTACCATGAGGAAACTTATCAAATGCCTTACTGTAGTCCATAGAAATCATGTCCACCATTCTGCCCTCATCTATCTTCTTCATTACTTCTTCAAAAAACTCAATCAAGTTAGCGAGACATGGTTTCCCAAGCACAAAGCCATGTTGACTATCCCTAATCAGTCCTTGCCTTTTCAAATACATGTAAATCCTATCCCTCAGGATTCCCTCCAACAACTTGCCCACCACCGAGGTCAGTCTCACTTTTCTATTGTCCCCTGGCTTTTCATTACCACGTTTCTTAAATACTGGCCAACCTCCAATCTTCTGGCACCTCACCTGTGACTATCGATGATACAAATATCTCAGCAAGGGACCCAGCAATCACTTTCCTAGCTTCCCACAGAGTTCTGGGATACACCTACTCAGGTCTAGGGGATTTATCCATCTTTATGCGTTTTAAGATGTTCAGCACCTCCGTAATATGGACATATTTCAAGATGTTGCTATTATTTCCCAACATACTCTATCTACAGGGTTACTACATCCTTCTCCATGGTAAACACTAATGCATCTCCATTAATATCGCCATCAGAATGTACATTTTGTAATATATAGCAATTCTTTTTAATCTGGGTCTAAAAGGACGATAAATTAGGAAATTTGCCTACTTTTATAAAATCTTTAACTTTTGTGATGACTCCAGGAATATTAGAGCTTGATATTTTGCTGCGCAACCCCAGGTGTGACAGGTTTGCAAATGGTGGAAAACTAGAAACAATTGAGAAACAAAGGGGGTTCAGGTGTAGAGATGATTAGAATGTCATGGGCATGGACAGAAAATAATCAAAACGACTCATTTTAGTTGAGAATTTCTCACGTGGAATCTTTTAAAAGATGTTCTGGAATTGACTGCTGCCAGCTGCGATTATTAGTCAGGAGAACAGACAGATAGTAAACTGCAAAAAGAGACAAGTGGGGCATGTAAGTGGGCAGAAGTTTGTCAAATGAAACTTAACACCAGCATAAAGGTTGGATAAAGGAAAGGTATACAGGTGACATAAGCACTCCATTCTGTTGAACTAACAAAACGTTTTGAAACCAATTGAAGGTTTTTAGTAGATTTGAGTTCATCACGTCTGATTGACTAAGTGATCAATAAAGCAAAAAGAATGCTAAATGATATAAACAAAATTATAAAGTATAAGTCGGACAGAGTAATGCTTATTGAATATAGTGCCCTGGTCAAAACTCAGACACAGGGAGGCATCAGGGAGGCAGGAAGTGGTTCAGAGTGAACATCAAAGCTCATTCCCAGCATCGCAGAATATAGGAATAGGAAAAAGCTGGTTAGCCCCTTGATGCTGTTGTGCCATGATTAATATGTGACCTAATTCCTTAAACCTACATTTACTCCATAACCCACCCTATCTCTGGCTAATAGAAATTTTCAATCCCAGATTTAAAAGGAACATCAATTGCCATTTGTGGATGGATGTTCTAAATTTCTATCAGCTCAGGTGGAATTTAAGGCAGGTAAAAACAATGACTACAGATGCTGGAAACCAGATTCTGGATTAGTGGTGCTGGAAGAGCACAGCAGTTCAGGCAGCATCCGAGGAGCAGTAAAATCGACGTTTCGGGCAAAAGACCTCCATCAAGAATAAAGGCAGAGAGCCTGAAGGGTGGAGAGATTAGCTAGAGGAAGGTGGGGGTGGGGAGAAAGTAGCATAGAGTACAATAGGTGAGTGGGGGAGGGGATGAAGGTAATAGGTCAGGGAGGAGGGTGGAGTGGATAGGTGGAAAAGAAGACAGGCAGGTAGGACAAGTCATGGGGATAGTGCTGAGCTGGCAGTTTAGAACTAGGGTGAGGTGGGGGAAGGGGAAATGAGGAAGCTGTTGAAGTCCACATTGATGCCCTGGGGTTGAAGTGTTCCGAGGCGGAAGATGAGGCGTTCTTCCTCCAGGTGTCTGGTGGTGAGGGAGCAGCGGTGAAGGAGGCCCAGGACCTCCATGTCCTCGGCAGAGTGGGAGGGGGAAGTTGAAATGTTGGGCCACAGGGCGGTGTGGTTGATTGGTACGGGTGTCCCGGAGATGTTCCCTAAAGTGCTGTGCTAGGAGGCGCCCAGTCTGCCCAATGTAGAGGAGACCACATCGGAAGCAACGGATACAATAAATGATATTGGTGGATGTGCAGGTAAAACTTTGATGGATGTGGAAGGCTCATTTAGGGCCTTGGATGGAGGTGAGGGAGGAGGTGTGGGCGCAGGTTTTGCAATTTCTACAGTGTCAGGGGAAGGTGCCAGGATGGGAGGGTGGGTTGTTGGGGGGCGTGGATCTGACCGGGTAGTCACGGAGGGAACGGTCTTTGTGGAAGGCGGAAAGGGGTGGGGAGGGAAATATATCTCTGGTGTTGGGGTCTTTTTGGAGGTGGCGGAAATGTCGGCGGATGATTTGGTTTATGCGTAGGTTGGTAGGATGGAAGGTGAGCACCTGGGGCGTTCTGTCCTTGTTACGGGTAGTTGTGGGAGTCGGTGGGTTTGTAAAAAATGTCAGTGTCAAGTCGGTCGTCATTAATGGAGATGGAGAGGCACTCAATTTAAGGCACTCAACCTTCTGAAGAAGGGTTACTGGACTGGGAATGTTAAATCCGCTTTCTCTCCATAGATGCTGCCAGCATCTCCAGTAATTTGAGTGTTATTTCAGAACTCTAGCATCCAGCATGTTCTTAGTTTTATCCTACCTCACCTGATCAAGTTGGGATGTGGGAGGAATTTAACTGGGTCAAGGTGTGTCAGGTAAGGATCCTGCCACCTTTCTGCCTCTGGCCAGATTTAGACCAGGGCAGGAACGTTCATGGTCAATATTACTGCTCAGGCATGAATTGAAGCCTTTGAGGGTATTAATATCCATTTAAAGACCTCATCTGGAAGCTCAGCAAACTCCAGGTCAATCCCTTATTCAAAGACATTCTGTGTTTGATTGATGGACTGAGCACCGGGAGGGGGAGACCTGCTGAAATCCACTCCTCAGCTTTTGCTGCCCACTCCACTCACCGCCCACCAACCAATGGCTCTCTCTCCTCTCATCTGCTCCCTACTCATGTATGGTCTTGGGGCAATCACTGATCCTAGGCCTTTGGTGGATACACTAATAGCAGATTCTAACATTTTGGTTGTATTTCCTAGTCCTAGCCTCCACAACCAATGGGAATAGATCCATCTCCCCTATCAGATTGCCAGAATATCTTGAAAACTTAATGAACTTAATTCTCAAAATGGCCACAAGTGGATGCCACTTCTGCCAACACGATAGTGATATGATGCTTTTGGGGATGGCTGCCACCGACACCTGAGGTGACATGAAGACGTACAAAGATAACAGCATCACATATGGAGATCCAAAGCAGAGCATGAGGCAATCAAATAGGGTAGAGAAAAAGATTGGGTTTTATGGAGAAAATACAGAGGCATGGAATTGAGGGTGATTTAGCAGTTTGGATTAGAAACTGGCTTTCTGGAAAAAGGCAGTGAGTGGTGATTGATGGAAAATATTCAGCCTGGAGTCCAGTTACTAGTGGTGTTCCACAAGGATCTGTTTTGGGACCACTGCTGTTTGTCATTTTTATAAATGACTTAGACGCAGGCATAGGTGGATGGATTAGTAAATTTGCAGACGACACTAAAGTCGGTTGAGTAGTGGACAGTTTGGGAGAATGTTACAGGTTGTGGGGGATTTGGATAAACTGCAAAATTGGGCTGAGAGGTGGAAAATGGAGTTCAATGCAGCTAAATGTAAGCTGACATACTTTGGGAAGAATAACAGGATGGCAAAGTCCTGGGTCAATGGAAAGGCTCTTGGTAGTGTGGAGGTGCAGAGGGATCTTGGAGTCCATGTGCATAGATCCCTGAAAGTTGCCACCCAGGTGGATAGTGCTGTTAAAAAGGCATACGGTGTGTTAGGTTTCATTGGTAGAGGGATTGAGTTCCGGAACCGCAATATCATGCTGCAACAAGACAAAACGCTGGTGCGGTCACACTTGGAATAGTGTGTACAGTTCTGGTTGTCCCATTAAAGGAAGGATGTGGAAACATTGGAAAAGGTGCAGAGGAGATTTACCAGGATGTTGCCTGGTCTGAAGGTCTTATGAGGAAAGGCTGAGAGACTTGGGTCTTTTCTCATTGAGAAGAAGAAGGCTAAGGGGGAGATTTGATAGACATACAAGATGATCAGAGGATTAGATAGGGTAGACAGAAAAAGACTTATTCCTAGGATGATGACGTCAGCTTGTACGAGACAGCATAACTACAAATTGAGGGGTAATAGATTTAAGACTGATGCCAGAGGCATGTTCTTTACGCAGAGAGTGGTAAGGGCGGGGAATGCTCTATCTGCTAAGGTAGTCAACTCAGCCACATTAGGGAGATTTAAACAATCCTTAGATAAGCACATGGATAATTTTGGGATAGTGTAGGGGGACGAGCTGAGAATAGTTCACAGGTCGGCGCAACATCGAGGGCCGAAGGGCCTGTTCTGCGCTGTATTGTTCTATGTTCTATGTTCTATGCTCTATGTTCTATGTGGCTGTTCTTGCACCGATGAAGGCAGAGAGACCTTGCATTGCATGGAGATGGTCCTGATCACAATTCAACTAAAATAGGCAATGACAGCAATGGAGTTGAGAAACAGCACAAGGCCCAGAGCCTTTCAGTGGGGAGTATTCTCCCAGTGGGGCCCAGACATTCTGCCAGGAAGTTTGACAGGCTTCTGTCTTGAGGGCCTTAATGTTTTGTCACAATTATGCAACTTTATGTTTTATGACAAAAAACTATTCTGACTTATTAAAATGAATGAGGTAACTAGAAGATGGTTTCTGGAAGTCACATAACTGCTCCTATTGATACACTATCAACCAAAAAACATGCAGATTGATTATCTCAGCAGCAATCACAAAGTGAGACATTTTGAATTTGGTTAACTCATGGACAGCATCATGAATCTTTTTACAACTTCGGAGAATTCAAAGGTTCTGAGAAAACAGGGGAGTAGATGACTCAGAGGAAATTTCTACATAACTGATTTTGCTTGGTTTGATAATGATTTACTAACATTAACATAGTAGCTGTCTTAGGTTTTGATCTGTAGAAGATAGGCCTTGAGACGTACGTTCATGAGAACTTCAAGAAGAACTCTAAGTATGTAAGGAAAGCTTTTCAGAAATTAAACACAATTTTGTTTGAAAATTCCAGACAATCCGTAGGTGCAGTAACCACAGAACTAGTGAGGACCAAGAACCCACTCTCTCTCAAACCCTGCTAGACTTATTGAGTCCACTTGTGCAAGTACCGCCAAATGTTTGATTACGGAGACCTTTGCAGCTGATTCAATATTTCAGCATTCACTTTGGAAAGAGAATCTTCAAGCTAGTAACAGGCTTGCAATGATACCAAACTGATATTACTTTAATCTTTATTGCTATCTTTTGCCAGTGCCTATTTTTAATCTTTACCTCCATATCGTAGGTAATAATTATGTTTCTTTTTCAGCAATAGTTGTATAAGAAACTAACCCTTGATTTTATTTAAAACTGATGATTTATTGCTTGTCATTTTTAATTTGGGGTACTGACCGACCCAGTGAGATTATGTCCAGGTGGGAAGGCAGTTTTTGGTACGGCCACTGTTGGAGTGCCATGGTCATCCGGCGATCGGAAGAATGTTCTTAAACTGTAAAGAATGCAAAAAAAAATTTACAAGGATGTCACCAAGAGTTTGCGTTATAAGGATAAGCTGGTATGTTTTTTCCCTGGAGTGTCGGAGGCTGAGGGGTGACCTTCTAGAGGTTTATAAAATCATGAGGGGCACAGATAAGGTGAATAGCCAAGGTCTTTTCCCCAGGGTAGTGGAGTCCAAAACTGGAAGGTATTGGTTTATGGTAAGAGGGGAAAGACTTAAACAGGACCTGAGGGGCAATGTTTTCACAAAGTGAGTGGCATGTAAATGGAACAAACTGCCTGAGGAAGTGGTAGGGGCAGGTACAATTACAATATTTAAAAGACGTTTGGACAGGTACATGAATTGGAAAGGTTTTGAGGCATATGGAACACATGCAGACAGATAGATCTAGTTCACTTTAGGAAACCTGTTCAGCATGGACGAGTTGGCCAAAAGTCCTGTTTCAATGCTGTATGACTCTGACACTATGACGTGAAAAGCTTAAAGAGGCCTAAACAAGCTGAACAAATTTACAGTTCATGGATCACTTTGTGGTCACTTTGGTTTGATTGTGGTAGTTTTTTCATTTTGTTTATACAATGTAATTTAGTTGAATAAATAAATGTCGATATCTAAGTTTGCAAGTTTTATAAATCAGAAGGGAGTGTAAATTGTGTAGATGAGAGTAGCATGTAACAAAAGGTATAGAAAAATTAAGTGCATTAGCTAAACTTTGTCCGATGGACATCAGAAGTATAATGGGATATCATTCATTTGCCAGGCTGGATGCAACTGAGAGGATTGATTGATTTTTTTGAGGAGGTGACTAAGTGTGTGGATGAGGGGAGTATGATAAGTGCCATCTAATGCTGATAAAATGCTGCATGAGAGATTGGTCAAGGGCAGCATGGTGGCTCAGTGGTTAGCAAAGCTCCCTCACAGTGCCGGGGCCAAGGCTTGATTCCAGCCTCGGGCGATTCCACCCTCTGTGTGGAGTTTGCACATGCTCCCAGTGTCTGTGTGGGCTTTCTCTGGGTGCTCCGATTTCCTCCTACAGTACAAAGATGTGCAGGTTAGGTGGATTGACCATGCTAAATTCCCCATAGTGTCCAGGGATGTGCAGGCTAGGTGGATTAACCATGGGAATGTAGACAAACATAGATAATATAGGAGGGGGAGTGAGTCTGGATGGGAAGGTCTTCAGAGGAGCAGTGTGGATGTGATTGGCTAAATAGGGATTCTATGACTCTAAGAAGGTAAGGTCCAGATGATCCAGAGCAACTTGACAAATTGGGTCCAAAATTGGTTTATTGGCAGAGGAAGAGGATGAAGTTTGAAGTATGTTTTGTCTACATCCACTGACATAAAGTTCACTGCTCGGTTCCCTACTGTTTGTAGCATACCTTAATGATCCAGACATGCATGTAGAAGTTTGATAAAGTGGATAAAAAGGCTCCTGTGGTACTCTCCTTTAGTAGTCAAAGTACTGAATACAAGAGCAGGAAGGTTACAATGGAGCTGTATAAATTGTTAGTTAGTCCACAGCAGGAATATTTTGTACAATCGTCATCACCATGCTATAGGAAGATGCGATTGAACTAAGTGAGGGGCACAGTGTTTTACAGGACACCAAAGGCCCTTTTGCCCATTGCACCTGCACCAGTCAAAAACAACCATTCCTACACCCATTTTCCAGCACTTGGCCCGTGGTCCTGTATGCCTTGGCATTACACCTATGACTTAAATATTTTTTGAATGTTGTGAGAATTTCTGCCTCTGCCATCCTTACAGGGTTTGAATGCCAGATTCCCATTACTCAGCGTACAGAGGAGATTCACCAGGATGTTGTCTGGTTTAGAGTTTCAGCGAGGAAGAGAGGCTAGATTGTTTTCCTTTCAGAGAAAGCTGAGAGAGGATCTGATAGAGCTGTACAAGCTTCTAAAAGCATAGGCAGCTTAGATAGGAAGGAACATTTTCCCTTAGCAGAGGGCTCAATAAAAGGTGGCATTGAATCAAGTTAAACAGCAGAGTGTAGCAAAATGGGATAAGAATAGATTTGATGACCAGCGGAGACACAACATCTCTCTGGTATAAACTATCAGCTGGAATAACACTCAAGGAGCTGACACCAATCAGACAATGCACTCGTGATCCGGGCCTCTTCCACTAGTCTAAACATTTGTCACATCCATCAGCAGTTTAAGTAGCTACAGTGAATATGCCTACAGAACAAATCCAGCAACTCCCCAATGCTTGTTTAGCAGCACTCCCAAGTCTAAGACATTTACAACCTGGAACATCAAAAATATTGGAACAGTATCACAACAAATTTCCAAATCACATGGCATTTGACATGGATGCTTATCACAAATCTTTTCTTTCATTGTCACTGGGAACCATCCTGCAACTCCCTAACCAAAATCTGGGTGTGAATATCTTCATTGCAAACAAAGAAACATAGAAAAAAGAAGCAGGAGTCAGCTATTTAACCCTTCAACCCTGCTTTGACATTAATTATAATCATGGCTGTTCATTCAACTCAATAGTCTGTTCCTGCTTTTCTCCCATGTCCTCTGATTGCTTTAGTCTCAAGAACAATGTTCAACTCCTTATTGAAATCATACAATATTTCAGTCACAACTGTTTTCTGTGTCAGTGAATTCCTCAGGCTTACTCCTCTCTGAGTGAAAGAAATTCTCTTCATCTCAGTTCTAAATGGTTGACCCTGTATCCTTAGACTGAGATCCTGGTCCTAGACTCTCCGTCATCAGGAATATCCTTCCTGCATCTACCTCTTCTCATCCTGTTAGAATTTTATGGGTTTTTATGGGATCCACCCCCATCCTCTTCCGACCTCCAGTAAATATAATCCTAAACAAATTCAATCTCTTCTCATAGTTAGTCTTGACACCCCAGGAATCAGTCTGGTAAACCTTTGATGCACTCAATCTCTAGTAAGAACATTTGTCCTCATATTAAAAAATCACAGCATACAATACTCCCAGAGCCGCCACACCAAAACTCTTTATTACTGCAGCAAGACATTCCTGCTCCTGTACTCAAATCCTCATGCTATGAAGATCAACATACCATTTGCCTTCCCCTTACACACCTATACAGACTAGCAACTTGCAAGGCACTCTATCATCTAGACAGGACAATCAAGGTTGGGTAATAAATACTGGCCTCGCCAACTGTGGCCATATTCCAAACTATTATCCATTCACCTTACTAAAAAATTTCCTTGAAAACCTCTTTGGGCTGAATGAAACAGAAGGTCAATCCTCAATCTGATTAACCATACAGCATTATGATTGTTGGTATAATACTGAGTGGGAGAGCAAATTGAACCACTGTTGTCATCTATTTGGTTTGGAGAAAGATTGCAATAAAAGAACTTTTGACAAGCATTAAAAACTGTCTGTTTGAGGAGAGACTTGAATTTTTAACAAAGATATAACTGCAATGTCTGCTTGGATCTTTCCATTCATTATACCTCTGACCCACCTACACAAATACAAAAGCTGCAGTGCAGCATGTCCTTCTGTGGAAAGCATGGGCGTTGCATTTACCACTCGAAAGACACATGCTGCGTAACATGGGGATGATTTTTAAAAGACTTTCTTATCTACGATTTTGTGTGTTGAAATATAGTGCGATTGTAAACAAAAATTTGTGCAATGAACAGTAATAGTAATTGGCAGTGTTTGCCGTAAATGATCCAGGTAGC
The DNA here is from genome assembly GCF_004010195.1 of Chiloscyllium plagiosum. Classification (NCBI taxonomy): domain Eukaryota; kingdom Metazoa; phylum Chordata; class Chondrichthyes; order Orectolobiformes; family Hemiscylliidae; genus Chiloscyllium; species Chiloscyllium plagiosum. Next base: position 67,061,694 of record NC_057721.1, on the reverse strand, counting down.
TGATGCAGTGCCAAAGCAAAATAAATATTCTGCAGAAAGTTTTTTTTTAGATTAGATTAGATTACTTACAGTGTGGAAAAAAACGGGCCCTTCGGCCCAACAAGTCCACACCACCCTGCCGAAGCGCAACCCACCCATACCCCTACATGTACCCCTTACCTAACACTACGGGCAATTTAGCATGGCCAATTCACCTGACCTGCGCATCTTTGGACTGTGGGAGGAAACCGGAGCACCCAGAGGAAACCCACGCAGACATGGGGAGAACGTGCAAACTCCACACAGTCAGTCGCCTGAGGCAGGAACTGAACCCGGGCCTCTGGCGCTGTGAGGCAGCAGTGCTAACCACTGTGCCACCGTGCCGCCCATGGTTTCTGGTTTCCATATCTATTTAAGGTAGTAACTTCAGTAATGGTTTAGTTATTTTCTGTTCTAGGCATGAAGGATATTTTTGAATTTATTTTATAGTTTTGTTTTGAGCTGTATTTAACAGATTGAATGAGAATATAATTGGCTAGTAGGAATGGGGAAAGAGACATACAACAGAAACTGAATGCGAGGGAATGTAACTTTAACAATTTCTATGATCTCCTTCATCTCTCCAATGTCATGAATCTGAATCTTTGATTCCTGAAATCTGTTAACATGACATGCATACTAAATATTTTTGCACACTGTTAGTGAGAGTTTAACCTATTCATTAAAGAACATTTCTCATGAAGGAAGGCTTGGCTCATCATTGTTAATTGTTTCACAGTCCGTGGGTGACCACTTCAATAGTTCTTTCCTCCCTTCCCTTCTAAGTACCACATACAAGTGAAAACAGAGGACGGCAATTGTTGGCAACCTTAAACAAAAGGAGCAAATGCTAAAAATGTACAACAGGTCAGTTAGCATAAGTGAATGGGACAAGAGCTAAGATAGTGTTTCAAGTGAATACAGTTCTTCAGAAGTGAAACTTAAGCGATAGAAAGGCAATTGAACACAGTCTGAAATAAGAGTGGGAGGGAAAGAGGGAGCAAAAGGATATGTCTAAAATACAATGAGGAATCATGATTGGAATGATGATCACCGCCCATTTAGAAACAGTACTGAATTTAATGATAGACAGTGGCCTTACACCAGAGACGTGGAAGTGGATAAAACGGATGCTGTACCCCATGTTCCTGCTGTGATTGTATACCTAATGGCCAATTATCCGTTGGCTGGCAAATCGATAGCCTAGGCCAGAATGTCTTGGGGTGATGGGGGCAGACCCTGACTCTGAAGGATGTTCTGGCGCTTGTTTTAAAGGACACCCTGAAATATTATTGCTTCTAGACTGAGGGACTGCCTCTTGATCCTCAGGTCAGACAGGCAATGCTGGTTAGAACAGGGCAGGAGGGATGCTGTATTCTGGTTATTGCTTTGTCACCCTACCAAAAACTAAAGGCAAAGGTCACAATATCACCTCCAGGCCACACAATTCCTTCAAATTCAACTCAGACAACACTTTTTATTTTGTTACAGAATCGACAGAGACAATGAATAGAATATTTTTCTTCTGAGTCTCAGTGCCAAGGTAGGCCTGAAAAAGGAGAAGGACCTGCATCTAAGGACAGGTTGGACTTTTGTCTACAATTATGTTCCTCGCAGCTTGTGACATGTGCATGTGTGTGTTATGTTGTAAGGTGTATGATTTAAATACATATCAATGTAGAGTTTTTGAAATTATGTATTACTGAATTATATATTAATATAATTTATGTTAGAGTTTACTTGGGGAACTAGTGATGTGTGATGTTTTGGTCTGTGTCTTGGAGGAATTTTAATGACTACTTTGTCAGCATTTCTGGAATGCAGATTTTTAAAAAACCAATATGGATGAGAGAGAGCCTGGGGTTGAAGTGGGAATTGGTTTGCCCTGTAAGAGGTTTACAAATTGTCAGTGTTTTTTATTCATCTATGGGATGTGGGAGTCTCTGGATAGCCAGCATTTATAGCCCAATCTTGGTTACCATTGAGAAGGTGGTGGTGAGCTACCTTCTTGAACTGCTGCAGTCCATGTGTTATATATAGACCGTAGGAGAGATGGAGTTCAGAGATTTAAACCCAGTGACACTCAAAGAATAGTGATATGTTTCCAAGTTAGGTTGGTGCATTGTTTGGAGAGGAACTTGTAGATGGTGGTGTACCCATGTCTCTGCTGCCTGTGTCCTTCTGAATGGTGGCGGCTGTGTGTTTGAAAGGTGTTGTCTAAGGACCCTTGGTGATTTTCTGCAGTGCATGTTGTACATGATAAGACTGTTTTGTATTGGTAATGAAGGCAGTAGATGTTTATGTATGTGGTGCCAATCAAGTGGATTGCTTTATCCTGAAAGGTGTCAAGCTTCTTGGGTGTTGTTGGAGATGCAGTCATCCAGACTAGTGAGGAATATTCCATCACATTCCTGACCTGTGCCTTGTATTTGGTGGATAGGCTTTGCAGAATCTGGAATTGAATTGCTCACTGCAGGATTCCTAACCTCTGACCTGCTCTTGTAGCCGTTGTATTTATTTAGCTACTCAGTTGTGTTTCTGGTCAATGGTAACCCCAGGATGTTGATAGTATGGGATTTAGTCATAATGCAATTGAATGTCAAGAAATGGTAATTAGTCAACACTGAAGAGTTTTGAACAAGGGTCACTAACTCAAAATATTGACTCTGCCTACTCTCCACAGATGCTACCAGACTTTTTGAATTTCTTCAGCAATTTCTGCTTTTGTTTCTCATTTCCAGAATCTGCAGTTCTTTGTTTTTTATTAAAACAGATTTTGTTCTGAGGTCTGATTTGTTCAACAGTAATATCAGCTGGAATCTTAACAGTGTGAAATGCCAATTTTTATAAGCTGGAATTTCTGCCCATATACTGAGATATTCTGAGTTCCAATATCCAAATTTAAGAGGCATTCTGATAGCACTTCACTCTCTGCAATCCATTAACACCATTTAACCTCTGATCATCATTCCCTTTGCTCTTGGAGATGTCAGATACCAGGAAAAAAGCTGTGCCAGTTTTTGGAGAAACCTCTCTAGAGCTACTTCTGAAGGCTGTCCAGGAGAGAAGGGAAGTTCTTTTCTCTATGATGGCAACAGGAGGCGATTCTAACAGATGAGTGCAGCCTGGGCATAGGTGTCTATGGTGGTTTGTGTCCATAGATAGCTCAAGGCAATCTGGCTCCCTCCAGTGCTACAAGAGGATGAGTGATCTTCAAGTACCACTGGCTACTCAATGTTTTGTGCTCTTAAGCTTACATGAGATAACATAGTAAGGCTCCTGCTGCAGAGGACAGCAGCACAAGGATTAGTGGCAGGCATCTCTTTCAGATGTTTCATGTATGACCAATGCTCATCCCAGGGAGAGAGTGAGGAAAGAGATCTATCTGAGACTGTTAGAGTTGAGAAAAGAAGTGAGCCAAACAGTCAGGGCAGGCAGGGACAAAGCAGGGAACAAGGTAGGACTGATAAATTAAACTGCATTTATTTCAGTGCAAGAGGCCTAGCAGGGAATGCAGATGAACTCCGGACATGGTTAAGAACATGGGACAGGGATATCACAGCAATTACAGAAACATGGCTCAGGGATGGACAGGACTAGAAGCTTAATGTCCCAGGATACAAATGTTACAGGAAGGACAGAAAGGAAGGCAAGAAAGGAGGGGGAGTCATGTTTTTGATAAGGGATAGTATTACAGCTGTACTGAGGAAGGATATTCCCAGAAATACATCCAGCTAAGTTATTTGGGTGGAACTGAGAAATAAGAAAGGGATGATCACCTTATTGGAATTGTATTATTGACCCCCTAATAGTCAGCGGGAAATTGAGAAACAGATTTGTAAGATCTCAGTTATCTGTAAGAATAATAAAATGGTTATGGTAGGGGATTTTAACTTTCCAGACATAGATTGAGACTGCCATAGTGTTAAAGGCTTAGAAGGAGAAGAAACAAAAAAGAGAAAATGCTGGAAAATCTCAGCAAGTCTGGCAGCATCTGGAAGGAGAGAAAAGAGTTGACGTTTCGAGTCTAACTGACCCTTTGTCACAGCTAAAAAAAAGGAGAAATGGGGACGTATTTATACTAGGCTGAGAGAGGGTGAGTCATGGCTCCAGAAGCAAAGGTAGCAATAAAGAGGTGATAATGACAGTGCATAGAGAGATTATAGAGAGATTAGGAGCTGTGAATGACCAAGGCTGAAGCCAGTGCTATGTGACAAAATATGTGGGGGATGGGGCAGATGGGTAAAGCAGAGGCAAAATGGAAAACAGGGGAGAAGGGTAGCAAAGGGGGGAAGAGGAAAAAGGTGATGAGAGAGTGGGGAGAAAGAGAAAGAAATAAGAGATACAGAACAGTGAAAAAAATATATAAAAAAGACAAAAAACAATAAAATTACATTGCAAAATGAAAACAGAGGTGTCGAGATGGGGTAATCATCTGAAGTTGTTGAATTCAGTGTTGAGACTGGCAGGCTGTAACATGCCTAGTCGGAAGATGAGATGCTGTTCCTCCAGTTTGCGTTGACTTGTACACTTGTACCTCTTTCAATTTGGTCTATTGCATTCATTGTTCCCAATGTGGTCTTCACTGTTCTGTACCTCTTACTTCTTGATTGCCTCTCTTTCTCTTGCTCCCCACTCTCTCATCACCTTTTTCCTCTCCTTTTCCCCCCTTTGCTACCCTTCTCCCCTGTTTTCCATTTTGCCTCTGCTTTACCCATCCGCCCCATTCCCCACATATTTTGTCACATAGCACTGGCTTCAGCCTTGGTCATTCACAGCTCCTAATCTCTCTATAATCTCTCTATGCACTGCCATTATCACCTCTTTATTGCTACATTTGCTTCTGGAGCCATGACTCACCTTCTCTCAGCCTAGTATAAATACCTCCCTATTTCTCCTTTTTTAGCTTTGACAAAGGGTCAGTTAGACTCGAAACATCAACTCTTTTCTCTCCTTACAGATGCTGCCAGACTTGCTGAGATTTTCCAGCATTTTCTCTTTTTTGGTTTCAGATTCCAGCATCTGCAAAAATTTGCTTTTATTAGATGGAATGGAATTTATTAAATGTATACAGGAAAATTTACTGATTCAGTATGTGGATGTACCTACTACAGAAGGTGCAAAACTTGACCTACTCTTGGGAAAAAGGCAGGGCAGGTGACTGACATGTCAGTGGGGGAGCACTTTGGGACTAGCGACCATAATTCTATTAGTTTTAAAATAGTGACGGAAAAAGATAGACTGGATCTAAAAGTTGAAATTCTAAATTGGAGGAAGGCTAATTTTGACGGTATTAGGCAAGAACTTTCAAAAGCTGATTGGGGGCAGATGTTTTCAGGTAAAAGCACAGCTGGAAAATGGGAAGCCTTCAGAAACGAGATAACGAGAATCCAGAGACAGTATATTCCTGTTAGGGTGAAAGGGAAGACTGGTAGGTGGAGAGAATGCTGGATGACTAAAGAAATAGAGGATTTGTTTAAGAAGAAGAAGGAAGCATATGTCATTTATTGACAAGACAGATTGAATGAATCCTTCAAGAATAAAGGCAAGGTGGTACGTGCATGGAATGAACTGCCAGAGGAAGTGGTGATGGATTGTACGATTGCAACATTTAAAAAGCATCTGGATGGGTATGTGAATAGGAAGGGTTTGGAGGGAAGTGCCCGGGTGCTGGCAGGTGGGACTAGATTGGGTTGGGATATCTGGTTGGCATGGACGAGTTGCACTGAAGGGTCTATTTCCATGCTGTACATCTCTATGACTCTATGGTCACTTCATTACAGCTATCAATGTAACTCTCCTGGTTCCAGATCAGTACTGCCTCTCTCACATCTCCTAACCTTCATACTTAAAATATAAAAGGAGCTGTAGCTTTCAGCAGATCACGCACCATCAGATCATTGACTTTTCATCACAGTTAATGAGAAGATACATATCTGATAGCTTTTCACCAAAGGTTTGCTTGGGATAAGGTCAGAAACACAAAATGACTTTTTGAGCTGAGTTTTGACTTCAGCCCCACTTGCCTGCCCTTGGCTAAGTTTGCTGAAGTCCATCACTGTGGCTCTTTCGCTTGGGCAAGCTTGTTCCACTCCTAACAACAAGTATTTTTATCAACAATATCCTGCATATGGCTGAAACTTCCTATGTAAAACATTGAGAGACTTCACCCTCAACACTGTAAGCTTTGTGCAAAGAAACAACTTGATTGTGAAGGAGCTGAGTAATTGAAATTTTTTGTACTCACTGGAGATTGAAAGAAGTCTGTTGTGCTCTGCCAGGTTCATGGTTGTTTGTGATTAGAGGTGTTCCCTATGTTTGGCTGACAAACACCCATGAGTGCAATTTCAGCTGGCTGGGGTGTTAATGAGTATTCATAAGCAGCTTCCTGACATCTCACCCTCCTGAAATATTCTAAGAATTTAACAGCAAAAGATTCACCGGCTTGGGAAACTGAAGTTTTTTTGCCTCCTGTCTAATTAGCTTCCTTCTTTTGCTTTTTTAAAAACTCTGGGTGGACCCAGAAAATCTGCAAATACATTTGGGAAGTCACTTAAAAATGCAAATGCATTTTCCAGGTGCAATCCCCTTCACCATTTCAGATTAAAGAGTTTTAAAAAGAACAATGGTCACTAGATCTATTGGTTACTTGAAGATGGGATTTCAAATATTTTAAAGCCATTCTGTCTGACAATCATAACTTGAAGTTTTGGTGGGATATCAAATATTTCCCCATTGTGTGTTGATTTCCTCTGTTCAACTCAATGTGTGGCAATGACATTGATACTGCCATTATATGACCAAGAGAGGCTGGAGGGGGTCTCAGCACCTCATTGTATGACAAGGATAACCCACAAGGCAGTCTAGACAAGCACCGCAGGAAGACAGGCTATTCAGTGAAAAGAACGACCCCTACTCTGAAAAGTTAGCCATCTAAGGCAGTGAAAAGTGGCCAATTCATCTTGTTAGTGTGATCAAATCTTATCGCTACAGAAGCTTGACTTGAAATTTTGACCAGAGCTTTGACTGAAAAGCCAGCAATTTCCAAGTGATGTTTGTGTTCAAGGAACCAGGAAATAATACTCCAATTCTGCAATATTTTCAAACAGCATCTTAAGAATTTAAGAAATAGGAAAAGGCTATTTGGCTTGCGCTACCATTCAACAATATCATGATTGAGCTTTCCCAAGCCTCTACTCTGACTTCATGCCAGCTCATTACAGCTGTCAACTTCCTGATATTTCAAAAATGTACGTGACTCTTCTTTAAATATTTTCAATGATCTAGTCACCACAACTTTCTGGGATAAAGAATTCCACACATTTACTACGTTCTGGGAGACAAAATTTCTTGCATCTTAATTTTAAATCAATATCCCCTTATTTGTAACTATGTCCTTTAGTTCATGAATCCTCCTCTAGCGGATGCACCTTCTCAATGTCTACCCTGTCAAGCCATCCCAGACTCTTGTAAGTTTGAATAATATCATCCTTTATTCTTCTAAACTAATGAATAAAGACCTCGCGTGTTTAGCCATTTTTAATAAGTTAACTCCTTCATTCCAAGAATCAGCTTAATGGATCTCTTTTGAATTGTCTCCAGGTGAAAGTCCAAATCTGTTGGACTATAACCTCTGTTATGTGATTTTTGACTTGTCCACCTCAGTCCAACACCAGCACCTCCACATCTTGAATTGTCTCCAATCCTTTTTAAATATGGCAACCAAAACTATACACAACACTTCAGGTATAGCCTCACCAACACCCTAGACACTTATAGACAATAGACAATAGGTGCAGGAGTAGGCTATTCTGCCCTTCAAGCCTGCACCACCATTCAATATGATCATGGCTGATCATCCTTAATCAGTATCCTGTTCCTGCCTTATCTCCATAACCCTTGATTCCACTATCCTTGAGAGCTCTATCCAACTCTTTCTTAAATGAATCCAGAGACTGAGCCTCCACTGCCCTCTGGGGCAGAGCATTCCACAGACCCACCACTCTCTGGGTGAAGAGGTTTCTCCTCATCCCTGTCCTAGATGGTCTACCCCGTATTTATAAGCTGTGTCCTCTGGTTCGGCACTCACCAATCAGCAGAAACATGTTTCCTGCCTCCAGAGTGTCCAATCCTTTAATAATCTTATATGTCTCAATCAGATCCCCTCTCAGTCTTCTGAACTCAAGGGTATACAAGCCCAGTGGCTCCAGTCTTTCAGCATAAGGTAGTCCCGCCGTTCCAGGAATTGACCTCGTGAACCTACACTGCACTCCCTCAATAGCTAGAATGTCTTTCCTCAAATTTGGAGACCAGAACTGCACACAATACTCCAGGTGTGGTCTCACCAGGACCCTGTATAGCTGCAGAAGAACCTCTTTGCTTTTATACTCAATCCCTCTTGTTATGAAGGCCAGCATGATATTAG
>NC_057721.1:67029818-67051552 GCF_004010195.1 Chiloscyllium plagiosum | reverse complement strand
TATTTCCTTCTGAGTAATCCTCTGTTGTTCTTTAAAAGCTTCCCAGTCCTCCGTTTTCCCACTTACCTTTGCTATGTTATACTTTTTCTCTTTTAACTTTATATGTTTCTTAACTTCCCTCGTCAGCCACGGCCGCCCATGCCTCCTCCTAGGATCTTTCCTCCTTTTTGGAATGAACTAATCCTGCATCTTCTGCATTATACGCAGGAATATCTGCCATTGTTCCTCCACTGTCATCCCTGCTAAGGTATTGCACCATTGAACTTTGGCCAGCTCCTCCTTCATAGCTCCATAGTTCCCTTTATTCAACCAAAATATTGTCACTTCCGATTGTACCCTCTCCCTCTCAAATTACAGATCGAAGCTTATTGTATTATGGTCACTACTTCCCAATAGCTCCTTCACTTCGAGGTCCCTGATCAATTCTGGTTCGTTGCACAATATCAGATCCAGAATTGCCTTCTCCCTGGTAGGCTCTCGCACCAGCTTTTCTAAGTGCAAGACTTCCTCGCTTTAAAAGGTTTTTAAGTAACTTATGTTATGAGATCCCATTCTCTATCCTTCTAAATTGCATCAAGTACAAACCCAGAGTATCCATTTGCTCCTCATATGACAAACTCTTTATTCCCAGGATTATTCTTGTGATCCTCCTCTGGACCCCAGCACATTCCTTCCTTAGATATGGGTGCCAAATCTGCTCACAGTGCGATCTGTCTAGAGTCTTATACAACCTCAGCAGTACATCTCTGCTCTTGTATTCTAGCCTTCTTGAAATGAATAGTAATATTGCATTTGCCTTCCTAACTGCTAACTGAACCTGCATGTTAACCTCGAGAAAATCTTGAACTAAGACTGCCAAGTTTCTTTGTGCTTCAGATTTCTGAAGCCTTGCCCTGTTTTGAAAATAGTCTATGTCTCTATTCTTCTGACCTTATACTTTTACACATTGTATTACACCTGCCACTTCTTTGCCCATTCCCCTTGCCTAGCCAAATCCTTTTACAGCCGCTCTGCGTCCTCAACACTACCTGGCCCTCCACCTATCTTTGTGTCATCTGCAAACTGAATAAATTCTGGATTAGTAGATCTGCAAACTGAGCAAAACTACCCTCAGTTCCTTCATCCAGGTACCTAATGTATAACATGAATAGTTGTGGTCCCAACACCTACTCCTGCTGAGGTTCTCTAGCCACTGGCTGCCATCCTGAAAAAGACACCTTTATCCCCTGTCTCTGCCTTCTGCAGTTAACCAATCCTCGATCTATGCCAATACCTTTCTCCTGACACCGTGGGCTCTTATCCTACAAAGCAGTCTCCTGTGCGACACCTTTTCAAAGGCCTCTGGAAATCTAGATAAATCATGTCTACTGGATGTTCTTTGTCGAACTTGCTTGTTATTTCCTCAAACAATTCTAACAGATTTGTCAGACAGGACCTCCCTTTGACAAAGCCATGCTGATTCAGCCCTATTTTACCATGCACTTCTACATACTCTGCAGTCTGATCCTTAATAATGGACTCTAAAATCTTGCCAACAACCAAGGTCAGGCCTACAGACCTTTGGTTTCGCATTGTCTGCCTCGTTCTGTTCTTAAACAGGGTGTTACATTAGCTATTTTCCAGTCCTCTGGGACCCTCTCTGACTCTAGTGATTCCTGAAAGATAATCACCAATGCCTCTACAATCTCCTCAGCTATCTCTTTCAGAACCCTGGGGTGTAGTCCACTTGGTCCAAATGATTTATCCACCTTCAGACCTTTCACCTTCCCCAGCACATTATTCCTTAGTGATGGCCACTACACTCATCTCTGCCTCCCAACTCTCTTGAAGTTCTAGAATGCTGCTGGTGTCCTCCACTGTAAAGATTGATGCAAAGTCCCTATTCTGTTTTTCCTCTATTTCCTTGTTCCCCATTACTACTTCTCCAACTTCAATTTCCAGCGATCCAAGGTCCATTCTTGCCTCTCTCTTATCTTTTAAACATCTAAAAGAACTCTTGTAATTTTTTTTCATATTACTAACCAGCTTATCCTCATATTTAAATGGGTGGCACGGTGGCACAGTGGTTAACACTGCTGCCTCACAGCGCCAGAGACCTGGGTTCAATTCCTGCCTCAGGCAACTGTCTGTGTGGAGTTTGCACATTCTCCCCGTGTCTGTGTGGGTTTGCTTCGGTTTCCTCCCACAGTCCAAAAATGTGCAGGGTAGGTGAATTGGCCATGCAAAATTGCCTGTAGTGTTAGGTGAAGGGGTAAATATAGGGGAATGGGTTTGGGTGGGTTGCTCTTCGGCGGGTCGGTGTGGACTTGTTGGACCAAAGGGCCTGTTTCCACACTGTAAGTAATCTAATCTAAAAAATTTTATCTTCTCCCCCCAGTTGTTTCTTTAGTTATCTTCTGCTGGTTTTTAAAGGTTTCACAATCCTCTGGCATCCCACTAATCTTGTATACTTTTTCTATTGTATTTATGCTGTCCCTGGCCCCCAATTTTCCTTGTCAACCCTGGTTGCCTTGTTCTCCCCTTAATAATTTTCTTTTTCCTTGGGATAAATTAATGTTGCGTCTCCCGAATTATCCACAAAAACTCCTGCTGTGCTGCTCCACCGTCTTCTCTGCTCAATCCCCTTCAAAATCAATCTGGCCAGCTCCTCATCTTTGTAGTTACTTTTGCTCAATTACAATACTGTTACATCTGATTTCAGCTTCTCCCTCTCAAACTGGAGGGTGAATTCTATCAGTTGTCCCTTGGGTTTTCTTTGCCTTAAGCTCCCTAATCAAGTTTGCCTCATTGCAGATCACCAAATCCAGAATTGTCTATTCCCTAGTGGGCTGTTCCAAAATAGTCATTTCATAGACATTTTCTTGGGAACTGCTACCAACCCAATTTTTCCAGTTTACCTGCACATTGAAGTCTCCCATGTTTATTGTAGCCATGATGTGGAGATGCCGGAGTTGGACTGGGGTGGATAAGGGGAAAAATCAAACGACAACAGGTTATATTCCAACAGGTTTATTTAAAATTGCAAGCTTTCAGAACCCAGCTTTCAGACATGGTATGATAGAAAGGTATAAGGCACAATATTTATAAGCAAAAAGTTAACAAATTTGAAACTAATTGTCCTTGTTGAATCCTTTAATCAGTTAAGAGGTAAACTGCCTTTACTTATAGATATTGTGTCTTATATCTCTCTATCATACCACAGTTGAGGAAGGAGCTGAGCTCCGAATGATTATTATAATGTGCCTTTCTTCCCTGACTTTTTTATATCCTGATTTATTTTCTTTCCCACAATCTGACTACCGCTCAGAGGCCTGTACATAATTCTTATCGGTGTCTTTTCCCATTGCAGTTTCTCAGTTTTCGTTTCAGGCATAAACCCTTCATCAGGAATGAGGCTTGTGAGCCAAGGGGGTAGAGAGATAAATAGAGAGATGATGAAGGGCTTATGCCTGAAATGTTGATTCCCCTGCTCCTTAGATGCTGCCTGACCTGCTGTGCTTTTCCACCACCACACTCTCGACTCTGCAGTCCTCACTTTCTCTTAGTTTCGCAATTCTACCTACACAGATTCTATGCCTCCCAACCCTGTTTCACTTCTTGCTATCAATTTGTTTTCTTACTAACAAGGCCACCCTGCCCCTCTGCCCACCTGCCTGTCCTTTCCATAGGATTTGTATCCTTGGATATTTAGTTCCCAGACCTGATCCCTTTGCAGCCGTGTCTCTGTGATACTGACAACATTGTACCTGTCAATTTCAATCTGCGCTACAAGCTCATTTACCTTGTTTCATATACAACTTCCTCAGACCTGCGCTGACTGCCCCACTTCTCACTCTTTGTCCTCTTGTCTGTTATGCATGAAGTTAGAATTCTGACCCTTTTCATACTCTCTGTCATATTACTTGTCCTGGAAACTTTAATAACCTCTGCTGAACCCTCCACCCTTCCCCTCCCCCCTTAACTCATTTGATGTCATTGTGATCTTGATTTACCTCGATTTGCATAATCATTTTTATTATTCTGAAATCTTCATGTGTTAAGATACAAAATCTTTAAGTTATCCTATTGTCAAATTTCCCTACACTTTTTTGAATACTAGGTACAATATGACATTCACACTTCTTGTCCCTTTTATTTTCTGGTAACAATCAACTCCATCACTAACCAGCAATCCTACTTTCTCCTTTACCTTTGATTTTATAATTTTCCATGCAACTGAACCCAATATAAAATAAACATACATCTCTGAAGGAGTTGCAGGAGCTTAGCTCCCAGATTGTCTATCATTGACGGTAACAGGATCCATAATGAAGTATATGAAATTCTGCGCTTTATCAGTGGAGCAAAGAATGGAAAAGTAAGGGGTTTGTGTTAAACTTATACAAAACATAGCTTTGTTTCAACAGGAGTATTGCACCTAGTTCTGGGCACTACCCTTTAGGAAGTGTGTGAAAAAATTGGGGAAAGTATCAAAAGAATTCATGAGAATCATTCCAAGGATGAAGAACTTCAGTATCCAGAAAGATTTAATAAATTGGGATTATTCATCTTGGAGAAAAACATGTTGAGAGAAGAACTGATAGAGGTGTTCAAAATCAAAAGGGGTCTGAATAGATGGGGAGAACGGTTCTTATTAGAGGAAGGATTGAGAATCAAAGGATATAATCCTATGGTCATTGATAAAAGATACAGTACAACATGAGGAAAAGCTTTTTCATGCAGTCAGTCATTAGGATCTGGGATTCACTACTTGTGAGTGTGATGGAGACTGGGTCCTTTCAAAAAGGAATTGGTGCAAATTATGTCAAGGAAACTTGTTCAGTGCTGTGCTGAAATGGCAGGGGGTGGCACTAGGGAAATTGTTCTTTCAGAGAGCCAGTATAGATACAATGGGCTGAATGGCCTACTTCCAGCCATACTTCTAAGTTCTTTGGTAACATAATAACACAGTATGCATGAACTATTGAAGTGATAAATGTCACATGATTTTGCACTCACTTGAGATCTCAAGCTACAGTAAAATGTTTCTTAAATAAATAAAATGTTTTCTTTAACATTTTTGACCTCCAGTCTCCCTTTATCTTTCCTGACCTGTTACATGCTACCCACCTCCCATTTTAACAGCATAAAACCCAGGACTTTTCCACCTCTCTTCAGTTCTGAAAAGTCATTGGGCTCTAAACATTAACTTTTTTTTCCACAGGTGCTGCTCGACCTGTTATGTTTTCCAACACTTGCAGTTTTTATTACTATGAATGTTTTCCATGCCCCAGGGCACTCTAACTACTTTGACGGCACTGTGAGACCAAGGATATGATACTGAAGTGCTTAGATTTTGAATATGTTGAATTTTCTTTAACTTTTTAAAATTTACAGCTTTTTCTCTCCTATTGGTGATTGTTTTGACTATTCTGCACAACAGAACAATGAGGTACTGAGACTCCGGATAACCACTCAGTAGATGTACAATGCTTCTCCACGGCCCTTTAAAGATTACCTACAATAACAATTGTAGTATAATTGAATATTACATGTATGGTTTGGAATGCTCTGGGACAATATTTCAATAGTCTGCAGTGGTCTGATTATCTCAACTGATAAGTTTGCAATGAACGCAATTGAGACAATGACTCAATTGAGCTTTGCACTACAATAGGATTTTTATCATGAACATATTTCACACTGCAATAGAATCTCTTTTAAGTTTGATAACATTTGCTTCCATAAGCAATATCAAACAGAATACAAAAATATACATCGGCTGTTCTCGGTAGAGCTTACTGCTCTGACTGGGATTGACAGCATTAATTCTGTTTCACAGTATTCTGTGGGACCGTACCTACCAATCTCTTACATACTTATGGCATCTGAACCAGAATCTGAACCCAAGACTTAAGTTTATCAAAACATTCTACTTTAAACAATTCATAAACCTCTCAGTACAGCATTTTCAGAAATCCTTTAAATTCACAGAGAAAATATATTCCCATGAATCTACAGACATAACTCTGGATATGAAAGCAAAATCTGAACTCAAAAATTAAGTTGATCAAGGTAGTTAACTTTAAACACTCACTTAAATTTGCACTGTACTGATTTATTTTCCAAATGTTTATAAGAATTCACTGCAGTTTCATAGACATCAATGAAGAAATGGAGGTGAAAGTAGATGCACAGTGTTGGTCTTAGTCCACATTTCATTGCTAGGGTGAGGTTGCGTTTCAGGTTAAATGAGTTAGTCTAGCCTTGCATAGATCATTGGCAAAGCCACATTGAGAGTACCAAGATCATTTTAAAATGGTTTTTGAGCAGGGAGTCCATTCATGCTGTTCATGACTTGACAATTAAAATAAGTGAATGCATAATCATGAAGAATAAACTCATAATTCTCAGTGAGGGAGGTCCGCTATCAGAAAATTGTGGCCAATGTTGAGCCATCTGTCTTCTGATAGTCATTTATATGTTAAAGACAGTTTCAAGGAGATCAAAAGGAATGATTGAGATGTAAGACTTCAAGTTATGAGAAGAACTAAATTGTTTTCCTTGGAAAATAGATTAAAGGGGAAATATGATCCAGGAATTGATGATGTTGATGCAACCAAACTTTAAACATAAGAGGTTAAAAGTTTAACATTAACAGGTTATAAAAGAGATGAGATTTTTTTACTCTGAAAGCACTGGTTATGTGATTCAAATTCTTAACAAAAATTTTGATTAGCTCTTGGTGAACACAGATGAAGATATGTGGCTGAATACACATTAAGATGATCAAATAGTTAACCTGTGTGTTTCAGGGTAATTACAAAGATGCATTCAAACTATAAAAATGTGAAGATGCATATTTTAGATGTTATGGCCACAAGTAGCCTCCAACTCAAAGCAACCTAAGAATTGCCAAAGAAGCATTCTAATCTTATTTTCAATACATATGCTCTGGGAACATTAAACTTGTAATCTGGCTTGGAGTGTAGTATAAGATGCATGGCAAAAGGATTGTCTTTCAAAATCTGCCTGAACATTATTTTGGGATTTAGAGGATCTGGGTGTAGGGTAAATAAGTGCAGTTAAGGTGGAGGATCATCCATAATCTCCTTAAATGAATGTTCTCCTCTTGCTCTTATTTCTTATGGCTTTCTGAACCCATCTCTGACAAGATCAGCCTTTTAGAATAGCACCAATTTGGTGCAGCTGTAGGTGGGTGTTAATTGTAAAATTGTTGTAGATATGAAGAAAGTTATTATTGGATCTTCTATTGTTAAAACATATCATCCTACTTTCAGATATCAACCAAGCTACTTGATTTCAGTTGCCAGAATTTCTAACATAACACACCTAATATGCACAACACATTAGGTACTGTCCATTTGAGAAGAATGAGGGAGGGGGAAAATCAGTGCAAAATGAGCTCCTATGTAACATGCAATGACGCCTAATTTAATTTCTGTGGATAATGGGCAATGATAGGATAAATTGTGATGCTTTCCACAAGAAAGATAATCTACCTACAGTTATAATAAAGGCTCATCAATATATGATGGCCACTTGGGAGAGGTATGAGTCATATGTTTTGGAAGCACTGGCTTTCGAGAGAAATTAAACCAACATGCCCATTCTAAAAGATGAGAGAATTAACAAACAATCCAAGTCTTTTTCAATACATAATTTCAGCTATATCACACTGTAAACTTTTGCTATAAATTCTGTGTCCTATGATCTTATATTCCGCAACCACCTGAAGTGCTCAGAAAACTAGTGCTTCCAACTAAACCTGTTGGAATATAACCTGGTGTTGTGTGATATTTAACATTTTATTTTGTATGTTTCTATTCCATATGTTTTTTCAAACACTCACTGCTTCCAGTATCACCTACAAAGAAGAGATAAAGTACCAGAGAGGGGTGCAAGTTTGAGGGAAGCATTCCCATTGTTCTATTTCCATTCTCTTTGTGCAGCTTTCTGTGACCATGTCGGATGTGATTGTTATGACCATGCAGGGTTCTCTTTGAATAAATACCCTTTCTCTGAGATGAGTGGGTCATCAACATACCTGCATTCTGTGATTAGTCAGTAGGCCTGGAAATGCGATGTTAATGCTATGCCTGAGTTAAATGGTAATGCTGTTAAATGCGTTGCTTTGGTTCCTGACCTGCTGTTGACCTCCACTGCAAGCAGGTTGGTTGAAATTAAATTATACCCAATAACTCCAAAAAAGAACAAATTAATCTCTTATCAGCACTATGGGTGTATGTACACCAGATGGATTGTGGCAGTTGATGAACGTGACACCACCACCTTCTCAAAGCTATTAGGGATGGGCAGCAGATGCTGCTTTTGCCAATAATACTCACATCCCATGAAAGTGTTTCCTTGTGACAAGTCTGTGAGTAAGAAAGCAGCTGTGGACACTGAGAATTTATTGTTAAATTTGCATACCTTAAGGGTAGCCATTTTGTTCTCACCTTGATTTCAATGTTGAGTTTCAGTAATCCAGGGCACGTATGCAGAGATATACACTTTAACAATAAACACCAGTTAAAGCATTATTGTTGTAATCCACTGGTATGAAATATTCAAATCTTTAATCAGTCTTTCTTGAGGAGTGGTACACACATGCAGTGTTAAACCAGAAGCTGGAGCTAGTTACAAACCAACTCCCACCAACACCTTGATCCATGTGCTCTTCAATGTTAACTTTCCTCACCTTTTTATTTCTCTACACAAATGGTACCTGATCTGCTGACGTTGGTTGCATTTTTCATCATTTTATTGTTGAAAAAGTGAGATGTGACACTAATTTCAATTCAACATTTTATTTATTTGCTTAAAAGTAATCTTTGCTTGTGTTATATCAGGATATTTATGTTAATAGGACACAAAATTCCATGGTCATGAGAATTTGTTTATTATTTGGATGAGATATGGTTTGATGCTCTACATCTCAATTCAGTTAGTGACTTTTAATTCTGTAGCAGGCAGCCACTGTTGACATCTGTCTGCGGGTTACAAATGGTGAAGTTCGGCAGTTTGGAGATTTCACAAAAGAACAACAGAATTGATTGTGCCTATCTCCAGTTTGCAATTATCTTTAAGCATCATTCAGTCAAGAATGATTTTCTATCCTTTTCAGAACTCTTTCAATGACTTTGTGTTGCTGTTTTGACATTGCATTTGTTCACCTGGAAGCCCAAATTCCCAATGTAGATTGATAAGAGGTAAAAGTGGTTACTTTAAAATGGCTGTTTCAAAGAGCTAGCACAGGCCTGATGGATCAAGTGGCCCTGGTCTGTGCTGCAGGATTCTATCAGGACCCTTGTTTTGTAAGATTCTATGGTTCCATATCATTGCTGTGATAATTCTGTACCTGTCAGAAACAAATAATTACTGATGAAATATCTGGTTTTGCAAGCCACTAATAGCAGCCAACCTGTGTACAAAATGTTCCACAAACAACAATATGGTGAATGGCCATTTCACAAAAAGCAAAAAAGATATTCTATTTCAGGAATCAAATATTTATTTGAAAACAAAGAGTGCTGTTAAATATCCCATTTGGAATATCAAAGGCAATACTATTTTGCAACTTAAAGTACCTTGCCTTGACTTGGTAACCATGAACTCTTGTTCTTTGAACAACACCCACACATAAGTTTAATGGGTTGGCTCATGGCCAAACCTTTGATTCGCTCTTAACAGAGTGTTCACAGGACTTTTCTGGTGGCATATCTCACTGATAAACTACACATTTTGCACATTTCATACTGCAACAAATTTTAAAAACACCTGCAAGTCTCTAAGAATATATTGTACTCTTAGTTCATGTGGAAAATAAAGAGAAGCAGTGGAATGATTTGCAGACTCATTAACAGCCTGATAGTGATACCCTATCCATAAAGAAGGCATTTGGCATGTTTGCTTTCATTGCTCAGAACATTGAGTATAAGAAGTGAGATATCATGTTGTGGCTATACAGGACATTGGTGAGACTGCTTTTAGAATTTTCTGTACAATTCTGGTCACCCTTCTAAAAGAAGGATGTTGTTAAACTTGAGAGGGTACAGAAAAGATTTACAAGGGATTGGAAGGTTTGTGCTATATGAAGAGGCTGAGGCTTTTTTCGCTGGGGCATCTAAGACTGAGGGGTGACCTTATAGAGGTTTATAAAATCATGACGGCCATGGAATAGCCAAAGCCTTTTTCCTGGAGTGGGGTTGTCCAAAACTGGAGGGCAGGGGCTTAAGATAAGAAAGGAAAGATTTATAAAAGACCTGAGGGGTAATGTTTTCATTCAGAGGGAAGTGCGTTTATGGAATGAGCTGCCTGAGGAAGTAGTGGAGGTAGGGTTAGAGCTAAAAGGCATCTGGATGCGATTATGAATCGGAAGGGTATAGAGGGATATGGATTGAATACTGGTAAATGGGACCAGGTTGGATTGGAATATCTGGTTGGCGTGGATGAGTTGGACTGAAGGGTCTGTTTCTGTGCTGCATAACGTTATGACTCTATTAGCATTTTTAAGGCAGCCAAAGATTTGATGAGATCAATGTGGCTCCCACAGTCCATAGGCTGGGGTAGGAGTGATCAACTATATTCCATTCTTTCAGAATTAGGTCAGGTCTGCAGGAGGGGTTAGAACCTTACATCATCTGCCTTTACAGGTAAAAATATTGCCATGAAACCAAAGGCTCACTCCACTCGGGAGGTCACGCTGTTTATATAACCATGGAATTTTAACCACAATGACTGGGAAAGAATGATAGTGGGATTGTAAACATGACATTTACTGGATGTGTGAGCTACATGCTGACCAGTTCAACTCCCCTCCCACTCCACCAAGGTCAGGCAAGTCCTGGGCCACCTCCAATGCTATATCCAAGCCACCCGATACCTGGAGGAGGAATTCGTCATCTTCTGCTTTGGGACCTTCCAACCACACAGCATCAATGTTGATTTCATCAGTTTCCTCATCTCCCCTCCCCCCCCACCTCATCCCAGATCCATCCCTCCATCTCAGCACCGCCCTCTTGAACTGTCCTGTCCATCTTCCTTCCCACTTATCCACACCACCCTGCACTCCAACCTACCACCATTACCCCCACTTTTATCTACCTATCGCCTTCCAAGCTACCTTTGCCCCAGCACCCCCACCCGTCCCATTTATCTCTCCGCTCCTCGCCCCCACATTCCTGATGAAGGGCTTATGCCCAAAATATCGACTCTCCTGCTCCTCGGATGCTGATTGACCGGCTATGCTTTTCCAGCGCCACACATTTTGACTCTGCTCTTCAGCATTTGCAGTCCTCACTCTCTCCTAGTAATTATAACCTGACTGTGAAGCCTCTTCCAAGGATCATTAATATGTCATGTAGATATTTGGGACAGTTGAGGTGTCATTACCTTGTTCTCAACAGTCCTGGAATAATGAGGTAAACCATTGCCTGCACTTTCTGATCCTGACTGCCATCCAGTTACAACTGCCAGGTTTTGCAGTGACAGCTAATGATGTTTGAGCATGGAAGACAAATGAAGGATTTGGCTTTGTGCTATCTCATCATCGTTGAATAGCCCACGAAAGCCTCAAACGTGAAAAATTCAATGATTTGCTGAAATGCTCCTTGAGCATTGTCCCACTGAATTCATACACATATTTCCAGCTTAATTTCTCACTGCCTAGCTCAGGGAGCATGAGGCAACTTGTAGTCCCAGCTATCCCTACATTTAGCTATGCAAGCATTGAACCCTGCAGATTAGCATGCGTCATACATTCACTGATGAAACTCACGAAATACTAATGTTCCAATTATTTTTCTAAACTTCAGTTCATTTGCCTTTCACTAAAGTACGACGCTCAATCTCAAATCATATAACTATGACTTGCAGCTAAGTCCAAAGTCCTCAGACTTTTGTTTATCACGA
Organism: Chiloscyllium plagiosum; assembly: GCF_004010195.1. NCBI lineage: Eukaryota > Metazoa > Chordata > Chondrichthyes > Orectolobiformes > Hemiscylliidae > Chiloscyllium > Chiloscyllium plagiosum. Next base: position 67,039,639 of record NC_057721.1, on the reverse strand, counting down.
AATACTGGAAATTTAAACAATTTAAATCAGTCCCTTGCCATAGATAGAGTATGGCATAATGACCAATTTAAGGTATTTTACATACTGTTAATGTTTACAATTATTAATTCAACCTGGATTCTAAAATCCGATCTAATGATTGTTAAGGGATCCAAAAAAACTTCGATCCTGTTGAATAATTGTAGCTTCTTTTATTCCAAAAGCTAACAACGCATTTACCTCATGGTATACATAATTGGAATATAACTGGAATATATAATGCACAATCTGCCAAAGGTATCTTTTATAATGCATGATCTAATTCGATTGCTCTGTTTTGCTCTGCCCACTTGTCAGTTTTGTGGTTCTGCAATCCCTTTGTGAAAAGTGCAATACATCTTGATCAAATGGTTAAGCACCTCCAACAGTGGAGGGATGACGCACACGAAACCTGCTGAGTGTCTGTTATTCCACCTACCTTACCTTTCTGTGGCTTTCTTATTCATTCACTGATGGGAGGTGGGTGTCACAAGCTATATCTACATTATTGTCCATTCCTTTTTGCCTTTGAGCAGGTGATAGTGAGTTGCATCTTGAACTGCAGTCCATTTGGTGTACACAGATCCACTGGGGAGGAAGTTCCATGATTTGAATTATTTCTGGTCTCCCTGCTATTGGAAATATTTTGTTAAACTTGAAAAGTTTCAGAAAAGATGTATAAGGATGTTGCTAGGATTGGAAAGTTTGAGCTATAGGGAGAGGCTGAATAGGCTAGGGCTATTTTCCCTGAAACATCAGTGGCTGAAGGGTGACCATATAGAGGTTTATAAAATCTGAAGGGCATGGATAGGGTGAATAATCAAAGATCTTTTCACCAGCTTCGGGGGAGCACAGTAGGTTGTGCCTCAATGGAATGAACTGCCAGAGGAAGTGGTGGAGTCTGGTACAATTACAAAATTTAAAAGACATCTGGATGGGTATATGAATAAGAAGGATTTAGAGGGATATGGGCTAAATGCTTGCAAATGGCACTTGATTAATTTGGGATATCTAGTTGGCATGGATGAGTTGGACTGAAGGATCTGTTTCCATGCTGTACATCTCTTTGATTCTGTGACCCAGTGATATTAAAATGAATAGTGATAGTCAGGATAGTGTGTAGCTTGGAGGGTAACATGCTGGTGGTGTTATTCATGGGTTTGGACAGTACTATCTGAGGAGTCCTCATGGATTTGTACAATACATCTTACAGATGGTACACATGCAATGCAACTGAGCATTGTTGTTGGAGGGAGTGAATGAGGATATGGTTGCAATTAAGTGGGCTGCTTTGTCCACAATGATACAAAGGTTCTTGAGCTTTGTTGTTGGAGCTGCACTCATCCAGACAAGTAGAGAGTATTCCATCATACTCCTGACTTGTGTCTTGTAGATTGGGCATAGGCTTTAAGGAGTCAGAAGGTGAGTTACTCACTGCAGGATTCCTAGCCTCTGACCTGTTTTCATAGCCATTGTATTTACATGGCTGGTCCAGTTGAGTTTCTGGTCAATGGCAACACTCAGAATGTTGATAATGGGGGTTTCAGTGATGGTAATGCCATTACATGTCAAGGGATGATGGTTAAATTATTTCTTCTTGGAGATGGTAATTGCCCAGCGTTTGTGTGGCACAAATGTTACTTGCCACTTTTCAGCCCAAGGCTTGCTGCCTTTGGACATGGACTGCTTCCAGGAGTTGAATTGAAGGTCACTAAGTAAGAAGTTGAAGATGTTTGGGCCTAGGACATTATCCTGAGGAACTCTTGCAGAGATGGTGCTGAGATGACTTACCTCTAACAACCACAACTGACTTCCCAAGTGCCAGGTATGACTACAACCAGCAGAGAGTTTTCCCCGATTCCCATTGACTCCATTTTTGCCAGGGATTCTTAGTGCCACACTCAGTCAAATACAACCTTGATGTCATGGGCAGTCGATCTCACTTCATCTCTAGAAATCAGTTCATTGGTCCATAATTGAACCAAAGCTGTAATGAGATCAGGATAGCAAATGTTGTCCTCTTGTTCAGGAGGGTGAGTAGAGACAACCCTGGTAATTATAGACAAGTGAGCCTTACTTTGGTTGTGGGTAAAGTGTTGGAAAAGGTTATAAGAGATAGGATATATAATCATCTAGAGAGGAATAAGTTGATTAGGGATAGTCAACACGGTTTTGTGAAGAGTAGATTGTGCCTCACAAACCTTATTGAGTTCTTTGAGATGGTGACCAAACAGGTGGATGAGAGTAAAGTGGTTAATGTGGTGTATATGGCTTTCATAAGGCATTTGATAAGGTTCCTACAGTAGGCTATTGCACAAAATATGAAGGCAAGGGATTGAGGGTGATCGAGCCATTTGAATCAGAAATTGGCTGGCTGAAAGAAGACAGAGGGTGGTGGTTGTTGGGAAATGTTCATCGTGGACTTCAGTTACTAGTGGTGTACCGCAAGGATCTGTTTTGGGGCCACTGCTGTTTGTCATTTTTTATAAATCACCTAGATGAGGGCATAGAAGGATGGGTTAGTAAATTTGTAGATGACACTGAGGTCAGTGGAGTTGTGGATAGTGCTGAAGGATGTTGCAGGTTAATGAGGAACATAGATAAGCTACAGAGCTGGGCTGAGAGGTGGCACCACTGCTGTTTGTCATTTTTATAAATCACCTAGATGAGGGCATAGAAGGATGGGTTAGTAAATTTGTAGATGACACTGAGGTCAGTGGCGTTGTGGATAGTGCTGAAGGATGTTGCAGGTTAATGAGGAACATAGATAAGCTGCAGAGCTGGGCTGAGAGGTGGCAAATGGAGTTTAATGCGGAAAAGTGTGAGGTGATTCATTTTGGAAGGAGCAACAGGATTAAAGAGTACAGCGCTAATGATAAGATTCTTGGTGGTGTACATGAGCAGAGAGATCTTGGTATCCATGTACATAGATCCCTGAAAGTTGCCACCCAGGTTGATAGCGTTGTTAAGAAGACATATGGTGTGTTAGCTTTTATTGGTAGAGGGATTGAGTTTCGGAGCCACGAGGTCATGTTGCAACTGTAGAAAACTCTGGTGTGGCCGCACTTGGAGTATTGCATACAGTTCTGATCACCACATTATAGGAAGGATGTGGAAACTTTGGAAAGGGTTCCTGGTATGGAGGGAAGGTCTTATGTGGAAAGACTGAGGGACCTGAGGCTGTTTTTGTGAGAGAGGAGAAGGTTGAGAGATGACTTAATTGAGACAAATAAGATAATCAGAGGGTTAGATAGGTTGGACAGTGAGACCCTTTTTCCTCGAATGGTGATGGCTAGCACGAGGGGACATAGCTATAAATTGAGGAGTGATAGACATAGGACAAATGTCAGAGGTAGTTTCTTTAATTAGAGAGTAGTAGGGGCGTGGAAAGCACTGCCTGCAACAGTAATAGACTTGCCAACTTTAAGGGTATTTAAATGGACATTGGATAAACATATTTTTACATTAGATTCCCTACAGTATGGAAACAGGCCCTTCAGCCCAACAAGTCCACACCGACCCTCTGAACAGTAACTACCCAGACCCATTTCCCTACCCTATATTTACCCCTGACTAATGCACTTAACACTATCGGCAATTTAGCATGGCCAATTCACCTGACCTGCACATCTTTGGATTGTGTGAAGAAACCAGAGCACCCAGAGGAAACCTGTGCAGACACAGGGAGAATGTGCAAACTCCACACAGACACTTGCCTGAGGCAGGAATCGAACCTGGGTCCCTAGCACTGTGAGGCAGCAGTGCTAACCACTGAGCCTCTGTGACACCCAATGGATGAAAATGGAATAGTGTAGGATAGGTAGGCTTCAGAATGGTTCCACATGTTGGAGCAACATCGAGGTCTGAAGGGCCTCTACTGTGCTGTAATGTTCGATGTTCTATGATTAGGAAAGTATCAAGTTCTGGAGCATGCGTCTTCATGTACTTTGCTGGAATATTGTCAGGACCTGTAGACTTTGCAGTATCCAATGCCTCCAACTGCTTCCTGCTATCATGTGGAGTGAATCGAATTCTTAGAGGACTGGCATTTGTGATTTTGGAGAAACTGAAATCTACTCAGCATTTCTATCTGAAATTGTCACGAATGCTTCAACCATATCTTTTGCACCAATGTATTGGACTTGTCCACCATTTCACTATCTGTGGAGGCTCCTCCTCCAGTGAATTGTTTAGTTTTCCACTGCCATTTACGACTGAATGTGGCAGAAATACAGAACTTAGATGTACAGAGGAACCTCGATTATCTGAAGGACACGGGCAGGGAGTATGTAGTTTGGATAATCGAATTCCTGATAATTGAATGCCCGATAACATAGTTTAGCCAAGCATCGGGACCTTGCAATCTTGCCAGATAATCCAATATTCAGATATTCGAATGCCAGATAATTGAAGTTCCTCTGTAGTCCATTTGGTATGGAATTGCTTAACACTGTCTATCACTTGTTGCTTATAGTTTTGACAGGTAATCAGTCTTGTGCTGCAGGTTCACCAGGTTAACACCTCATTTTTACATCTCATTGACACCTGGTGCTGCTCCTGGCATGCCTTCATGCACTTTTCATTGTGGGGGAGGGTGATTGAAGATCATAGCAGCATCCCAGTGTAAGTTTGTCATTGCTGGCTGAACTCATCACAGATCAATGATCTCCCTAAAGTGTACAGCATAGTAAAGCTCTGTCACCTTCTACTTTTTATCCTGAGCAGAATCAGATTTCAGCATTTGGCCTTTTTCTGTGTTAAAGTATTGCTCCATGATTTCCTTTACTTAGTGATTCATTGTAATAAACAGTAAATTTCACTTTTTTTCAAGATTAAGACAGCCTTTAACATCCGAGTGACTGCTGTACTATGTCACAGATGTCAGGAAAGCTCCTGCATTTGCCACAGGTCTCTGCTATAATGATTGATTTCAAATACAATATCCTTTCAAAGTGTAACTTGCTTGGTATAAATAGTCCGATGGAGAGATGAAAAACAGCCCAGGTGTTGCTGTCATTATTTCTAAACACTGACTGACATTCTTTTCATATAGTTTATAGCAGCAAAAGTGCCAAACTATTTATTCATTTGCGTAACTGAAATTTATATCTTGTTGAAACGTGCAGTTGTGCCACTGGTTCGGAGTTAGTACGGGCAGAGATTATCTTCAATTTGTAGAAAGATCGCCAACTGCATTCCAACAGTCAGAGATTGGGCAGGCTTCAACAAGAGAATTAGTTGAACAACATTAAACTTGCAGCAGAAGTCTATTTTTGTGCGTTGAAATAAATTGGATCCTAAAAACTGGGGATTGGCTGGGAATTAGGAGGCAGATAGGAGAGATAAAGGGAACTAAAAGAGTAAAAGCAAATTACTGCGGATGCTGGAATCTGAAACCACCAAAAGAGAAAATGCTGGAAAATCTCAGCAGGTCTGGCAGCATCTGTAAGGAGAGAAAAGGGCTGACATTTTGAGTCTAACTGACCCTTTGTCAAAGATAAAGGGAACATTTTCTAATTGGTAGTTTGTGATCAGAGGCAGGTAATCAGTTACTGAGAATATAAATCTATTTCATTTTGAACTGGTGCTGGCTCACCCCCAACCATCATGAGTTGAGGTCACTAATGCCAAAGTTTCCTTGCTCCATGACAGAGCAGTAACTCTGAAAGGCTATAGTCCCACCAATGATTAGGCCTGTAGAAGGATTTGCATTCCATTCTTATGTTCCAGCTGGTTTTGGGAGTCTTCAGTGTGACTATTCTCTATTGGCCGGCTGGGGACCCTCCATGTCCAGGCACCACTGTGATTTTCCAAGTTATCTTATCAGTACCCATCTCCTCCAGTGGGACTGCAAATGTTGAGTCAGAAATATCAGGAGGTGGAATTCAATATCGGGAACTGTGAAGTCATCTACTTTGGATCAAGAGGGAGGTTTTTTTGATGAAGGAGGGGAAGTGCGTGTTTCTGATAGGACTCTAATAGGGTTACACTACGTTGACTCCTGGGGTCGTCATCACTGCTAAGCCACTAAATGTGAATCCTAGCATGCATTTCTCATTGGCATCATGGATGAATGTTATGCAAACCACCCAAGTTGCTACCCTAGTAGGTATCTCTTTAAATCATAAATGAAGACCAATTCTCTTTTGTCATAGAAATCAAAAGTAAATCAATACTATTAATCTTTGTGTAAATACAAATTTGTCTATCTGTTTTTTCTGTTGTTTGAACACTTGCGGTTTTGTGCCTCGCTTTTTCTCAGGACTCTTGCAATGGTAATTAGCAACACTGCTGTTTTGTTACCCCATTGAAAAACTCCCGAAATACTAATTCAGAAACTTCTTTTCAGACTTGTAACCATTTCCTTCCTGTATGATCTGATCATCTGGGGTTGATATGACTAAGATGCACTATCAGTGTAAGAAAGAAGACATTTCAATGCTTCTACTTTCTTAATAACGACATCTAAATATCAATTATCAGAAAGCAGCAAAGTCATAGGGGTTTTTATACCCCGCAAAAACCCCAATGAATTTGCTGCTTTCTGATAATTGATATTTAGATGCATTGAAATGTCTTCTTTCTTACACTTAATATTCAACAGAGGTAAGTTGTAATTCAACAAAACTATAAATGTAATGCATGAGATACTGCCTCTGCATGTCTCAGTTTAAAAAGTTAGTGTTTGAGCAAGTTTTAGATTCAAACCTAGGCCTTACATGTAATAATGCACCACCACATTTAGATTGACATTATTAAGTCTCAAGCCAAAAATAAAGCCAAACTAAAATATTTACCTGTATTAGTCACTTATGCAACTGTACTGAAGCATTATGAATTTTGTTGGAATTTTAATTAGGGCCATATATCATGAATTCTACTGCTGTAGATTCCAGACCAATCACTGCACATTAAGCCTTGAATAGCATACACTTTTGGCCTGAAGGTTGACTTTGGTTTTGGATTACACAGACGGTTGCAGTTTAGGTGCGTACAGCTCCACGATAGGCTTCAGTGTTTTCGGTATTGTAGGTTCTTCCAATTGGATAGTGGTGCATCAACACAAGACATTGGTTATTGGTCAGCCATTGTTAATGAAAATATGCCATTTGTTGAATTTCATATTTAAACAACATATCACTTGCTAAAATGATAGATCTCTTTCAGATATTACAACCCTTTCTTGTCATTTATTAGGAGAATTAACCTGTTGCAGTGTAACATCTCATGACAGATCCTGAAGATTTCTACTTTTACTCAATGACTATGATTTATGTGTGGAAATTTGTTGCATAATAATACCCAGGAACACTTTTCTTAGCTGATCTTTTAAATATCAATTTACTTATTGCTAAACATTTGCTGAACTTTTGCTTTCTGGTTGATATTTTAGATTTGCCTGAAATCACAAGACAAAGGGGTGAATTTTCGTTGGCATTTCACACTCAAAATCATCAAGGTTGGCTTGCATTCTGACTTCTGTTCCTTGTACACACATAATTATACCTGGCTGACTTGTTGGAGATGGCTCACATGCCTCGTTTACACCTCGGAAATCAAGAATCTGTGATAAATATGATAGGCTCGTGGCAGTTTCAGGTGCCAATTGATGAGGCCTTAATTAAAGCATTATCCAACCATACTACATTCCATATAATTTGTTTTGCACTTAACGTATCAACGAAATAAGACCATGTTGGATCTTGACACACTGCCATCTCCTGTGTTGGTTTCATTGGTTGGAGAATGTTTAGAGAGAGATCACTAAAAGAGATTGTTCCCGATTAGGTTCAAAATATTTAAAGCAAATGCCTTCAGTTCAATACAGCACAGGAGTGGGTCCTTTGGCTCACCAAGCCTGCACCAATGCTATTCCTTATTTAGACCCACTACTTATTGCCCAAGCAGGTTCACCTCCCCCGCCCCCCACACCCGACTGTTCATGTGTCTATCAAGGTATACCTTAAATGTTACTAACGTGCGTGCTTCCACCATTTCCATTGGTAGTGCATTCCAGGCACCCACCACAGTCTGTGAGAAACACTTTCTCCCTCTCACTTTGAGCCTGTGCCCAATCGACATTGGCATACTATAATTACTGCTCCCCCTGACAATCTGACATGGCACTTATTTAACTATCTTTGCAGTATGAAAAGCTGTATGACACATAGAAGAATGAGGCTTATCAGAATTTGAATACTTCTGGGTCCAATCTTGTGTTCAGTCAAGTGATCTATATGAACTACAAATTCAGATAAAATAATCAGGGTACCATCACTATTCCAAGTGTATCTCAGCCAAGGTAAGATTTGCAGTTCATCTTTCATAGGTTTACAAAGTTGACAAATATTCACTTTGGAATCTTCCACAATTTTAAAATATTGTCATTAACTCTATGTGTCCATTGATGTTGCCACTGATAGCGATGACACAATCTAATCACATTTTCTTTGTAATAATCATTGCAACTCCTCCCATGCCACAAGTTGCTTAGGCACAATTGCTGTATGACAACCTTGAGCTAAAACTAAACAGCTGTCCAAATTAGGCCAATTTACTTACCTGACACACTTCATTACTACTGCCACACTGAGCTGCTACGTATGTCAAGAAACTGCATGCGTGTTTTTCTTTCCTGCTCCTCCCAGTATTTTCAAGGGAGAATCAAGCATATTGGATCATATCATAGGAAAAAACGACTGCATATGTTGGATTCTGTACTGAAAACAACAAATGTTGAAGATCACAGTGGGTCAGACAGCATCCATGGAGAGAGAGCAAGCTAATATTTTGAGTTTAGATGACACTTCATCAGAGCTGAAGTGTGGAGGGGACAGCATTTATGCTATGGTTTTGGTGGGGTGGGGTGGGTTGGTAGTTCATGAAAAAAGATGTTGATAATTCAGATTATGTGAGAATAGCAGAACAATGATGTGTCTCCTGCCAGATTTGAAAGGTCAGTAAGTGGAATGGGGTGGAGGTGGGGAGGATATGATAATAAGCTAAAAAGAAGTGGGAGTTGTTTCATAATTTGAAGGTGTTGGACTCAAGTCCAGAAGGCTGTAATGTGCCTACTCTGAAGATAAAAATCTGTTGTAGTGGTCACAAGGCCTTCTTACCCATTTTCAGTACATGAGTAGGTTTAGGGTGAGAGGGGAAAGATATAAAAGAGACCTAAGGGGCAGCTTTTTCACGCAGAGGGTAGTACGTGTATGGAATGAGCTGCCAGAGCATGTGGTAGAGGCTGGTACAATTGCAACATTTAAGAGGCATTTGGATGGGTGTATGAATAGGACGGGTTTGGAGGGATATGGGCCGGGTGCTGGCAGTGGGACTAGATTGGGTTGGGATATCTGGTCGGCATGGACGGGTTGGACCGGAGGGTCTGTTTCCATGCTGCACATCTCTATGACTCTATGAGTGTATTGAATCATGTGAAATAGGAAGTCCAAATTTTGATTTATAATTGCTTCAGTTGGTATCAACTATTCCAGCCTAGCACAGTGATCCTCCTTGACTACAAAATTAGAGTCATAGAGATGGACAGCAGGAAACAGACCCTCAGTCAAACTTATCTATGCTGACCAGATATCCTAAATTAATCTAGTTCCATTTGCCATCACTTGGCCCATATCCTTCCAAATCTTCCTATTGATGTGCTTTTTACATTTTATAATTGTACAAGCCTCCACCACTTCCTCTAGGAGAAAGTGAGGACTGCAGATGCTGGAGATCAGAGCTTAAAAATGCGTTGCTGGAAAAGCGCAGCAGGTCAGGCAGCATCAAAGGAGAAGGAGAATCGA
>NC_057721.1:67013044-67029477 GCF_004010195.1 Chiloscyllium plagiosum | reverse complement strand
TCGAACTCAGCACCGCCTTCCTAACCTGCAATCTTCTTCCTGACCTCTCCGCCCCCACTCCGGCCTATCACCCTCACCTTGACCTCCTTCCACCTATCACATTTCCAAAGCCCCTCCCCCAAGTCGTTCCTCCCTACCTTTTATCTTAGCCTGCTTGGCACACCCTCCTCATTCCTGAAGAAGGGCTTATGCCCGAAACGTCGATTCTCCTCCTTTGATGCTGCCCAACCTGCTGCGCTTCTCCACCACTTCCTCTGGCAGCTATGCGTGAAAAAGTTGCCCCTTAGATCCCTTTTATGTCTTTCCCCTCTCATTCTAAAATGATGCCATGTAGTTCTGGACTCCCCCACCTGAAGGAAAAGAACTATTTACCCTATCCATGCCCCTCATGATTTTATAAACCTGTGTAAGGTTATCCCTCAGCCTCTGATGCTCCAGGGAAAACAGCCTCAGGCTGTTCAGCCTCTCCCTATAGCTCAAATCCTCCAATCCTGGCAACATCCTTGTAAATCTTTTCTGAACCCTTTCAAGTTTCACAACATTATTGCTAATAGCAGGGAGACTAGAAATGCATACAACATTCCAAAAATAGCCTAACCAATGTCCTGCACAGCGACAACATGAAGTCCCAACTCCTATACTCAATGCTCTGACGAATAAAAGAAAGCAAATAAACAGCTTCTTCACTATCCTATCTAGCTGCGACTCCCATTTCAATGAACTATGAACCTGCACTCCAAGTTCTTTATGTTCAGCAACACTCTCCAGGACCTTACCATTTAGTGGATAAGTCCTGCTCTGATTTGCTTTCCTAAAATGCAGTACCTCGCATTTATCTAAACTAAACTCCATCTGCCACCCCTCGTCCCATCTGAACAAGATCCCATTGTACTCTGAGGTAGCCTTCTTCACTGTCCACTACACCTCCAATTTTGGTGTCATCTGCAAACTTACTAACTATTCCTCAAATGTTCACATCCAAATCATTTATATAAGTGACAAAACACAGTGGACCCAGCACCAATCCTTTTGGCACTCCACTGGTCACAGGACTCCAGTCTGAAAAATGACCCTCCACCATCACCCTCTGTCTTCTATCTTTGAGCCAGTTCTGTATCCAAATGATGAGTTCTTCCCCATTTCTACGTGATCTAACCTTGCTAAACAGTATACCATAAGGAACCTTGTCAACACCTTATTGTAGTCCATATTGACCACCACTCTGTCCTCATCAATCCTCTTGATTACTTTAAAAAAACTCCATAAAATTTGCGAGACATGACTTCCCATGCACAAAGCCATGTTGACTAACCCTATTCAGTCCTTGCCTTTCCAAACACATGTACATCCTGTTGCTCCTACTCCAACAACTTGCCCATCACTGATGTCAGACTCACTGGTCTATAGTTCCCTGGCTTATCCTTACCGCCCTTCTTAAACAGTAGCACCACATTAGCCAACCTCCAGTCTTCCAGCACTTCACCTGTGACTGTCGATGATTCAAATATCTCAGCAAGGGGCCCAGTAATCACTTTCCTAGCTTCCCACAGAGTTCTAGGGTAAACCACATCAACAAGGACAGAAACCCCCGGTCCTCATCTTCCACCCAACCAACCTCTGTCTAAGGCACCAAAGGAGCCTTCCACATCCATCAAAGTTTCACCTGCACTTCCACATGTCATTAACTGTATCTGTTGCTCCCGATGCGATCTCCTCTACATTGGGGAGGAAGAATGCCTATTCGCAGAGTGCTTCAGAGAACATCTCCAGGACATCTGCACCAATCAACCCATGGCCAAACATTTCACCTCCCCTCTCACTCTGCCCGAGGACATGCAGCTCCTGGGCCTCCTCCATCACCACTCAGCACCTGGAGGAAGAATGCCTCATCTTCCACCTCAGAACCCTTCAACCCCAGGGCATCAATGTGGACTTTATCAGTTTCCTCATTTCCCCTCCCCCCACCTTACCCCAGTTCCAAACTTCCAGCTCAGCATCAGCCTCATGACCCGTCCCATCTGTCCATCTTCCTTCCCACCTATCTGCTCCACCCTTCTCTCCATCCTATCACCATTATTCCCACCTCATCTACCTATTGTACTCTCAGTTACCTTCTCCCCAGCCCCAACATCCTCCCATCTATCTCTCTACATCGGAGGCTCCGAGCCTCATTCCTGATGAAGGGCTTTTGCCCAAAACGTCAATTTTCCTGCTCCTCTGATGCTGCTTGACCTGCTGTGCTTTTCCATCACCTCACGCTCAACTCTGATCTCCAGCATCTGCAGTACTCACTTGCACCTCATCAGGTCCTTGGAACCTTGATGCGTTTTAAGAGATCGAGCACCTCCTCCTCTGTAATATGGACATTTTTCAGTTGCTAAGGGTTTCATTTCCTGATCACTTTGCAGGAAACTATAAGGGTGTGGATGTTGAATCAGGATAGGATCGCTTTGATTGTGATGATTCGTAGAAATAGCTTTCAAGTGCTAATACTATTGGATCAATTTAAAACTAATCTGGAATGAAAGCTAGTGACTGCAACAGTGAGAAATTAACCCGTCAATTTCCATAAAGGCTGAAACATTTACTCATTGTCAGTTAATTATGACAAGTGCTTGAGTTGAAAAATGGAAAAGAATCACACCATTCAATTGCCAGGCAATGACCATCTCTAACAGAAGTTCAATTCACTTCACTTCCTATTGACATTCAGTGACATTAAAATAGTGAAATGATTTGGTAATGGCAAAAACACTATGTAACTGCAAGGTTGGTCATTATTAGCAAGAAACTAACCTGTGCCACCTATATAAATGCGACTGTCAGCAGAGAAAGTCAAAATTGAATTCTGAAAGGCAAACTGGCTCACTTCTTGACCTGCAGACTGACAGAATGTGTCCAGAAATACATCCCATTTGTCTGAATGAGGTAACTTTACCAATGAGCTCAACACCATCTATTGCAAAGCTAATTGTGCTTCACATCTCCCATGAATGATTTATACTCTCCATTACTTTAGTGCCAGGGCTGCAATTTCTACTATCTACAAGACAGGCTTTTGCAACATGCCAAGGCTTCTTTGGGAACCTTCACCAGCTGAAGGGACAAAGATTGCATGCAAACACTTATCTTCCATTTTTTTTCCAAATCACATCCATCCCAATTTAGACATGCATTTTCATTGTGTCATCATTTCTGGAATAAAATCCTGACATTCCTGACATAACACCATTGTAGGAGCACATGGGACCAATTTTCTTGCCTGGAGTGATTTATCATTTATTTTAAACAATCATTCAAAAAAAGTAAGTAAATCAAGTTTCAGAAAATGGATTTATTATTTCAAAAATATATTGAAACCACAACCGTTTATACAAAAAAATTAATATTACAAATTCTAATCACTGTACAGGAAATTACACGTTTTGCATCATTTGAAAAACCTCCAAAATTATGTAAAATATTTTCCCAGCTTGTTTCATACAATTCTCAAATTCAATGCAGATAACCAGCTGCAACACTTGCCTTTTCTAGGTTTCTTATAATTTATATATAAAATTAATCTCCTTGTACCTGACCCAAAATAAACTAATAACATTTTTCTTTTGCTTAGATGGTCTAAGTTCTGCATATCCAATCTGAGGCACACAGACATAGAAAACCTGAGGTGAACCATTGCAGGGTAAGATTCAAACTTCCTTGCCTTATAATTATTAACAGTAAAAAGACTGATCATAATGAAAGGGCAGTTTCATTAAATGAGCTTCTAGCATCTGGGAAGTTGTCTCAATTCATGACCCAGTCATGTAAGTTAATTCAAAACATTTTCCATTGATTAACCAACAGAAATACTTTAAGATAGCTCTTGGTACTTCAGCCTATCAAAAATATTTGCTGCAAGCAACCCTACAAGTAAGCCATATAAATAATATATACACATATTTACAGAAACTTTTTAATGCATGGTAAATTAGAAAAGACCAGTGATAGAATCCTTCACCAGTATATTGCTGTAAAAGGACTGCATTTTTAGTTACCTTCTAAAAAACGCTGTATTTGTACAACTCTCCCACACTTCAGCCACTCCAGCCTTAATGCCTTATAATGCCTTTTATAATCCCCTAACCTTGGCAGCAAAAAAAAATGATAGCTGTGTGATAGGAAACAGCTGCCAGAGTCATTTATAAAGCTGTTAAATTACCTTGCAGTGTTTAAACGCTGACTTTTAAATGCTATCAAGCAGTTTCATGCCTTCACTAAAAGGACAGCACTAATTCTTGAAACAGTCAACACAAAAGGCAACGACATATGGGAACTCTTGGTTTTACAGGCTACAGATGTGACTACCAGTGCGAGGGATTAATGATTGTTTTGCATGTTAAACTATTTCCTGATAGTTGCTTAGCAACTGTTCAACATTTCCATGTTTTGATCAGAAGACATTGGCCTTTGGTCTCGGAGTAACATTTTACATTTATCAAAGAAATATACAAAGATGTGAACAACTCCAGTGTAGGATGCAATCCACTATTTTGAAGGACGTGACTATGTTGGGGCTGATGTGAACTTGTATCAACATTTGTAGCCCAATTCTCAGCAAACCAAACTGTTTCATGTGGCAGACAAATATTAACTAATTTGAGATGAAAGGTATCATAGAACAATAGACAAGTGTTGGGCTTGGGGGAATGACCCTGAATTGCAAATAAAACACTCCCACTTTATGGAAACACCTTTGGTCTGAAACTACAATAGCACAACGGCACTCATGTTATTGTTAAACAATTTGTTGCTGGCACTAGATAGCTTGTAGAAGTTCTCAATATTTTCAACAAAAAGAAGAAAGAAAAGCTCTTTTTTAACATTCAGCAACTTGCAATCAGAAGGAAAAATGCATTGATGCACTGAATTGATGTAATGGATCAATACTTCACGCCTCCACCAGGTAAGCAGTAACTATATTAGAAGGGGTTCCATTGCCAGTTGTCACCTTTGGCAAAACAAAATCAAAGGAAGATGCCTCCTAACTGCCCCTCACTGCAGAACCCACATGTCGCCCACCACATTAGACCGGTCCATAGTGAAATCATTTGGCCACTGCCATTCCCATTCTCACTGTTAGGTAATTACAGAATAAAATAAAGTGTATATAAAGGGACAGCAAACACATCAATCCTCAGTGTCTGGCTGGACTCCGAGCATAGCGTGAAGTTCCTCTGCTGTGTATCCCAGCAGGTTGTGAAGGTCGCAGACGAAACGGTAGACATATCTTTTGCCACAGGTCTTATGGATGATGTTCTTGTCATAGTAATAGCGCAACCCCCTGCTCAATTTCTCATAGTTCATTTTGGGTTTGTTCTTGCGCTTGCCCCATCGCCGAGCAACCTGTGACCCAACAAGAAAGCAGGAAAAGGTGTTAGCACATTCAGCATCACTGCTGCAGCAAACCAGCAGATCACTTTCTAAAACTGCTGTGCTGGTGAACATAATAACTTGGTCAATAAGACTCAAAATTGGTATGAATTGGCATTAGATAATTTTGACTATGTACAGTTACTTTAAATTCTCTCCTCTTTCTGTACAGTATTTAATTCCTCTAGGCCTTTCTGCATGAACTGCATTCTGGGGCTGAGTGTGACCAATTTTCAGGCCCATGTCAATATTGCCCTTGTCCCAAACACTAGACTACCATTCCTTTCCAGTGGAGCTTCTCTTCAGTTGCTGCCTCCCCAAGATGACTCAACTAGGATCATAACTATTGGTACCAGGCATTACTGGATGAGGAATGAGGACACAAGCCTTCTATCTGAGGGCTACAAATATGAATCCTGGTGTGGTGCACATCCTGGTCATTCACACTATGACTCAAGAGATTCCAGAGTAGCCAACATGTGTTAATGTCTATTCAATTCTTATTCTAATATTCCCCTTAGAAGAATCCAACATGAATTCAATTCATAATATGAATTTAAGTGACATATTAAAGTTTCAAACTCCTTAATAATCATTAACTGTTTGTGCACTTTCAAATCAGATATTCAACCTTAAAATTATTAAATACAAGAAGCCAAGGATTTCACATTGCAAACTCTGCATAAACTGATTAGGTGGTAGCTTCTTTTGTCTGAAACTTTCACTTTCTCTGAAAATAGCTAGGGACTGTCTGCCAAATGTCCAGTATTTTGCTTTATGTCTTGAAAATGTGACTGTACCCACCCCCAACCCATATGCTGATAATTTAGGAGGTTCTTACTTCATCAGGGTCAGTTAGTTTAAACTCCCATCCGTCGCCGGTCCAGCTGATAAACGTCTGACAGGATTTATCTGTCAGTAACTCCAAAAGGAACTGCCAAAGTTGAATGGGTCCACTTCCTGCACAAACAAGTTTAAAGAAGGATGCAAATTAAAAATGGAAACACATTGTGGTGGTTGAAACTTTCACAACAATGCCTCAGCTCAGGATCTTGGAAACGGATTATTTTTGCCAAAGTTGTAGATCAGTCAATTCTTATTATCAGGCATAAAAACAACACTGCAAATATTCCCAGATTCTGTAACCTAACATGAAAAGTCAAGTGGTTTCTCAACCACTGGCATTTTATTCTGAAGTAAGATATTTTGAAAAATGATAGTACTTTTGTGAGAAATTGTCAGCCATTCATTGCTAATCATATAAATCAAAACAAGTGGAATGGCTGATCATGAACTGGGATTTTTTTACTCAATAGTAATCTATTGCAAAATACTGCCTTAAGTCTAGTTAATGAGTCAGCAATTGCAACCTAATTTGCAGATCGTTAAACATGCAAGACACAGGGCTTTCTTTTTGCCAGCTGGGATATCTGATTATGACTAAGTCACAAGCTCTGTGGGAAGACCTCAGCTGTCTCTGCTGAAAGATGATGCTGTTACGTATTTCTTCAGAAATCCCAGCAACATGTACTGTGGAACAGGTCAAAAGACTAGCAATTGGTTTTACTTCAGTCCTCGTCCCCTCACTTTCCACAAGCGCTTGCTCTGTAATTTTCATGGGAACTGGCAGCCCTCCACTTCTCATGGTTGTGAGTTGATGTACAGGTACTGTTTTCCTTTTCCAATTGGGAAAAATTCAAAGATCCGTAGATAGCACAATCAAGATCCACAATATTACCATCTTGATGGACAAGTCAGCAGATACATGCGTGCACCAGGATTTGCAAGTTCCCCTCCAAGCCACTCATCAGCCTGATTTGGAAATGTATCACAGTCAGTTCCCGGATCAAAATCTTTGAATTCCCTCTCTTGCCAGTTCAGGAAAGAAGCTTACCACCACCTGCTTAGGGGCAAGAAATACTGGCCCAGCCAGCAAAGCTCACATCCCAAAAGTGAATTAAAAAAACACAAAGAATCGCTTACCAGTGAATCCGGCCAACACTGCCGCTGGAATGACCGGTTTTCCTTGCTCCAATGGCTCTTTTCTCTCTTGGATGTAATCTTTGAAGGAGATATTTGGTTTGTTTGGACACAGAGGCTGGCTATATTCATCTTCAAAGCTATCCTGAGAGGGTACACGTTGCATGTCACACAAAGATGACTGACTGTTCCAGGATTTCAGCATCGCCCCTGTACTGTCAAAACTATCCATGCTTTCAAGAGATCCTGGCTTCCTGCTTTCAACTGATAAAAAGAAAGAGAAGTTTGGTAATGCACATAAAAAGGAAATTACAGAAGTATCTTCTTCCCATCTCCCTTTATAGAATTCTTCAGATTATTTGACATTGCCCTTTATTCCAATTCTGTAACTTTCTGTATTGCCTGTGAAACTATGGACAAGATTACAACTCACAAGCTCATTCATCTGGCATTAAAAATGAGGCCCGATACGTACACACCACACACTTACCATGATCGATTATGCCAACTTGCAGACTGTTCACTTGCTTTTGCTGCACGGGGTAGTAGGTCATATCCACCTTATCCAGGTGTGGGTTAGAAAGATTCGGGAAGCTTTGGTTCAAATTGAGAAAATCTTGATTGTTTGAATCCGATGAGATCTGACAAACTTCTGACAGGAAACTTCCAGTAAGATCAGAAAGTTGACCTCCACATTGGGTCTGATTGGAGCAGAACGCTGAAATATATTTCAAAACAAAGCAGCCAAATCAACTGGATTGTTATTTAAACTGTCACCTCCATTTGGTCTGAATGGGATAGAGTCAATAAGAACCAAAACTTCAACTATCACTTCAAATCTAAATATTTGCTACTGCAGTCATTATTTACTGGAATTATTTGATGCTCAATAGTGGCCATACCAACAGTTGGCCCCTATATGTCTCACACTCGATGCAGTTTTCATACCCTCCAGCTCCATTCTTCTTGCAAATGGCTGATTTGACCTTGCTGATGTACAATGAACTACTGCCTGAAAAGCTAGATTAACTCTGTATGCATAATGCCCATTAAATGTAGGAGTCAAAGTCAAACTAGAAAACTGATATTTTTCAAAGATAATGTGAATAAACTGCTGAACTTAACTTTCTCAGTGATTAAGCACAAATTATTCTGTTTAGTGTTAAAAAAAATCACATTTTTATTGAGTGAAGGATATCAATTTAAACCAAACCTAAACAAACCAGTCTAATCTGCATTCATCTTGGAGTTGTTCCTGACCAGACATGTTTCCAAACATTGACAAACAGAACTAACCTAACTAAATGTTTTGACAAGGGTAGGCTGTAACTCAGAACACAAAACCCAATATGCAAAAGAAAAGTAGTTATTATGAGTAATGTTATCTAACCTGACTGCTGAAATAAGAGCCAAGAGCTGGAAAAATTCCTCAAGCCACAACAATTAGATTCTTATTGATTTCAGAATGTGTCTATTAAGAGCAGGGCTGGAATTACATGGAGGTGACACAGGGGTTTTGGACAGAGGTTACAGAGCAAGCAACAGAACCATGGTGCTAGTTTTGATAAGGCAATTGCTGAATTCTGAGCCAAATCAGTCAAAGGTCATCGACTAAGCTGCTAGATCAGGACCCTGGGGCAGTAATTCCTGCTTGCCAGGAGCTGCATGCTCTTCGAAGACTCCAGATAATGGACCAATCCAGTACATAGGCTGTTAGGAGGGATTTCACAGTGAAGGCTGGCTCATCAACAAGGACAGAGAGGGGGCTCTTAGTCATTGAGTCCTATGGGAACAGACGTTTTGGTTCAACTCATCCATGCTGACCAAGTTTCCGCCCAAACTAAACTAGTCCCACTTGCTTGCGTTTGGCCCAGCCCCCCCTAGA
This sequence comes from Chiloscyllium plagiosum, assembly GCF_004010195.1. NCBI lineage: Eukaryota > Metazoa > Chordata > Chondrichthyes > Orectolobiformes > Hemiscylliidae > Chiloscyllium > Chiloscyllium plagiosum. The sequence goes on along the minus strand of NC_057721.1, from coordinate 67,020,200 downwards.
ACTTTCCTATTCATATGCCTATCTTTTAAATGTAGTAACTGTACCTTCATCTACCACTTCCTCTGACAGTTCACTCCACTTTTGAAATACCCTCTGTGAGAAGGTTGCTCCTCAGGTCCCTTTTAAATCTTTCTCCCCTCATCTTAAAATTATGCCCCCTAGTTTTGAACTCCCCCACCCCAGGGAAAAGACCTTTGCTATTCATCTTATCTATGCCCCTCATGATTTTATCAACCTCTATAAAGTCACACCTTAACTTCCTACACTCCAGTGTAAAATGTCCCAGCCCATCCTTATAACTCAAACCCTCTGTTCCCGGTAACATTCTGGCAAATATTTTCAGAATCCTATGCAACTTAATACTATGCTTAGTGTCCTATCACTTCTTGGTGCTCAGCCCATTGACCAAGCCCAGTCTAGTGAGACTGCTTGCTTGGCATTTCCCTACCATGTGGTCTTTTCTGTTTGATTAAAAGGTTGCCTAGCCACCAAACCCACATTTGAGGAGGGCATTATACCTCCCCAACTGCCAGGATAAGGCAAATTGGTTTTCAATATTCCTAGCAATCTCGTATTGTGAAAAGACAGACACTCAGAACGTGGGTGACTTTTTATAAAAGGCTTGTTGGCTTGCTGAACATTCCATGTTCATCTTGTTTTCATGGGGTGGCTGCAATGTCTTTTCTAAAATTAGTGACTCAGAGAATTGGGCTCCCCCCCGTGACCCCCAACCCCACCAGACCCCGGTCAATCAGTCGAATTTTCATCCATACTCCCTGATCAAATTACCCCATCCACAAACTGGGTTTTGTTTTCATTCATGCAACAGGCAGTTAAAGAAACCCATCCAGGAATTTTGGTGCAAGTTCAAATAAAACTGTATGGTGCTCCCTTGTTAATGGGATATCTTGACAGGGCTGTTTTAATACCATATACGTTGATGATATATGAAAATGCATCATCTATAGACGGGAACTTTATACCAAAAATCTATTTAAACAGTTGCAGAGAACAAAAACCTCAAATGACACTGTCACCAAATATTTTACAAATTTTCAGTAAGACAGCTGCAGTATCTTAGTAGTCAATACAATCAAAGGAGCTTAGATTACAAGATGCTCCCGGTGATTGTTGGATTTTCGCCAGCATTAGTAACCAAAACCTATAAGGTGGATTGAGGTTGTTCAGCACAATCAGACAGATAATGTCAGAATATATTATGATCAGTGAACTTGGAAAAGACATACCTAGGAAACTGTTATTATCCACCCAGCGAGAACTTGTATTGATGAGAGAGGAGGTTCCAAAATAGTTCAGTTGTGGTGCTTCCTGGCAATCTAAAATTCAGAAAGATAAAGAGGAAACCAGATTAATCTTTTTTGCTTGAAAAAAAAAGCAAAACTCCCCATTACTTCAAATACATAGAATGTAAAAGGTGGACTGGTTCCAGGCCTCTCCTTCATTACTTTAATAGTGTCTAACTGAAACATCTCTGAGAGGATCAGAGATCAGGAACTCCGCACAAAGTAAATCACATGCTCAACCAATGTCTGCAGTATACAATGGAATTGTGTACCGTTTGATCACACCAAAAGCTAAATCCAGAGTAAGAAGATATTAAACAAGCACTTTGGATTGACAATTACGTCCAGTATCAGAACCTTAAACTGTTCTGCATCAAGATAGCTCTCTGATGTCTGTGGTAGAAATCAGGAAATACTTGGTTATTTAGACTTCTTTTAAACTGAAAGCTTGTCCATTGGATGAGAGGTTCAAGTTTTTTTTTTGACACCCATACTCAAAAGTAAATGGCCATATTTAGTTTAAACATAGTTAAAGACTGGGACTGTCAGATGGGATTAAACTGAAATGCTATTCAGTGGATCATTCTTGCTTAAGTAGCACCAAAAAAAAAGTGAATTATTCCTCTCACATCTTCCCAAGTATTTTTATCAAATACAGCCATGAGTGAGTAGGTCTTAGAGCACTTGTGGTGCAGAGATTGTGTCCCTTCCTCTGGGCCAGATGTTCTGGATTCAAGTCCTGTCTGCTTTGGAGATGTGGCATAATGTGTCTGAACAGGTTATTTAAAATAACTAGCAATCGGCTCTCAATTTTATGGGCAAATCCTTTATATTCAATGGTCTGTGCATTCCCAAACTAATCTTTGTTTGTTGTCCTTAGTGTGCATATTAAAATTAATTATTTTCACTAGCAATAGGCTGATTACTATAAGAAGCAGAAGGTTTTATTGAGACGTTAGAAGTCTTGCAGGAATGGGAGATTGTTAAAACAGTAATGAGGGGTTTTTACTCTACATCAGCCTTGTGGCACGGGATTAGAAATTATTGTACAGACATTCTTTTATCCCTAATGGACAAAAAACAGCCTAAGCATCCAACACCAAAAAGATATGAAATCTCCCCAACAGCACAGCTATCAGACAAAATTACAGACACTCAAAATTTGATTGCTGGGGTCTGTTACTAAGTTTGCTGATCCCAACGAAGATGATTATGTAGGTTCTAAACTGGTCTCTGGGTTAGACAAGGGATCAAAGAAACAAATAGGTCAAACTGATATCCAGAGACAATAACTGGATGAACAAAAAAAACTTGTTACAAGTAATATAGGTCATACTGACGAGTACAGTTGTGATGGACTTTGCAAGTGAACAGACATGCCACATTAAGTGTGACAAATCACACCAGTGCCATTAGGTTGAGATATTGGTAGGCAACCGATGGTTAGAAAACAGCACAAAGGCCATAAAAGACATCTGAGGTAATTGTTAGACAGGAAAACTCAATAATTAATAAGTTGTAGAGACTAGTTGATGAGGCTATTCCCTGTAGCAAGGAATATCTCATTAATTAGGGCCACTTGTTTCATGCTTTTAAAGGAAATATTTCTCATGATTGTTATACCTTTCATTAGTTGCTCCAAGTGCTCCCAAAGAATGTCTCCAATGAAATCAGGTGCTAGCTCCAGAAAACGTTCCTTCCCAAGATCACAGAGGGCCCGACCGGTCATGTAGAACTTTTGGAAATTGACATTCTCTAGACTGAATTCATTCACAGCCCAGTGGAGCCACTGATTGACATGTTGCTCAGTCCAAACATGAGGGTCTTGAAAGAAATCAAAAATCAAGTTTAACTGCAAAACCTGTATCAAAATCAGACTTAGACATGCTGATATTTATTATACTGTTTCCCAAAGATAAATGCTTGGGTCATTTGTGCTCTGATCAAAGCTCGTGTCAGAGTGATTGAATGAAAACATATGGTTCTAAATATGTATAATGTATGTGGTTACCCTTATATGAAATAGAAGGACTTTATATCCAAAAGAAATAAAAATGATCTGCATCTAAGATCATTCTTCAAAATTTTCCTGAAAGTGGTGAGTCATGCCACCAAGCGGTATGGCCATTCAGGCAGCAGCCCCCTCAGGTAAATAAAAATCACCCAACTACCCATTACTCATGGGTGAGTATTATTGAATCCTGGACTCACCCAGCAACAAAACACTTTGCAGTTGATATCACCATGCAACTACTAAGAATGGAATTTTAATGTTTATGGCCCATGGTGTGTATATCTTGACGTTTGACGCCATTTGCAGAAATTGTTTAGTCTATATTGAATTTGGATTGCCTTGTCCAATAACAAATACTTTCCATTTACTGTAATCACAACCCCTTAACAGTGGACAAGAATAAGAATTCCTTTGTGAGCAATTTTTGGAGAGGAAAGTTAGAAACAAACAAGTATGTTGACTGTTTTCAGGTTGGTTACCTTTTGGGATGCTGAGACGACGTCTTTCTTTAACAAAGCCACTAAAGCTTTCCTTCAGGGCCTGGCTCATGACTGCTTTGCTGCCAGGGGTTAGGAGTGGAACCTCATTAGCTCCAACATCTGCAGACGAGAGGAACAACAAAGTGAGAAATAATTCTTCCACCAGGAGTACATTTTCCTTCAGAGTTTCCTATTTAAACTTGTTCTTTAATAAATCTTCAAAGACAAATTTTGCAACTGTGACAATTGTAAGTAGTGTTCTATGAATTTCCAGTGCCATATCCCAATACCCAATTATTCAGTTTAACTGACATACTGGATAGTCAGTTAGTCCTCAAATAAAACTTCACAAATATTAATGCAGACAATTAAAATAGATCGAATTCTATAAAATGCAAATGAGTTTTAAAAATGTTTTAGAATACTTTGATTATATTGAAAATTAATGAGGTTTTGGGAAAATATTGGGTATAGATGTTATCTCTGCAAATTTATTGTATTCGAGTGTGATTTTGAGAGCTGATATGCATAAAACATTCCTTATTGTTCAGTAACCAAACATTAATAGATTTTTCACTGTTCTAAAGAGGCATATTCAGCTCAAAACATGAACTCGATTTTTCTGCACAGAGCGGAATATTTCTAGCATTTTCTTTATATTCCAGATTTCCAGAAATCAATGCTATTTGCTTTAAACCATAACTAATTCTGGGAAAGCAGTATTAACTTGGAAGGTGTTTCATCAGTCAGAAGGGAAGGAAATTGACAGAAACTCTAGTGAACATGTTTTGAGTTGTAAAAACAGATGGGATTGATGAAATATTAACCTAGCCAATGCCTTATAACAACCTGTTGTTGCTCACAGAATGGGACAAAACTACATTACAAATAGGATTTCAAATATGACTTAGAAAGCAGTCAAAAAACAAAACTGAAGATGTTAAAGCAAACATTTTCATTGTAAATGACTTTCTCCTGAAGCATTAGCTTATAACAGGATACAGCTCACTATATTTTGTTTATCCAACATTACCCAAGTGCTCATTTGTACTGAAGCCCCATTTTACTCAGAACCACTGTCCTGGAGCTAATTACACGGAGATTGGAGCATGAATTGTGTGGATAAGATCATAAGATATAGGAGCAGAAATAGGCCATTTAGATCACTGAGTTGGCTCCACCATTCCTCAACTCCATTTTCCTGCCTTTTCCTCACAACCTTGATTCTCTTACTGATTAACAATCAGTCTGTCTATCTTGGCCTGGAATATACTTAATATTCCAGTCTCAACAGTCCTCTGCAGCGAGGAATTTCACAGATTCAACAATCACTGAAAGAAATTCTCCATTCATCGATATCTTAAATGTGCAACCTGTTATTCTGAGATTATGCTCACTCGTCCGAGACCCTCCCACAAATGGAAACAACCTCTTCACATCTACTCTATCAAACCTCCTGATAATTTGTCAGATAAGGGATGTAATCCTCTCACTAAATCACTTTCAAGTTCCTGCAATATTATCTTCAAAAAGAGATGGGAACCAAAATATCAGTGTTATGTGCAAAATTCTAGCAATGACAAATTTTACATTTAAGCATGGATGTGTCTCAGTTAATTAAGCATTTACCAAATAAAAAGGAGGACATGCCAGTTGGAACCTCCTGCACGCTCTGTTCTTCATCTAAATGCGACAATAATCCATTGAGTCCAATAGCTTCATGCATGTCAAATGCTGCCTGGCGCTGAAACGAAAAATAACCAAGACTTGTATAAAAACGAGCAATGATTATGGTCATAACCAGATAACTCTTATCTCCCCCAGAAGTGGATGGTGTTGATAAATCAAAAATTTAACACAGGGAATTAGCACTGTTTTTAACACAGGGAATTAGAGATGGGATCATATGCCATCTTGATTTGAACACAGATAACAGTTCCTTCAATGTTAGTATGGTCAAAATTCCAAGATTATGGGAATCACTGGAATGCAGTATTACGTCATTATGAAATACTAACACCATAAGCACTGTCCCTCATTTGAAGGTGGAAAAGTAATGACAGATGGATATAAAGGTGGTCTTATTCTCGCAGTCACATGCCAACAACAAATAGAAGTGAACATTTCTGATGTCAGGAGTTTGAAGGGAGAGTGGATAGTTCACCAGACTCTTTTGTCACAATTCACAGATAACCTCAACTTGAGGCTCAGTTACTTATGGTTCAATTCAGTTGTGTAGAATATAACTGTCCAAATAATATAGTGTGTCAATACTGAAACTCATTAGCCTTGAGATACTCATACAACACTTCCCGATGTTGAAAAACAATTGTAGGATGTATGGCAAGAAGAAAAATTCACTGCTCATTCATTCTACTTACTTCTGTATATCTAATCCAATTTAACCTGTTTCACAATATTTCTACCACTTAAGAAAAATCTATGAAGGTACAGTAGAGTTGCCAATCTAGTGAACTTACATTTAATATTGGTCTCATTGAGGTAAAGGAAAGTAGTGCTGGAAAGAGAACACCTTCCATACCATCAAGCACTTCCAATTCAGGTTAAAACCAGCAGAGATGTAAAGTTCTTTCAACTTTATCCAATTGTGTAGCTCAGTTGACAAAAAGCATTTGGTATTCACATTTTATCATCCTAGACATTTTATCATCCTGTGTTCTCTCAAAAAACATCATCACCTCTCATCAATTAGCCAAGATTAAGGATTGTTTTGATATTATACCCCCTCTAAGATCTGGTTTTGCACTGCGTAAGCTTATTTTACACATAAATTTAAACAAATTTAAAAATCACACAGCACCAGGTTATAGTCCAACAGGTTTAATTGGAAACTGTGTCTTACAATCTATTCCACAACCACCTGATGAAGGAGCAGCGCTCCTAAAGGTAGTTTTTCCAATTAGACCTGTTGGACTATAACCTGGTGTTGTGTGATTTTTAACTTTGTATACCCCAGTCCTACATCAGCATCTCCAAATCAAATTTAAAACAAGACATTATAAAGTTGAAATCTCTGCCCATTATTAAGAGTTGGATTTGAATCAGGTCCTTTAACAGGAATGAAAATACAATGACAGGGAAATAAAGGTTACATTGAAAACACAAATAAAAACTTGAACAAGATTAAGCAGTAATAAAATGTGAAAACAATTCCACTGGAATGAACATTCTTACGTCTTTTTGCATACCAGCAACATTTCCTTAGCTTGGTTGCAGTTTGTCAACAATGGATGAATTTTTTGAAAAATGGATTATACAAGACATTCATTATCTCCAAGTTTGCTAAGTCTATCAATGAAACACACCTTAGGTAAACTGGAAAGTCAAGTATGGTATGT
>NC_057721.1:66958388-67012544 GCF_004010195.1 Chiloscyllium plagiosum | reverse complement strand
CACCTGTTTATTTTGAATGGGTGGCAGACAGTACACAAAGAGGCATTAATCTTGATTGCTTGTTGACCATACAACTGTAAAAATCTGTTACAATGTAAGAAGTGTTCATTGGCATTTTAACAAAAGTTTTTTTTTAAATCATCGTCTATCAGCTCAAGATCTACGCAGGTGTTGGCTGGTGTGTGACTTCACTGATATCATCCTTCACGCTATGCTGTCTGTCCCATTGCCAAACAAGTAAAAACATTCTAAATGATTTTCACAATAAAATAGTTGAAACAAATTCTTCATAGCCAGTTGAGTTCAATTCTTAAGGTTACAAATGCTAAATTCCATTTCCTTACAAGTTTTATCCTGCAAATTTGTAATACAGTTTGCCCAACCTTACTTTACAGGCAATTGAAGATTCTTGGTTGAGGTTCTGTGTGTGTGTTCCTACAATGCAGAATAATATTAAGTAACATCTTGCTCTGATTCTGTCCAAATATGGTACCTTCCTTCCTTTAGCACTTTTTATATTCGCACATGGGATGTAGGTGTCGTAGGCTGGACTAACATTTCTTGCCTATCTCTAGATACACTTGAGAAAAGCCCTTTCCCGCTGACATATTGGTAATTTTACTTTAGGGAGTTGGATCTTGAGTAGATATGTGCTTCCTTGCATTCTACGTTTCATCATATCTTTTTGTAAGCTTGCACAAGTATTGGAGCAGCGGAATTGCTTGTTTTGTAATGTTTCGCATTGGAAGATCTGAAGATTATCAAAGAATTACATTGTTGGAGGTGTTGGGGGTGCAGAGGTAATGTCTGTGAAATCCCACATTAACGCCTTGAGGACTTTAAATCCCACCATTAAGAATCTAATGATGACTATAAATCCATTGCCAATTGTCAGGAAAACCCATCTAGATCACTAATATCCTTGAGGGAAAGAAATTGTCATCCCTATCTGGTTTGGCCTAAAAGTGACTCCAGACCCATGGCAATGTGATTGATGCTTAACTATTTTCTGGACAATTATGGAGAGGCAATAAATGCTGGCCTAACCAGTAATGCCCTCATCCTGTGAATGAATTTAAATAAAGTATAAAGTCTATAGAAAACTAACTTTAATATTTCCACACTGTTGGTGCTGATTCCAGTTATTGCTGCCAGGAAAGCTGCTGTCATGGTCTAGAGTGTTTATCTGTCTGTGCTATTCTTACATATCTGCTGTAGCTTCTCTGCAGTTGCTCTGTGCTATTCATCACCCAACTACTCTCCCATTGAACTTCGCAATGTCATAGGTTAAAAATGTTATTAAAGATTGGAGTCATACATCCCATCTATAACCATTATACATGTACTATGATTATGAATGAAAGCAAAACTAACAGAAACTAAATAAAATCTGCATTAAGAAATAAAATGTTATAAATGATCAGGAGTTATAAAAAGTTATTTCAGCAATTTGAGTTTATACAATAAATAATTGAAAACAAAGTGGTACTATCAAAATCCCCTGATGGTTTGCAGATTTACGTGGTGAGTGACAATGTAAGAAAACACTTGGCATATTTTTTAAAACTGATCCATTAATACTATAATTATTGCAACTGTACTTAAAACTGAGTAACAAATCCAATGCTCTCAGTGGGTACATTTAATATTCCATTAAATATTTATTTTTGCTTGTAGGAACAGTCAGGCAGCGCAGGTGGGAATTCGCCAGTTAGTTGCTGAGAACTGTTCATCTTTGCATTTTCTGTGAAGGCACAATCGAATTCTATTTGTGTATGCTTCAGCAATACATAGAACTGTTGTCTACTGATATGAGAAAATAAGAAAGAATAAATTTTGGAGCATTGGAAATAAAATTATCATTTATTCACATGAGCTCTGATGATAGAACATAGAACAAAATACAGCACAGAACAGGCCCTTTGGCCCTCAATGTTGTGCAGACCTGTGAACTATTCTCAGCTCGTCCCCCTACACTATCCCATCATCATCCATGTGCTTATCCAAGGATTGTTTAAATCTCCCTAATGTGGCTGAGTTGACTACATTAGCAGGCAGGGCATTCCACGCCCTTACCACTCTCTGAGTAAAGAACCTGCCTCTGACATCTGTCTTAAATCTATCACCCCTCAATTTGTAGTTATGTCCCCTCATACAAGCTGACATCATCATTCTAGGAAAAAGATTTTCACTGTCTACCCTATCTAATCCTCTGATCATCTTGTATGTGTCTATCAAATCCCCTCTTAGCCTTCTTCTTTCCAATGAGAACAGACACATGTTTCTCAGCCTTTCCTCATATGACCTTCCCTCCAGACCAGGCAACATCCTGGTAAATCTCGTCTGCACCTTTTCCACATCCTTCCCGAAATATGGCGACCAATATTCCAAGTGTGACCGCACTAGCGTTTTGTAAAGTTGCAGCATGATATTGCGGCTCCGGAACTCAATCCCTGTATCAATGAAACCTAACATACCGTATGCCTTCTTAACAGCACTATCAGGGATCTAAGATGGCGGCATTCTGAGAAGATCACACTGTAGAGCTTTGCATCGCAGCAGGAGCAGGATGGTCCTTTAACCCACCCAACCCAGGTCAACAGGATTTCATGGGGTGTTGGAAAGATTGTGGAGCCCCAAGAAACATTTAAAAATTGACTTACCTGTATTTTCAGCTGTCCAGAAATGCCTAAAAAGGGAGGAGGAGCATCTGAGGCCGGGCCTGCAGCTCAGCCTGCAGCAGCCCAGCCTGCAGCAGCCTCAGAGCCAATTACTCTCCAGGACCTGGTGAACCACCTCTCGAAATCTTGCGAGATGTTGGGGAAACAGATTGAAGAGAAGCTGGTTCCAGTCTCTCTCATGCTGCAGAAGCATGAGCAGCAGCTGGGAGACCTGGAGAAGAGGACGGATGAGGTGGAGCACAGGGTCACAGTGGTGGAAGCAGATGCCAGTTCATTCAAGGAAGAGATCCAAGCCCTGAAGTCACAGGTTCGTAATTTGCGTGACCAAGTGGATGATATTGAAAACAGGGGCAGGAGAAAAAACATTCGGATCATCGGTCTGCCTGAGGGTAAGGAAGCTTGTGCTTGCGATGCGGCTCTAGTTGGGAGAAGTGAAGGTGGTTGAGATGGTTAGATGCCTATTTATGGGCAGTTCGGGACAGGTAGTAGCCCCCTCCGGGCAGGGGGTGAGTTCCCCTACTCAGCACTATTGGCGCTTTATATGTTGGTTTGTTTTCTGGTTTTTGTTGTTTTTTTTTATTTTTAATAATTTTGTATGTTGGGTTAAATGTAGTGGTTTTAGTTTATGTAGTTTTTATATTTGGAGGACCATGCGACACTAAGGCTCAGCAATTTGTGGTCCGGGTTCCTCCTCTCTGGAATTTAAATGTAATTGCAGAAGATTATGGCTAATGATTTGATTAAATGGTGTACCTGGATTATCAAGGGAAGTCACTCACCAATTAAGAGAAAGAAGGTACTCTTGAGTCTTGGAAAGGAGAAGGTGGATATTGCTTTGTTACAGAAGACACATTTGGATGACAAGGAGCATCTGAAATTACAGCAGAATGGCTTCGACCGAGTTTATTTTTCATCATTTAATACCAGAAGTAGGGGAGTGGCTATATTGATTAGGAAAGATCTCTCACTTAAATTGTTGGAATGTGTTAAAGACACATACGGGAGGTTTGTAATTCTTAAAGCCTTGATAAATGGGGAAGAATATGGCATTTTAATTGTTTAATGTCCCCCAGCTCATCCTCTTAAATTCTTGGTAGATGTTTTTTCTAAACTGGTAAGTCTCAAGTCTCGGCAAATCATTATAGGGGGAGATGGACCCCATAGTAGACAGGTTGCCTAAAGGTCCCTCGATACCCTCTGCACAAACTAAACAGTTATTGGGTTTGTGTGGGGAATTAGGATTGGTGGATGTCTACAGGTAGGGATTTCACGTTTTTCTCCAATCCGCACAGATGTCACACGAGGATTGATTTTTTTTCTGACCCCTGCGGTAACCCTGGATCTGGTGGCATCCTGTACGATTGGTAATATTGCCATCTCTGATCATGCTCCAGTGTACCTCATGGTTAAAATTAAGGATGTTACAGTGGATTCAAGGTACTGGCGAATGGACTCCTTTATTCTCATGGACAGCAAGTTTGTGGAGTATTTCTCTAGGGAATTTCGGGCATTCCTAGACATCAACATAGGCTCGGTTGATAACTCATCAGTTCTCTGGGAAACTGCCAAAGCTTATGCCAGAGGGTTAGTTATTTCATATTCCACAAGTAGGAAGCGACATCCTTTTTTAGAGATCTGAAGCTCTCAGGTGTGACTCCCGAACAACAGTCCTTTCTCAATGCCCCATTATCAGAGCAAGAGGTGTAGGAAGCTGTGAGGCAGCTTCAGAGTGGAAAGGCGCCAGGTCCTGATGGATTTCCCAGTGAATTCTATAAGGAATTTATAAGTTTATTGTCAGGCCTGATGCTGAATATGTTTAATGAATCATACAGTCATGTTTGTCTCCCACCATCTCTGAGAGAGGCCAATATTTCACATATCCTTAAAAAAGGGAAGGATCCGGAAGACTGTGCTTCATACAGGCCCATCTCGCTCTTAAATGTGGACTTTAAGGTCTACTCTAAGGCTCTTGCGTTAAGGCTGGAGACTGTGTTACCCTCTATTATTAAAGAGGATCAAACGGGCTTCAGAAAGGGTCACAGATCCTCCAATCACGTTAGGAGGCTGCTTGCCGTAATTCAAGCATGCCAACAGCAGTCAATACAGGGATTGGTGATTTCTTTAGATGCAGAGAAGGCATTTGACCGGGTTGAGTGGCCGTACCTTTTCTATACTCTTGACCGGTTTGGTCTGAGCGAAGTTTTCATAAGATGGGTAAAGGTTCTCTACAGTGTACCTCTCGCTCCGGTCATTACCAACGGGGTACGATCAAGCAATTTTAATATTTCTAGGGGCAGTTGGCAGGGCTGTCCCCTTTCACCATTACTTTTTACGTTGGTGATTGAACCGTTGGCAGAGGCCATTCGTGGGGATCTCAAAATATCAGCTCCAGAAGTGGGATCAAAATTTACATTAGATCTCGCTGTATGCAGATAATGTTTTAATTTTCTTAACAAATCTAGCAGTCTCAGTGCCTTGCCTGATACAATGCATTCACACATTTGGCGCTTTTTCAGGGTATACGATTAATTTTGCTAAATCAGAGGCTATGCCTATGGGTGGTCTTACGAAAGAGTTGGCTCTTGAGACTGACTATAGATTCCCATTTAGGTGGTCACAGGGGGGGTTTTGTGTATTTGGGCACATTCATTACTCCACTTCTGGATTGGCTGTTCAAAGCCAATTTTACTCAATTATTTGAAAAAACTAAACAAGATCTCCAAAGATGGGAGGCACTTCCAGTCTCATGGTTGGGTTGGATAGCGCTTATTAAGATAAATATTCTCCCTCATTTGTTATACCCTATACGGATGCTCCCCCTGATTTTCAATAAACAAACACTCAGGAGACTGGACAGTTGGTTCAACTCCTTTATTTGGCACCGTAAATGGCCCGTCATTAAATTAGCCAAACTGCTGTTGACTCACAGATTGGGGGGAGTAGACCTTCCGGACATTAAAAATTACCAATTAAGCTCGCTTTTGACTTATGTAAGTGATTGGGTTTGTGGGGACCCTCTTTCAATATGGCTAGATATCGAAGTCTCCCAGGCAAGGTGCCCCCTTACCAGTTTGCTGTTTTTGGACAAGGTGAGGACAGTTAGGGAATATTGCCATAACCCAATAGTCATCAATACTGTTAAAGCATGGAGGGCAGTTCGGTAGAGGGAAGGTAATATTGGCAAAACATCTTTGTTTACACCTTTAGTGGGTATGCCGAGTTTTTAACCAGGTATGATAGATTCAGGATTTAAATGTTGGGCAGCTAGGAGTATATCTTGTATGGGTGATTTATTTGAGGGAGGTGTAATGATGTCCTTCAATCAGTTAGTACGGAAGTACGAGTTACCTAATAGAGACCTCTTTCGTTTTTTTCAAGTTAGAGATTTTATTCAAAAAAGGACCACACTTTTGACTGATCCCTACAAATCTGACATAGAAAGCGGGGTACTAAGGGCTAAGAGTACACTCTCTGTCAGTACTTTATATCACCAATTGGGGGGTGCCACCTCAGATGAGTCTGATCGACTCTGCAAGATATGGGAAAGAGAGCTGGGTGTTGAAGTTTCTTCCGAGGCATGGGAGGATATTTGGGAGGATGTAAGGAAGATATCAATTTGTAATAGGCCCCATGCTTTACAGTTGAAGATTCTCCATAGGGTCCACTTAGCCCCAGACCATTTGTCAAAATTTAAACCAGGGGTATCTTCAGCATGCCCCAAGTGCAAGGTCTGTATGGGTACTCTTACCCATTGTCTTTGGTCTTGTGACAGGCTTCAAACATATTGGAGCACTGTAGTGGGTGCAATAGAGAGGAATTTAGGTGTACGGGTGGAGAAGGACCCTATTTCACTCCTTTTGGGCCTACCCATTGTATTTCCTGCAGATTCGCATAAGGCAAAACTTTTCAATATTCTTACATTCTGTGCAAGGAAGAATATCTTGCTCGGTTGGATATCAGAAACCCCCCAGGCCTGTTCGGGTTGGCGGAAGATTGTTATGGAGCATATTCCCCTGGATTTTCTCACAAATATGCTATACTACAAAACTGAGAATTTTTACAAGACATGGCAACCCTTTTTGAAATACCTGGACACAGATTTATCTGCCACACTAACAAGGGCTTTTATATAGCCGTAACGATTGTGTTTCATGAGTCCAATATCCAGGGAGGAGGAACTGTGAATGTATGAGTGTTTTGTTTGGCTGGGCTGAGTTACTACTATTTATTTGTTTGTTGTTAGGTATTTAGTTAGTTAGTTAAATAGCTAGTTTAGGTATTTTTTATTTTATACTTCTCTATATATGTTTATACATTCGTATAGGAGGGTGGGTTGGGGAATTGTTTTTATTATTTGGGTTTAGTTTTGTACTATTTTTGTACTGTTTTGAATTGCATTGTTTTGTATTTGTTGTAATATTTAAAAATCTATTTTTTCTTAATAAAATATATTATAAAAAATACACCACTATCAACCTGGGTGGCAACTTTCAGGGATTTAAGTACATTGACTCCAAGATCCCTCTGCACATCCACACTACCAAGAATCTTTCCATTGACCCAGTACTCTGCCTTCCTGTTATTCTTCCTAAAGTGAATCACCTCACATATAGCTGCATTGAACACCATTTGCCACCTCTCAGCCCAATTCTGCAGTTTATCCAAGTCTACCTGCAACCTGTAACATTCTTCCAAACTGTCCACTACTCCACCGACTTTAGTGTCATCTGCAAACTTACTAACCCATCCATCTATGCCTGCGCCCAAGTCATTTATAAAAATGACAAACAGCAGTGGTCCCAAATCCCAGATCCTTGTGCCACACCATTGGTAACCAGACTCAAGGCTGAATATTTTCCATCAACCACCACTTGTTGTCTTCTTACAAAAAGCCAGTTCCTAATCCAAACTGCTAAATCACCATCAATCCCATGCCTCTGCATTTTCTCCAACAGCCTACCATGGGGAACCTTATCAAAGGCTTTACTGAAGTCCATGTATACCACATCAACTGCCTGACCCTCATCTACATGCTTGATCACCTTATCAAAAAATTCAATGAGGGTTGTGAGACACAGCCTGCCCTTGACGAAACCATGTTAACTATCTGAAATCAAGTTGTTGCTTGCTAGATGATCATAAATCCTATCTCTTATAATCCTTTTCAAAACCTTTCCTACAACACAAGTGAGGCTCACTGGTCTATAATTAACTGGGTCATCTCTACTGCCCTTCTTGAACAAGGGCACAACATTTGCAATCCTCCAGTTCTCTGGTACTAAACCTGTAGACAATGACAACTCAAAAATCAAAGCCAAAGGCTAAGCTATCTCCTCCCTAGCTTCCCAGAGAATCCTCGATTAAATCCATCCGGTCCAGGGGACTTGTTTACTTTCACTCCTTCTAGAATTGATAACACCTCTTCGTAACTAACCTCGATCATTTCTAGCCTAATATCTCGTATCTCACTCTTCTCCTCTACAATATTCTCCTTTTCCTGTGAGAACCAATGAGAAATGTTTGTTTAGCACCTCTCCGATCTTGACAGGGTCCACACTCAACTTCCCACTTTTGTCTTTGACTGGCCCTATTCCTACCCTAGTCATCCTTTTATTCCTCACAGAACGACAGAAATATATGCACTTTGACCTTCTGAAGGTATTAGTCACAAAGATTTGTAGCAGAAACTCCCTAGTAATTCAAATTAGAGGACTCAGCTAGCAGTGGAAGCCTTCTATCTTGTAAAATGATTGTTTAACACAACACCACTTGTTATGGCTCAGGTTCCCACTCTGGCATGGGGAATTTATATCACATTTCCTGCAAAGTGAGACAGGATGCTGAGAAAATGCAAACTTCACTGGCCTCCATTTTCTCTGAGTCTTCTTCTCGGCCAGTGTTTCTGCTCATCTCACGCCCTGCCAAATAGTCAGCCTCCAGAGGTCATAGACTTCAGCAATTGCTTTCCAAATGCTAGTTTTAATGACTGCCATATCCATCTTGCTTGTAAGTGTCCTTGTAGCAGAAGCGTAGATGTCAAAGACATCGTGACCCAGTGGCCACTTAACTATACAGATGCTCTTTGGCTATCACCAGTCAACTATTAGATGAAACAAAAACAGAAATTGCTGGAGAAACTCAGCAGGTCTTGGAGAGAATGCTTTGGGTCTTCAGGAGGATCATTGAACCTATTGTTGCCTTAGCAATGAATATATGTTGGTGGAATTAAAAACCTCCATGGTCTCTCAGTTTATGTCCTTGTCCTGCTAAGAGATGCCGAGGCTATATCTGAAACAGTGGATCTGCTCAACTGACTCTCCTGTTGAGCATATGTTGTGAAGATCTCACCACTGTAGAGAAATGCACTGGGGATGCAGTTTGAGTCGACTTGCAGTGTTATCAGAATTGGTGCTAACTGTCAGATTGTTCTTGTTTCACACTCATTCTCAACATAGTCATAACAGCTGCAGTTTTTGTGATACATAAACAGAAATTGCTGGAAAAGCTCAGCAGGTCTGGCAGCATAGGTGGAAAGAAATCAAAGTTAATGTTTCAGGTCCAGTGACCCTTCCTCAGAACTGATGGTAGCTGGGAAAATGTCATTTCAAATGCAGAAGATAGGGTGGGGGAGTGGGTAAGGAGTAAACAGTAAGTGGGTATAGAGCCCAAACAGAGAGAATACTTGGACAGACAAAGGAGTGGAAAACGATTTGGCTGGGAGAGTGAATAGCAATTAATGGTGACTATTAGTGGCTAACAATAGGTGTCTTAATTTTTGATAAAAACAAAAGCACTTTCGCTAAACTATATTGCACTGTGTCAATTCCAATAATATAGTGTTCAGAAAATGAATGGTTTCCTTGAAAGGTTAATGGAACAGTGATAGCTATTGAGGATATTGATGTATTGTCCTAATTTTGCTTTCTTGTGTGTCAACTACTCTGTACATTAACTCTGATTTCTCTTCATAGATACTGCCAGACCTACTGAGCTTTTCTAGAAACGTCTGTTTTTGTTTCTGTATCTGTAGTTCTTTTGGTTTTTATACTCCTACTTACTTCATCTCAGATCGGTCTCAGATTTCAATGTAGTAATT
Source organism: Chiloscyllium plagiosum (assembly GCF_004010195.1). Lineage (NCBI taxonomy): Eukaryota > Metazoa > Chordata > Chondrichthyes > Orectolobiformes > Hemiscylliidae > Chiloscyllium > Chiloscyllium plagiosum. The sequence goes on along the minus strand of NC_057721.1, from coordinate 67,002,767 downwards.
GAAACAATGTTCAATAAAATATTATCCATTACATTTAGTAATGTAGATCCTGAAAATATCCATCGTTACACCTGAGAATATACATCCATTTTTAAGAAATTCATTACATGTGTAATTTAAAGCTGACCTGACTCCCAGTTGGCTGAGTAGTCCTTTGTTGACAGATTATAAAACTGTACTCACTTCTTTTCCAGCTCCACCTCCCCTCCACACTCTCTTGCAGCATCTTTCCCAGTCCCCATCCCTCTTACAGCTTTCCTTCTCCCACAACTCCTCTCGTTCTCTTCCATTTTCCTGCTTCCACTGTTCCTCTTGCATGTTGTTTGAGGTAAGGGACACCATCGGTGTCCCATCCAAGTACATCTGCAGCAAATGCATCCAACTCTTGCTCCTCCAAGACCATGTTGGAGAACTTGAGCGGGAGCTGATGAACTTCGGATCATTCGGGAGACAGAGTCTGTAACAGATAAGAGTGACAGGGAAGTAATTATCCTAGGCAAGAACAAAGCTGGGTAACTGTTAGGAGGGGGAAAAAACACAGTCAGTGCAGGGATCCCCTGTGGTCATTCCCCTGAAAAACGTTTTGGATACTGCTGGGGGGACAACTTACCAGGGGTCTACAGTGGGGCCCAGGTCTCTAGCAAGAGCCTGTCCGTATTGCATGGCAGGGAAGAGGGGAAAGGAGAAGAGTGTTAGTCATTGGAGACTCAATACTTAGAGGGTCAGATAGAAGGTTTGTTGGGAATGAAAGAGACTTACGGTTGGTGTGCTGCCTCCCAGGTCCCAGGGTCCATGATGTCTTGGATCGTGTCTTTGGGGTCCTGAAGGGAGAGGGTGACCAGCCCCAAGTTGTGATCCATGTAGGAACCAACGATGTAGGTAGAAAGAGGGATAGGGATGTAAGGCAGGATTTCAGGGAATGAGGGTGGAAGCTGAGAGCGAGAACAAACGGAGTTGTTATCTCCAGATTGTTACCCTTGCCACGGGATAGTGAGGCGAAGACCATGGAGAGATATCAGCTGAACATTTGGCTGCAAGGATGGTGCAAGAGGAAGGGTTTCAGGTTTATGGACAATTGGGGCTCATTCTAGGGAAAGTGGGACTTCTACAAACAGGATGGTCTTCACTTGAACCAGAGGGGTACTAATATACTGGGTGGGAAATTTGCTAGTCCTATTCAGGTGAGTTTAAACTAGTTCAGCAGGGTGATGGGAATCTGTGTTGTTGGTCTAGTACACAGGAGGATGAGAGTAGGGAGGACATGGATAGGATTTCACGGTCACAGGAATATGCTGGCAGGCAGCAAGCTGATTTGAAGTGTGTTTACTTCAACGCCAGAAGTATCCGAAATAAGGTAGGTGAGCTTGCAGCATGGATAGGTACTTGGGGCTTCGATGTTGTGGCCATTTCGGATACATAGATAGAGCAGGGTGAGGAATGGATGTTGCAAGTTCCAGAGTTTAGATCTTTCATTAAGATAAGGAAGGTGGTAAAAGAGAGGGAGGTGAGGCTTTGTTAGTCAAGGATGGTATAACGGTGGCTGAAAGAAATTTTGATAAGGACTCGTCTACTGAATTGGTATGGGCTGAGATTAGAAATGGGAGAGGAGAGGTCACACTGCTGGAAGTTTTTTATTAGCCTCCGCAAAGTTCCAGAGATGTGGAGGAGAGGATTGGCAAATCCATTCTGGGCTGGAGTGAAAGGAACAGGGTGGTCATTATGGGAGACTTTAATTTCCCCAACATTGACTGGAAATGCTATAACTCTAGTACATCAGATGGATCAGTTTTTTTCCAATGTGTGCAGGAGGGTTTCCTGACACAGTATGTAGAAGGACCATCAAGAGGGGAGGCCACACTGGATCTGGTGCTTGGTAATGAACCAGGCCAGGTGTTTGATTTACTGATAGGTGAGCACTTTGAAGAGAGTGACCATAATTCAGTTACATTTAGTTTAGCAATGGAAAGGGATAGGTACATGCCACAGGGCAAGAGTTATTGGTGGGGGAAGGGCAATTATAATGTGATTAGATAAGACTTAGGAGGCATAGAATGGAGAAGCAAAATGCAGGGGATGGTGATAATGGAAATGTGGAGCTGGTTTAAGGAACAGATATTGTGTGTCCTTGATAGATGTGTCCCTGTCAGGCAGGGAGGAAATGATAAGGTAAGGGAACCGTCGTTTACTAAAGAAATTGTATCTCTTGTTAAGCAGAAGAGGGAAGCTTAAGTGACGTTGAGACGAGATGGTTCAGATGAGGCGATGGAGAGTTACAGAATAGCTAGGGAGGATTTAAAGAGAGAGTTAAGAAGAGCAAGGAGGGGACATGAGCAGTCTTTAGTAAGTAGAATCAAGGAGAACCCTAAAGCATTCTATAGGTATGACTATAGAAGGATAAAAGGATGGCTAGGGTAGGAATAGGGCCAGTCATAGACACGAGTGGGAAGTTGTGTGTGGATCCTGTGGAGGTCGGAAAGGAGCTAAATGAATATTTCTCATCAGTTTTCACTCAGGAAAAGGAGAATATTGTAGAGGAGAAGACTGAGATATGGGCTATTAGACTTGAAAGGATTGAGGTTAGAAAGGAGGAGGTGTTATCAATTCTAGAATATGTGAAAGGAGATAAGTCCCCTTGGCTGGATGGGATTTTTCTGAGAATTCTCTGGGAAGCTAAGAAGGAGATGGCGGAGCTTTTAGCCTTGATCTTTGAGTCATCATTGTCTACAGTTTTAGTACCAGAGGACTGGAGGATTGCAAATATTGTGCCCTTGTTCAAGAAGGGCAGTAAAGATAACCCAAGTAATTATAGACCAGTGAGTCTTATGTCTGTTGTAGGAAATGTTTTGGAAAGGACTATAAGAGATAGGATTTATAATCATCTAGCAAGCAACAACATGGATTTGTCAAGGGCAGGTCGTGTCTCACAAACCTCATTGAGTTTTTTGAGAAGGTGACCAAGCATGTGGATGAGGGTAGGGTAGTTGATGTTTGTACATGGATTCAGTAAAGCCTTTGATAAGGTTCCACATGGTAGGCTTTTGGAGAAAGTGCAGAGGCATGGGATTAAAAGTGATTTGGTGGTTTGGATAAGGAATTGGCTTTTTGTAAGAAGACAACAAGTGGTGGTTGATGGAAAATATTCAGCCTTGAGTCTGGTTACCAATGATGTGCCACAATGATCTGGGATTTGGGACCACTGCTGTTTGTCATTTTTATAAATGACTTGGGCGCAGGCATAGATGGATGGGTTAGTAAGTTTGCAGATGATAGTAAAATCGGTGGAGTGGTGGACAGTGTGAAGAATGTTACAGGTTGCAGGGACACTTGGATAAACTGCAATATTGGGCTGAGTGTGGCAAATGGAGTTCAATGTAGCTCAATGTGAGGTGATTCACTTTGGGAAGAATAATAGGATGGCAGAATACTGGGTCAATGGAAAGATTCTTGGTAGTGTGGAAGTGCAGAGGGATCTTGGTGTCCATGTGCATAGATCCCTGAAAGTTGCCACCCAGGTTGATAGTGCTGTTAAGAAGGCATACATTGTGTTAGGTTATATTGGTAGAGGGATTGAGTTCCGGAGCCGTGGTATCATGCTGCAACTGTGTAAAACGCTAGTGCGGCCTCACTTGGAGTATTGTGTACAGTTCTGGTCACCTCATTACAAGGATGTGGAAGCATTGGAAAAGGTGCAGAGGACATTTACCAAGATGTTGCCAGGTCTGGAGGGAAGGTCTTATGAGGAAAGGCTGAGGGACTTAGGTCTATTCTCAGTGGAGAGAAGAAGGCAAAGAGGGGATTTAAAAGAGACCTACAAGATAATCAGAGGATTAGATAGGGTGGACAGTGAGAGTATTATTCCTAGAATGATGACATCTGCTCGTATGAGGGGGCATAGCTGCAAATTGAAGGTTGATAGATTTCAGACAGATGTCAGAGACAGGTTCTTTACTCAGAGAGTGGTAAGGGCATGGAATGCCCTACCTGCCAATGTAGTTAACTCAGACACATTTAAACAGTCCTTGGATAAACATGTGCATGATGATGGGATAGTGTAGGGTGATGAGCTTACATTAGTTCACAGGTTGGCACAACATCGAGGGCTGAAGGGCCTGTTCTGCGCTGTATTGTTCTATGTTCTATGTTCTGTGTTCCTAGCAGATGAAATTCCTGGCAGAGAGCAACTACCCCTAAAAGCCCTTGGCAGATGGCCCTCCTTGCCTCCAGAGTTTTACCTGAAGACTCACCACTGCTATTTCCAATGAGACACTGTTCTTCCAATCAAGAATGCTTCTCTCATGCACTTCCTGCTGATAGGCTTCCAGCAGAAATCACATGAAAGAAACTGCCTGTGATTGGGTGAGTAGCTACTCACTATTTCTGGCGGGGTGGGGTGGGGTTGACCTTTTATCTCAATAGTCTTAACTTCGTAATTGAATTCTCCTGGACATTTTGGGTGCATTTGGAGTCAAGTATGCCTGAATCCTCTGTATACTTTGATTAGATATACCCTGAAGACACAGGATAGCAGCAAAAAGAGGAATATAGAAAGAAAGTTGGTGCTGAAACACAGCCATTTTGATTGCACTGCAGATCTCAAAAGTTTCCCTTGCTATCCTTATCCATCATGTTGTTAGGGAAACACATTGAGCAGTTTCAATTGGAAACCAATTTATCCAGCAATTAAGTGGACGCCATCAGCTCACATGGTCAAATGCTTTGCGGAGATTGACAAAAGCAAAATACAGTTCTGAAATTAGGATTTGGGATAAATGTGACCAGCCAGGATCTACAATCTGACTGAGGCAGATTTTTCCATGATTCTCAGCATGATGATGCCTTGATAGTTCTTGCCATTACTATGGTTTCCCTTGTTCTCTCACAATACTTTGCACTATGTGTATCCTGGGACACTGGCCCCATCCCTCCAGCAGAAGGAAAGCTGGGTTATCAGGCTTGAGGTATTCGGGTGGTACAGCATTAGCATTTAGAACTTTGCCTGCTGCAAGTCAGTCACTGGCTTTGATAAGTTCCATCATGTGTTGGATAGCCAGCTCTGCTGTGATAGGCAGGCATCCAGAATTTTCTGGGTGACAGTATTCTCACGAGGTCTTTCCAACCACTTATTGAAATTGTTAATGCTTTTGTTTTCACTGGGGCTGTTTTCTTTGCTAATGGATCTGTTTTTGATCACTTCAGGAATGATTATTCTCTCATGGGCTATGAACATCACTGGGTTTGTCATCCATCCCCAATTGCCCCTGAATTGAGTGGCTGCTGGGCCATTTCAGAGGAAGGTTAGGAGTGAATCGCATTGCTTTAGATCCTGAGTCACATGTAGACCAGACCAGGTAAGCCCAGCAGATTTCCTTCCCTAAAAAGCACTAGTGACCTCGATCTGGGATTCAGAACAATCACTGATACCTGTCCTGGTCACCATTCTGACAGTAGCTTTCAATTCCAGATTGAATTTTTAAATTCCATCAGTTGCCGTGGTGAGATTTGAACCCATTTCCTCAGAGCATTAACCTTGACCTCCAGAACACTAATCTAGCTAATCTTAACAGAATGATACCATTTCCCCTCAATACATATACAGGTACGTTCATACATGACCCTGACATTCCTTGTTCTTAGGACACCTGGATATTATGGCAATGGTGTAATAGGTAATTGCTGACATACCACCTACAGAGAGACAGTGTGGTCTGCAGATGCTGGAGATCAGAGTTGAGTGTGTTGCTGGAAAAGCATAGCAGGTCAGGCAGCATCCAAGGAGCAGGAAAATTAACGTTTCGGCCAGAGCCCTTCATCAGGAAGGGCTTTTGCCTGAAACGTTGATTTTCCTGCTTCTCGGATGCTGCCTGATTGCTGTGCTTTTCCAGCACCACCTACAGGTCTATTTCACTTTATTTTGAATGCCTTTGCATACATTCAGTGTTTTTTTAGCCTGGATTTCACTGGTAATTAATGAAAACAGACTTCATTGGACCAGTTCCATCACAGTGACAGTCTAACATTTTTCTGGTCTTGCTTTCCAAATGTCTCAAATCATCTTTCATTTCACATCTATACTCTTTCATTGAATGCTGGAGAACCCCCATAGTCAATTGAGTTGTGGGACTGTTGATTTTTACGTGTTTGGGAAGGATTACGCAAGACACTTCACATTGACTTGTTGGCTAACTACAGCAATCCAGGATTAAGAAGTCAACATTTTCTGTTAAAGATTAGCAGTTGATTTCATCTCACATGACTGATGTTGAGTTTTCAGTTAAGAAATGCAGATGTATCATCAGAAAAGTCAATATTATGCTCAATTTGAAAAAAAAATGTCATGCTACTCATTGCGCTGATTTTGTTCTTCTGTCTTTCTTCAGAAGAATTGTAAATCATTTGATCAGTTCTCTACTCAATGTCTGAGCTTGGCTAATGCTGGAACATGTATTGTGATCATTTCTAAATATTTTGTGATGCATCTATTCAGCTATAGCTTTTTCTTGAAATTTGAACTTTTACCATGGATTGATATTTCATCTTATGGTCAATGATATTTATTACAACTTATTCGCAAGCTTAATTTCACTCGGTTCAACAAAAGATGGATAAACAGGAGGATCAGAATGAATTATTTTCGCATTCTCTTGGTAATGATGATTCCATACATTTGAAAAGTTGAAAACTAATAATAGCAAAATAGTGATGCCTGTGATCAGTTGCTTTCACATAACACTGAAATATTTTTCTCCTGACATTCTGATTTAATTTTGATCTTAGCTCCAGAGCAGCAATACTAAATTATAAAAATCATTCAACTGGTTTAATGGTTTTAGCTACTTTGGAATGTTTTTGAAAAATCCAGAAAATAATTTGCAGTTATATTGGATGTCAAGATGAACGAACTTTCGACACACAGCCAATTATAATAGATCTCAGGGAATTAGTTGAAGCTATTCTGATTTCTTACATTCTTCCATTTCCTAATGCTGCCAATTTTTATTTTTATCTAAGCTTGAGTTGCAATAATTTTTTTCTCGAGTTAACTCAAATTAGCTTGGAATATGGCGACACAAACTGAGAAGCATTCGGTTATGAAATTCCATATAAATTGGTGAACCATTTTTTGGGGGAGTTATCAGATGAACAATTAATTTTTGTTTTCATACATTATACTTGCTCATTTATCTAACTTTGCCAAAGTTGTCGTTCACCTGTTGTATGGTTGTCATCAAACTTATATCACAACAGGTAGAGTTTGCCACACTACAGAAAGACTAACAAAAGATTGCTGCAAACATCTGTGTTTATTATTGTTTTTACTTCACTACAGTCTTTCATTCTTATCTTTAGTCTAATTTTGTTCACAATCTTTAGTTGCAACATTTATCTCAACTCTTGCATTGCAGATATTTGTTTCATTCAGTAAGACAGCTTGCCCTTTGAGGATGTATAAGGGAAAGCTCATTGAGAACAGAGAAAATAACTAAACCTCTGAGGGCACTCTATCTCTAAAAACTAATCATGTTTAAGGTTACTGCTTTACCGTAGGATTTGACCCTGCCTTTCCCTGAAATTTGTGACATAGCCAAACACCTTGGAGAAAAGTTCTTAGGTTACTTGGGAGAGATGTCAGGAGAGGTTCAGAAAGACTCAGGTCTTGGTGCAGTTTTAGAATGGATAAGACATCAATAGAAGTGGGCTGAGTTAGAGGAGAGCCTGCCAGACAAATAACAGAGTGAAATACAATGAAAACAGACTTTGTACTTTTTACTTCCTCGATTAATGATCTGGTCCCCTCATAATCACCTCTCTATTCTCATGAATACTGTCTCAGCCTTTCACTTCTATCAGTACCTACTCTCACGATTGTTCTTGTGTGCACACCGCTTCACTCAACAGCTCATCCCTTTTTATCTCATTCACTTAATCTCAAACATTCACTCATATGCATTCATACTCTACTGCACTCATTAGTTTGCACCTTGGAATCCTTACAGTGTGGAAACAGGCCACACCGACCCTCCAAAGGATAACCCAACCAGACCTACTTCCCTACCCTATTACTCTACATTTACCCTTAACTAATGCACCTAATGGCACGGGTGGCACAGTGGTTAGCATTGCTGCCTCACAGCGCCAGAGACCTGGGTTCAATTCCTGCCTCAGGTGACTCTCTGTGTGGAATTTGCATGTTCTCCCCGTGTCTGCGTGGGTTTCCTCTGGGTGCTCCGGTTTCCTCCCACAATCCAAAAAATGTGCAGATTAGGTGAATTGGCCATGCTAAATTGCCCGTAGTGTTAGGTGAAGGAGTAAATGTAGGGGAGTGGGTCGCGCTTCGGCGGGTCGGTGTAGACTTGTTGGGCTGAAGGGCCTGCTTCTACAGTGTAAGTAATCTAAAAAAAAAACCTACACATCCCTGAACACTATGGGCGATTCACTTAACCTGCACATCTTTGGATTGTGGGAGGAAACGCTCACAGTACCTGTGAGCGTCTCCAGTTCCAAAGGCGACTATATTTTAACAGACGCACAATGGAAAGGCCAACTGCTTGTTTGTTTCACATGAACATAAATGTTATATAGACTCCCTGATTATATGATTTACTAACTGCTCTCTTTACCTGTCTTCACACCTTCAATGATGTGTGCACATATACAGCCAGATTTCATTGCTTCATTACACCCCTTAGAATTATGCCTCTATCTTAGATATATTTTAAATGTTTTTCCTTCCAAATTGCACCACCTCTCACTTCTCTGCATTGAAACATATCTACCACCCACATAGGCACTCCAACTTGTCTTTTCTTTCAATGTATAGCAGTGGGCCATTGAAACAGTCTCCACCTAGTGGCACTGCTGTATATTTAAACTTGAATAAGAATTGATGTTAAATTCAACACTAAGGCAAGAATTTTTCACATCCTAAGTAGAAATGGAATAGAGATAAATGACATAGGGGAGTAACCTGTGCAACAGTCTGGATAACAGGATGTGAGAAGCTGAAGTTTGGTTAATTAGATTGCCTGAGGTAAATAACTCTCTGTGTAAGCATGCATTTCCTCTGGGTGCTCTGGTTTCCTCCCACAGTCTAAAGATGTGCAGGTTAGGTGGATTGGTCATGCTAAATTGCCCATAGTGTCCAGGAATGTGCAGGGATTAGCTATGGGAAATGCAGGGCCAAATAGTGTGAGTATGGTTGGGATTCTCAGAGGGCCAGTATGGCCTTGATGGGTCAAATGGCCTGCTTCCATATGGTAAGGATTCTATGATTCAAGCTCATCTTTTAACCTCCTGAGATTTTCATGGGTACATGCAGCCATTAGGAGGTCCCTGAAACCAAACAGTTGCATTCTGGTGAAGGAGGAGCCCTGAAACAGTTTGATTTAACACAAGTCAATAATTGGACAAAACAAGAAGTACTAAGCAGTGATACATTTTAGTGACAAATATTTCCAGAACCTATCCATGATCCCCGCTTTCTGTTTGTCCCACCCACTGTGAACACAACGATCCTCCCATGGTTTTAAACACTGCACATAATGAATGCTGAATCAGGACCAAATGGACCCACTTCCCCAAGATCCTGCCTCCATTCTCACACCCCACACTCATCAATTAGGCAGAGAATCATCTCCAGGGTCATTAACATTGGCTTCCCCCATGGCTCACAATATAGGAGATGGGTTTGTGACCCAGAGTTAATCCCACCTTCCAATCCCCACATTCAAAGAGGAATTGCGAGCTAAGTACTGGAACACCAGTGGGCTGTCCAAATATTCAGTGATGTTTTGATTGATACTGAAACCTGGCAGCAATTGCATTTTTCATAAACTGTATAATATTCTATGACAATCCAAAGCTAAAAAACAATGTACATCTGCACTTGACTTAAAACTATTTCAGTTACCACTCAATTTTTAAATATATGATAATATTGTGAAATCATTGAGTAGGATCTGGTCCTGTTTTATAATGATTAAAGATGTTGGGGATATATTCCTGAATCTCGAGCTGGATCACTTGGTCATAGTAAATATCAGGTGAAAGTGAGGATTGCAGATGCTGGAGATTAAAGTCGAGAGTGTGGTGCTGGAAAAGCACGGCAGGTCAGGCAGCATCTGAGGAGCAGGAGAATCAACGGTTCAGGCAAAAGCCCTTCATTCTTGATGAAAGGCTTTTGCCCGAACTATTGATTCTCCTGCTCCTCGGATGCTGCCTGACCTGCTGTGCTTTTCCAGCACCACTCTCTCGAGCGTAATGAACCTCAGAAGGTCAACCAAAGCAGATAAAATGGAACAAAATGCTCCTGACATTGAGAAAAGCCAAACCAGATTGCTCCTCTGATTCTGCTGAAATCTCATCATAGTCCAAGTCACCGGGTCCCTATAAAATTCCACCTATGGTCAATATTAGATTTTTAATTCCTGAATTTTTTTATGATATCAAATTTACCCATTTGCTGATGACGTTCAAGACCAAGTTCCCGGAGCAATATTAAAAACAGAAACTGCTGGAGAAACTGTTTAGATCTGGCAGAGAGAAAAACAAAGATAATGTTTCAAGTCTGAACCGAGCTCTTCTTTTGAACTGAAGGGAGATGGAAAATGATGTTTTTATGAACACTCCCGAGCAGTGGCTGGGATTACTACCTGAGAGTGTAGTGCTGGAAAAGCACAGCAGGTCAGGCAGCATCCGAGGAGCAGGAGGATCGACGTTTGGGGCAAGAACTCTTCGTCAAGAATGAGACTTGTGAGCTGAGGGAGTAGAAGATAAATGGGAGTTGGTGGGGCTGGGGGGGAAGGTAGCTGAGAGTGCGATAGGATAGCTGGAAGTGGGAGTAATTCCAGGCATCGGGTGGTTAGGGTGTGGCGATGGAGGAGGCCCAGGATCTGCATGACCTTGACAGAGTGGGAAAGGGAATTCAAGTGTCTGGCCACAGGGAGGTAAGGGTTGGTTGGTGCAGGTGTCCCGGAGATATTCTCTGAAGCACTCTGCAAGTAGGCATCCTGTCTCCTAGATGGAAAGGAGACCGCATTGGGAGCAACGGATACAGTAAATGGCATGTGCGAAAGTGCAGGTAAAACTCTGATGGATGTGTAAGGATCCTTTGGGATTGGTGGGGGGTATGGACCTGACAAGGGAATTGCGGAGGGAATGGTCTTTATGGACAGTGGATGGGGTGGGGAGGGAAATATATCTCTGGTGGTGGGGTCTATTTGTGGGTGGCTGAAATGGCAGAGGATGATGTGATGTATTTGGAGGTTGGTGGGGTGGAAGGTGAGGACCAAGGGGGTTCAGTCATTGTTGCAGTTGGAGGGGTAGAGTTCAAGGGCGGAGGTGGGAAGTGCATAAGATGCACTGGAGGGCATTATCGACTACGTGGGAGGGGAAATTGCAGTCTTTGAAGAAGGAGGCCATTTGGTGTGTTCTGTGATGGAACTGGTCCTCCTGGGAGCAGATGCTACAGAGGCAGAGGAATTGGGAATAAGGGATAGCATTGTTACAGGAGGCAGGGTGGGAGGAGGTGTAATCCAGATAGCTGTGGAAGTCGGTGGATTTGTAGAAGATGTCTGTGTTGAGTCGGTCACCGTTGATGGAGATGGAGAGGTCCAGGAAGGGGAGGGACATGCCTGAGATTTGTCAGGATCTGCTCCTTGGATGTGTCCTGACCTGCTGTGCTTTTCCAACACCACAGTCTCAACTCTGATCTCCAGCATCTACAGTCCTCACTTTCTCCATTTTGAATTACTAGTCCACTGATAATTCAACTGTGCCTTTGCCTCCCCTCCCAAAGCAACATCCTGCATGGTGCTGCACTCACTGGCGATAGTTTTGATTCCTGGATTTTATAAGGAGAGCAGGATTCATGCTCTCAGCAGACAAAGGCCTCTTAGTTATTCGAAAGTTGGATCTGCTGGTGCAAATTTGACATAAACATCTCTGTGCTGTGTCAACACGGGAGCACTTTCAGAAGAGTGTTGTCTTTTTTTCTAAAAGTTAGCTTTCTTTGTGGGCCAGCAAATCAGGAATCCTGGTCCAGACCCCAAATGCGATATTCATGAACCTCATCTTCCCAGCTCTATCTCTCCCTCTGGCCATATATTTGGTCAAACCTCCCATAGAAGGACTAAGCTAACTGTCATTTCCTGGAGCCTGCACCCTCAGTTTCAGGATTCCTGCTTGTTAGTCTCCATGTTACTTTCACTGGATTTGAGTAACAGTCACTCTGTATATATTGTAATTAAATTGAATTAGTCTGATTTGAAGTACTCATTGTTGATTCAAAACAACCTCCTGTCACAAGTTAAATTTTGAGATCATTACAATATCACTAATAATACAATATCACTTATCATTGTCACATGCTGATTGATGAGAACTAGGGAAATCTGGTTACTCCCTCACCTTGGTACTTTCATGAACACAGGTCCAGTCTGACAGTGCTATACTCCAGGATTTGGTCAGCTCAGTTAGTGATTGTGACTAAAACACTTTAGTGATAGACATGGGTATGGGATGATAATAAATACACAGGTTTGGAAAGTTCGTAAAACTTTAGGCTGTCATTATCAAAGATACAATCATCTATACATTTTTTACAAGAATTGGCTCTTGAGTGATCAAGGTTAATAAAAAATAGCCACTTTATGTTGATTTGAATATATGAATTTACTTTTCAACCTGAATACTCTATCTTGCTAAAATTCAAGGGCAACAATGAACAGGAAATTTCCATAGAGATCTCAGGGCAGTTATTTAATTGAACCAGGAGCCCTGAGTTCTGGATTTACAAAGGTAGTAGATGGGTTTCCTGAACTGTGCAGAGTACACCAAGGTCGACAAGATGAGAGCGCACTGGAGAGGTGTTGATCAATGAAGTGGCCAGGCTGGAGATCTTTTAAACAGTGAGCTGCACAGATGCTGGGCTGCCCACAGAAAATGCTTGCACTGCTGTGACCTGGTCTGAGAGTGCGCTTTCACAGTTTCATTGGTGAATTCTGACATTTTGAAAGTTGTTTCACCTACCTTTTACTTATCTTGTTCTGACTGTCCCTGTCAGCATTCACTGCAGCACAGAAGCTGCAGCCATGGTTCTTTGATAAGAAAGGACTAGACAAATACTAGCAGTGATTGAACCAGCTGTTTTCTTCTCAGCCACATGCCACTCCACAAGAAAGGATGGACACAGGGATTCAGCTTAATGAAGGCAATACCTCCAGCACAGGGTCCACGGGCTGAGAGGATCAGGTTTTGAACATGCCAGAGAACCAGAGCCTCATTAGACTCAGGCTTTTACAGCTCAGTCTGGGTTTTTGGACCCAATTTGAAAATGACCATCTTTGCAGTGAGGCATATGGGCATATACTACCAGTCCCTGGTCCTGTATTTCTCCTAGGAGATGTTGGTATTGCTTCAGTAATGGAGGAAAGCAAAGAATTGAATTTGGAAAATGGAGAATGTGGAGAGCAGCAATAGACACCAATGGTTGAGTGTTAATGTGCGGCATAAAAGTGAGGGTGAGTGTGAGTGTTGGCTCTTAAGGTGCTGATGTGGAAGAGAAAGGCATAGGTGACCCTGGGAGGTGGTTTGATTTAAGAAGTACTGTTGCAGTGAATGCTGGGAAAGTCAGTGTGTACAGTTTGCCACATATACCTGCCTGCCCTCGTGAGCCCTCTGAGGCACTCCACCCAGGTTCAAAGGTCCACAATCCTCTCCATTTACTCAACCCTTTCCAACCAGCCTCTCTTGGTTTGAGAGACTGGCCTCCTTTCTTCCACTAACAGGCAACATCCCCTGTCTTCAGTGCTTCATTCTTCAGCAGGAACTACAGGCAAGAGTCAGACAACTGCACAATGTTGATATGTGAGGAGCTTATGTACTTTATTTTCAATTATTATTGATCATGATTGAGTGTGTAGAATACTATTTTACCGCTATGGGGCATGCATATTTGTCTCTCAGCATCGATCCAATTCTCAAATAGTTAAAAGTCTACAGACTGAATAGGCATTAGAAAGTGAATGGGCCTTGGTAATTACGTTGTAAGGGATTCCAAAGGGACCTTGGTAATATGGCTAGTTATGATTCTATTCTGTGTAAACGTCTTCCTATCTGTATTCAGGTGATCAAAGCACTGTAGATTGTTTTCACATTCCAGCTCAGTAGCTAGGATCAGGATTCAGTGGGTGAGAGCTTTTGTTATTTTATTCATGTCTAGATGTGGGATATTGCTTTAGCAAGAGCCAAATCCCAGACTATCAAAAACATTGTCTCTGTCATAACCCGAGGGAGTTGCAGGAATGTAACTGATGCAAGAAACAAGAGGGAGGACTTAGTAATATTCTCACTAATGTTAACATTTCACAACACATGTATCAAAGTTCAAATAAATCTAAAGGTACTACATTAGAATATACTGTATTTTACCATGCAGCTGTGGAATCCTATGTTTCAATGCTCATGTGAACATCTGAAAATGAAAAGTATGCAATGTTCGTGACCTGGTGGTACATTGGGACACAATAGCTGTATTATTCATCTGAAATCAGGTTACTTGTTATTCTGCTTGCATTATGCTAGAAGGGATCCCAATGGAATGAAAGGCTGCATTTGTTTTAATGGTAAATTAACAAAATAGAAAGGAATTGGAAGATCTTTGTCTGCACACACCCGCTCACAGTGAACCTTATGGCCTTTGAAGTGACTTATAAAGGGAAAAGACAAATATAGATATGACAGAGACATGATGTAAGGTGAACAATTAACAATCTTAAAAGAGAAGAGAGTGTGTGTCAGAGAGAGAGGGAAGGATTTCTTTGCCCAGATACTTGGAGTAAATATTTTGTGAAGTTCAGGCACTGCAGTTGGTCAACTCCCTTGAGGTTTCTATCACAGCTTATCAAATAATTTTGCTCCTCTCTTTCCCACCTTTTTCTCTGTGCTGTAAACTATTTGGAGGCATCCTTCCGTGATAAACAACACAATATAATTTCAACTCTCTGTTAGTGGAGTCAGTGTTTCTGTAAATTTAAGGATGAGTCTATCAGCCGTGGGATACCTGGATGAGAGAGGGTGGTTTAGACAAGGGAGACAGATGTGGGTTTTGCCTCCAGCAGGGTATCCTTGCCTAATACAGCATTAGTTACTGTTGTTGAATGCATGTTTCTGGTAAAAACAGAAAGTTGCCACAAAAAGGAAAATAAACCTTGATCCCTCAGAACACATGAAACTAAGTATGGAAAATGTAGTATTGAAAGATCCAACAGGCATTTATTGCAGCTGGAAACAATTATTATATTCACAGAGAAACACATGTTTGGACTAGATTAGAGTGGTGCTAGAAAAGCACAGCAGGTCAGGCAGCATTTGAGGAGAAGGAAAATCCTGGGCCCCAATGCCTAAAACCCACAGCTTCTGACCTCATAGTTCAGGAAACCCACACCACCAAATTCTATCTCCTACCGAAGATCCAGAAGCCTGACTACCCCGGACGACCTATCATCACAGCCTGCTCCTGCCCCACCGAATTCATCTCCACCTACCTCGATACTGTCCTATCTATCCCAGTCCAGGAACTCCCCACATACTTTCGGGACACTACCCACACTCTCCACCTCCTCCAAGACTTCCATTTCCATGGCCCCCAATGCCTAAAATATTTTCCTGCTCCTCAGATGCTGCCTGGCCTGCTGTGTTTTCCAGCACCACTCTAATCTTGACTCTAATCTCTAGCATCTGCAGTCCTCACTTTCGCCTACGTGTTTGGACTAGGCGAAATGGTATGACATTCTTCAAGAGATCCTAGGAAGATGGTGTCTGAAATCTCTCAGGTAATATGATGCAGGGATGATATCATAAACATATCTCCTAAACTTATATTGACACACTGATGTGGGAGATGTAACAAATGTTAGGATTAGTGTATATGTAAATGTGTAGATTTAATTTTTAAAAATCTGGTGAACACACTTTGTCTTGGCTGAAATACATTGGCTAAAGACTTAATCAAACTATTCAGTGAGAAACAGAAGCAAATGAATCAGGAGCATCCAAGTATCAACAATGCCCATGTTGGCATTTCTGATCTCAAAAAGGATGTTGTTAAGGGTGCTAGCTTTATTTTTAATATCCTTGGCTCCCTATTGTCTTTGGCATTGTACTTTCAGTGCAAGTCCAAGCATTAAGCTTTAGGATTTCCTCCTTAACCCTCACTGTCTCTTTCTCCTCCTTTAAGGTGCTCCTTAAAATTGATCTGTTTGACCAAAATTTTAGTTACTGGCCCTAATATCTCCTTTCATTCAAGGTTCAATATTGTTCAATTATATTTCTGTGAAGTGCCTTAGGATATTGTTCATTAATACAAACTGTTGTTGAATGTATGTTTCTGGTGAAAACAGAAAGTTGCCACAAAAAGGAAAATAAACCTTGATTCATTTAAACAAAAAGGGGCTATTATATTCCATCCCAGAACAAAATAAAACTGGAAAGTGGAAAGTTACTTTACGCTTCTGAATCACCTTTCTAGTTGTAAATATAAATTTCCTCTTTGGCCTTAATTCTCTGCAGAGAGATTATTCCAGCACATTTTAAAAGTGCACGGCTTCATATCGTCAAATCTATGAAAATTAATTTCAGTTTTCTTTTCTGATAAAATAAAGCAGCACTCAAAATACAACTACTTCCTCAACAATCCAGCTTCATAATAAATATTTTTGAATGAAATTACTTTTTATTCACTTGTATGAACAATTCTGGCTGGGTCAGCATTTATTGCCCATCCCTAGTTGCCCTTGAGAAGGTAGTGGTCAGCTGCCTTCTTGAACCAGTGCAGACCACCTGCTGTGAGTTGACCCACAATGCCACTAGGGAGGGAATTCCAGGATTTTGACCCATAGATACTGAAGGAATGACGAAATGTTAATAAGTCAGGATGGTGAGTGGCTTGGAGGGGTATTTACATGTGGTGGTGTTGGCATGTATCTGCTGTCCTTGTCCTTCTAGATGGAAGTGGTTGTGGCTGTCTAAGGACCTTTGTTGAATTTCTGTAGTGCACATAATAGATAGTCCACACTGCTGCTACTGAGCATCGGTGATAGAGGGAATGGATATTTGTTGATGCAGTGCCAATCAAGCAGGTTGCTTTGTCCTGTTGATATCAAGTTCTTGAGTGTTGTTGGAGCTGCAGTTACTCAGTGGGGGACACATGGGGAATATTCCATCACACTCCTGACTTCTGCCTTGTTGATGGTGATGGATTGCAAGACTTGGGGAGTCAGTAGGTGAGTTATGCACCGCAGTATTTTTAGCCTGTGACCTGCTGCTGTTGATGGCCCACAGCGCCTCATGGCTGCCCAATCTTGAGTTTTTTGATCTGTTCAGAGTCTGTCCCATTTATCACACTGTTAATGCTACCCCACACTAGGGAAGGTATTCTCAATGTGAAGACAGGACTTTGGTTCCATAAGGACTGTGCAAGGCTCACTCTTACAGATACTGTCATGGACAGATCCATCTGTGGTAGACAGATTGGTAAGGATGAGGTCAAGTATGTTTTTCCCACTTGTTGGTTCCCTCACCATCTGTGTCAGATCCAATCTAGTAGTTCTGTTATTTAGGACCTGATCAGCTTGATTAGTAATGCTGTCTATCTGTCTAAAAGTCATAAAGAGAGATCTTCACTGATGATTTCACAATGTTCAGCACTATTTGAGACTGCTGAGATACTGAAACAGGGGAAAGTGAGGACTGCAGATGCTGGAGATCAGAGCTGAAAATGTGTTGCTGGAAAAGCGCAGCAGGCCAGGCAGCATCCAAGGAGCAGGAGAATCGACATTTCGGGCATGAGCCCTTCTTCCCCTCGAAAATTTTAACCTACTGCGAATCCTCTTGTAAGGATGCCTTCCTTGAAGAAGCTCTTCCTCCAGAAGGGCTCATGCCCGAAATGTCGATTCTCCTGCTCTCTGGATGCTGCCTGGCCTGCTGCGCTTTTCCAGAGATACTGAAACAGTCCATGTCTAAATGTAGCAAGATTTCTAGACTGGGACTGATAGTAACATTCATGCCACCTAAGCAATGACCAAATCTCTTCCTCCAGAAAGGCTCATGCCCGAAATGTCAATTCTCCTGCTCCTTGGATGCTACCTGGCCTGCTGCGCTTTTCCAGAGATACTGAAACAGTCCATGTCTAAATGTAGCAAGATTTCTAGACTGGGACTGATAGTAACATTCATGCCACCTAAGCAATGACCAAATCTAACCATTGCCTTTTGACTTTCAATAGCATAATCATTATCGAATCTCCCGATATTAACAACTGGGGGTTTATCATAGATCAGGAACTAAAGGGACCAGCCTTGTAGCTACAAGAGCAGGTTAGAGCATTAGGAATTCTGCAGTGTGAAACTCAGTTCTCATCTCACTAGACCCTGTCCAAGAGAAAAGATAGGAGTGTAATGGAAATCTGTCCAGTTTACAAGATGAGAGTATTTTACCTGATGTGGCAACGCTTATGTTGTGAGTTGTGAATGATGGCAAACTTCGATGAAATTACTCAATTTTGATCTTATGATGGACAGAAGGTCACTGAATAAATAGTGGAAGTTGGTTGGAGTTAGCCCATTACCCTGAGGACTTTGAAGCTCAGGAGGACATTACCAAACAGTGCCCCACCTGTGCAGGCACTAAACTAGTCAGTAGGTAGCATGTGCAACACTCTCTGAGGCACTGGGAGAAGAATGAGAAGTTGAAGAGAAGTGAGAAAACGCTTCAATGCCATGAGCTGCTTCTCCATTTTCCCTCTCGAAGTCCACCAGCATTTCCCTAATCGCCAAGAACTGGGGAGTATGCCGCTGCACTTTGGTGAAGCAGTAAATGCCAAGGCGCAATTTAAATTCCATTTAAAGTGGTGGCTGAGTACACCATCCAATGGTCAGGACAAAAGAGTACTTGGTTGCCTCTGGGTGTGCTGTATGATGCAGGTGATCCCTCTTTCCATGGAGGTGGACATCAGCACAAAGGCCTGATAAACAATGGCACTCATCCTAAAGATAGACACCTTCACTCTCTCTCCAACAATGCACTCTGACTCTGCAAAGACTGGTAGAACCTCACACATTTTCTACTGCTGCTGCAGACTGCTCTCTTGGTGAATTGTCCAGGGCTTACTATTGGCAAGCAGAGCTGCATTTTCCAAGAGGAATCTTGTCAATCTCCCACACTGGCCCCAGCTAATATCATATGTGCTTTTGTTATCTCTATTGCAGACACCAACTCACCCTGACACCTTTCTCACCCATCACCCAACAGTGAAGTTGTGTGACAGTTCTCCCCCATAATCATCAGCCCTCTCAGAGGATTCCTTGGCCTCTTCCTATTACAACAAGAGAGAATCTAACCATTGCTTCTTGACCTCCAATGGCATTACCATCACTGAATCTCCACTATCAACATCCTGGGTGTTATTGTTGAACAGAAACTGAACCGGACTTACTATAAAAAGATTGAGGCTGCAGGACAGGTCAGAGGCTAGGAATACTGCAGATTCCCCAAACATTCACTATCTACAAGGCACAAGTCATGAGTATGGTGCAGTACAACAACCCCTCTCCTGCTGCTTGCTTGGATGATTGTAGCTTCAACAACAGTCAGAGGTTTGAAAGCATCCAGGCCAAAGCAATCTGCTTGATTGGTATCAGATCCACAAACATCCACTCCTTCCATCATTGATGTTCAGTAGCAGCAGTGTGTACTATCTACAAGAAATTCACCAAAGCTTCTTCGAGAGCACTTTTCAAATCTATGATCACTTCCATTTAGAAGGACAAGGACAGCAGATACATGAGAACACCAGCACCTTCAAGTTCCCCTTCAAGCCACTCACCATCCTGACTTCGAAATATATTGTGGCCATTCCTTCACTGTCACTGGTCCAAATTCCTGGAATTCCCTTCATAATGGCATGTTGTGGATGTACCATCTGCAGGTGCACCACAGCAGTTCATGAAAGCAGCTCACCACAATGTTCTTTTTATTTTATTCATTTCACGGGATGAGGGCATCGCTGGCTAAGCAGCATTTATTGCCCATTCCTAATTGTCCAAAGGACAGTTAAGACTCAACCACATTGCTGTGGGTCTGGAGTCACAAGTCAGCCAGACCAGGTAAGGATCCCTAAAGGATATCAGTGAACCAGATGGTTTTTTTCCAATGATTGGCAATGGATTCATGGTCAACATTAGACTCTTAGTTCCAGATTTTTATGGTCTGCCATGGCAGGATTCGAACCTGGGTCCCGAGAACATTATCTGGGTCAGTCCAGCGATAATACCACTAGGCCACCACTTCCCCCGAGGGCAATTAGGAAAAGCAAAATGTGCTGGCCAGCTAGCAATGTCTACATCCCATGGATGAATGGAAAGAAACATGATGAAAAGATTAAAAGTCAGGGTCGATGTTTTCATTTCACTGGCCAAGGGATGAGTGGTGGCAACCTTCCCCTGTCACCTTCCGTTCTTTATCTTCAAGAATCCTGTGGAACAATTGTAGAATGCAGCCAAGCTGACCTTTACTGAAATAGATATCTTTCCACCAAGCAGGCATAGAATATCATCGTGGTTACACTCTGTGATCGGCATTGATGTCGAGTTACAAGACCGTGGTTAAAACCCATCCCCTCCTGGCAGCAGATCTTTTTCATTAAAATTAAAACCTTTGAAATTCAAAAAATCCAACTGCTATAAGTAAGCACAACTGGAGATACTGCAATGTTTAATTACTGCTTGGCGACAGAACTTTGGAAACTGTTCGCAAATTTTTGGCTCTGAGTCAAAAAAATAAATATTGAAATGACCATTTCCCTTTCTCTATATCTTTTTGATGCTTTAAAGTGTGGCATCTGCACTGTCGTTAAAAGTTTTATATGAGTTGATATCGAAAATAATTTCAAAAAGAACATTAACTTACATTTTAATGGATGAGAGAACTGAAAGTATTACACAATAATGTTATTAGTCAATTAAAGATATGGACCTGAATTTGCTGAAAACTACCAGTGTTCATACATAATCCACAAATTCCAGGAAATTATAGTGAGATACAATATCATGTTGTAAATTAGTGACAGTGTCATGGAGGTCTACAGAATATTTTAAAAACCTTTCAATTCATTGAGTTTGCACTCATCAAAAACAAGCACCTGACTTCTCTAATCCTATTTTCCACTACTTGACTCATGGCCTTGGGTGTCTTGACATCACAAGTACATGGGGTTTCTGCTCCTACTACCCTTACAGGTCGTGAGTTCCTGATTCACACTACCCTCTGGGTGAAACATGTTTCCTTACGCTCTCTCTAAACATCCTTCCCCCTACCTTAAATCGATACAAACCACCCTCCCACCACCCCACCCAGTCATTGATCACCCACGAAAGGGAAAAGTTCCTTCCTGGTTAAAACCAACGAGGTAAAAACAAGGACTGCAGATGCTGGAAACCAGAGTCTAGATTTGAGTGGTGCTGGTAAAGCACAGCAGGTCAGGCAGCATCCGAGGAGCAGGCCTGATGAAGAGCTTTTGCCCGAAACATCGATTTTCCGGCTCCTCGGATGCTGCCTGACCTGCTGTGCTTTTCCAGCACCACTGTAATTTCGACAAAAGTTCCTTTCTGTCTAACCTAACACTGCCCCTCAGAATTTTGCATATCTGAATCATATTATGAGAGACTTCATAAAGCACTAAATATATGTAAGCCTTTGTTTGTAGTGATAAATTGACAAGGCTTCATGTGTTTAAAATTGCTAAGTTAACAACGTCAGCCAAAGTTAAATTGTACATCTGGAGAATATGAAGAAACCATAACATCTGTAAAAGAGAATGCCTGATGCAGTTAGAAACTCATTCTACTTTTAAGCTTATCCAATTTGGAATAGTTTTGGTGCTTTTGTGATTGTGATTAAATGTTATTTATGAGGACTATACGAGGAATTGAAATTGAGCTTTTATCATGAGAAGGCATGTCAACAACCATAAACAACTAACATGATTCACAAGATTTTATGCCAGTTTCCCTAAAGCAAGTACTTAGAAATGTGGGAAAAATCCTCAGAGCCTTGGATCAGTATCAGGCAATGTTTGCTCTGCTTCTCACTCAATTGTCTTACTTGTTGTGACATGTTCCAATGAGTTCTGCAGAAAATTATAGCATACATTTGCCACTCTAGGATTAACAGTCTAAATTGTTGAACAACTGCAATGTCACCGCTGTGGATTATTGGATAATACTTTAGTTTATATAATTGAGCAGCATTCATATTATTAAAAATATCACGTTATATGCTGACCACCAGTGAATGTACTATATACTGTATGCTTGCAATAAAAGTAAAATTGGATGCAATCCTTCATGTTAATAACTTTTCACTCAATTGTATAAGATGAAAAATTAAAAGTAATTTGAGAAGCATTGAATAGTATTTCACTTGCTTACAACGTTAACATTAGATGTCTGACCGAGATAAACTGAGTGTGGTATTTTAATGATATGTTGTAATGAGTGTGTACAGCAGGTATTTGACATAATAACATGTTATATCTGGGTGCTTTTTTGAAAATAATGAGTAAATGAAAACATTAGATAATAACTTCACCTCGCTAACAACATGATTGCATCTCTGTTAAATAATCTCATTTTCAAAACTGTGTCTTGGCTTGCCAATTATTAATGTTCCAATAAAGCATTGTATAAATTATGAATCTGTTCATTTTTCCAGTTAAGGATGGTAGTTATAAATTTCTATTCATTGATTCCTTGTTGGAGCCATAGTGTGCCTTTTATTTTTAAATATATCAGAATGATAGTATCAGGCTGATAATGTAATTAAGGGATATTTGTCAGTTTTATTTAGAAACTATGGACTAAATTTTCCCAAGAAACCTGGCTATCAGTCTTGGGGGAGTTTCATGGAGGATTTCTCTCCATACATTTGAGCAAGAGACCTGGGTTCAATTCTCACCTCAGGCGACTGACTGTGTGGAGTTTGCACATTCTCCCCGTATCTGCATGGGTTTCCTCCGGGTGCTCCGATTTCCTCCCACAGTCCAAAAATGTGCAGGTTAGGTGAAATGGCCGTGCTAAGTTGCCCGTAGTGTTAGGTGAAGGGGTAAATGTAGGGGAATGGGTCTGGGTGGGTTGCGCTTCGGCGGTTCAGTGTGGACTTGTTGGGCCAAAGGGCCTGTTTCCACACTGTAAGTAATCTAATCTAATCTAATCTAAAATGTTTCTCATGTAATTGTCACTGACTCACCTCATTATGTACCTCATCTTACAGCACCATTCTCACATTATCTCATGCTCATCATCAACATCAAATTTACTACCCAGCTTTGCATCAGGACAAACACTGCTGGCCAGGAGGACTAGCTGTTCACAGTAGACATACTGGGAGGGAAATTAAAAAAAAGAAAGCTTCAGAAGACATGTTGGTGGCTGGAGTGACACTTCATTGTAGATAGAAGTTTACATTCATAAATGTATTGGGACTTTAAGTCATTGCCTGTCTGCTAGATGGACACTTTAACTGCAACTACAAGAATGAAGCAACAGAGATTATCCTTCTTCAACACTACTATTCTTTCCCAATATCCATCGTAGCATAAAATCCTGTTGTTATTGAATGTGGAAGCATCAGATGGCCTAAAGTCTTCAGCTGCTAACAGTATTTTTATTAAACAATGGGAAAAGTAGAAAAGAACAACAAAAAAAATGCTGCATTCACTTCTGGGACTAGAGTCATAGAGAACATAAACCCTGGAAACAGACCCTTCGGTCCAAATCGTCTATGCTGACCAGATGTCCTAAATTAGTCAAATCCCATTTTCCAACATTTGGCCCATACCCCTCTAAACTCTTCCTATTCATGTACCCGCCCAAATGCCTTTTAAATGTTGCAATTGTACCAGCCGCCGCCACTTCCTCTGGCAGCTCATTCCATACATGCACCATCTCTGCATGAACAAGTTGCCATTTAGGTCCCTTTTAAATCTTTCCCTTCTCACCTTAGACCTATGTCCTCTAGATCTGTACCCCCCCCAACCTGGAGAAAAGACCTTGACCATTCACCCTGTCCATGCCCCTCATGATTTTATAAACATCTATAAGGTCACCCCTCAGCTTCCAACACTCCAGGGAAAGCAGCCCCAGCCTATTCAGCCTCTCCCAATAGCTCAAACCCTCCAACTCCAGCAATATCCTTGTAAATCTTTTCTGAACCCTTTCAAGTTTCAAAACATTTTTCCTATGGCTGGGAGACCAGAATTGGATGTAGTATTCCAATAGCAGCCTAACCAATGTCCTGTACAGCCACTACATGACCTCCCAACTCCTATACTCAATGCACTAATCAATAAATGCCTTCTTCATTACCCTGTCTATCTACGACTCCTCTTTCATGGAACTATTAACCTGCATCAGGAGTTGCTTGCCTTTGGAGCAACAGCAAATTTATTGGCAATGAACGATGTCTTCAATCAACTCATACCTACTGAAAGTGAAGTCCAATTAAATCTGGTCTGGCATGTAGCACCCAAAGCTAAATGGCTCTATCATGATGAAGGCAATGTCCCTCCTACTCAATGTCATCATCTTCCTCCTTGGAAGATCGCTGCCACTCTTCCAATTCTTCAGACTAGCACACTGTCAGGTATATACTGCAAGGCACACCAGACCCATCTGAACTATTGAAACCTTATCCTCAAGAAACGTGTTGTCTACTGGTGTCATGGTGGTGTTGGTGGAGGAATGGGTTGCATTGTATCAACACTCAGCCTCAGTCAAGGTGTTGCATAACAGAGTCATCAGTCATGGTCACAGAGGGCAGCCCTTGTCTCCTGGTAATCATTCTTGTAAGATATCCAGCACTTGAAATGGAGCAAGAACATGATTTAGGTATCAGGACAGTTTCTAAGATATGGTCCAGTTGATCACAGTTGTCTTGCACATGACTGAATGAGACACTTTTCTATTGATGAAATTAGCCATTTGGCGCTGTCAATGAAGCTTGTATACAATGGATCTTGTTCTGACATATGCAGCAAAAGACATGTTGCACAAGTAGGGCAGGAGGTTGTAAGTGAAATAACTTTATTGAAACCTTGCCTCCTCCACCTCATCCCCACATCAACCGTGAATGTAGTGTCATACACTTACAGTTTAAAGTGAGAGGAAAGCAGCTCTGTGGACTTTTGCAGCCAGTGAACCCTTGGACTGTCTTTGTGCATTGTGGCCTATAGCTGCCACTTCAAAGATCACTTGTTATTACTTCTGCTTCATAGAGGTTACTGATGATTAATATAGAATACCAATGGTGGGTCAAGATTGCTAGTGGCCAGGATTTGCATTCAACGTAATCAGTCACTGCATGTGGTTAAATTGTATTGTGTAGGAGTCTTGATTAATACAGTTGCCCCTGAAAGGTCCCTGGTATCATTGATGGACTAGCAATCTAGAGATGTAAGTGATGTTCTGGGGGCCTGTGTTTAATTCCCACCATGGATTCAATAAAAATCTGGAATTAAAACTCTCCTGACAACTCTTGTTGACTTTTGTAAAAATCCATCCAGCTCACTAACATCCTTTTAGGAAGGAAAACTGCTGCCCTTATCTGGTCTGGTCTACATGTGACTTTAGATTCGATTAGATTCCCTACAGTGTGGAAATAGGCCCTTCAGCCCAACCAGTCCACACCGACCCTCCGAAGAGAAACTCATTTCCCTCTGACTAATGCACCTAACACTATGGGCAATTTAGAATGGCCAATTAACCTAACCTGCACATCTTTGGTGTGTGGGAGGAAACCGGCGTGCCCAGAGGAAACCCACGCAGACACGGGGAGAATGTGCAAACTCCACACAGATAGTCACCCAAGGTGGGAATTGAACCTGTGTCCCTGGCACTGTGAGGTAGCAGTGCTAACCACTGTGCCACCGTGCCGTCTTTAGAACCACAATAATGTGATTGACTCTTCACTTCTCTTTGTAATAGCCTAGCACGCCATTAAATTGCATCAACTACTAGAAAGGGGAAAAGAAATGAACTGAATTGACAACTTGGCATTGACTCAAAATCCTGGAGCTCCCTCCCTCAGAGCATTGTGGGTCTATCTACATCAAGTAAATTGCAGCTGTTCAAGATGCAGCTCATCACGACCTTCTCAAGGACAACTAAGGATGACTACTAAATGCATGAGTGAATAAGAAGAAAAATTGCCTACAAGTAGGGCCCACTCCCTCAGAGCAAAATAAAATTTATTCTGTCCATTTTCAGTGGTGGCAGCCATTTATCATTTCCATTATGCAAGCTGCTGCTGCATGAATCTCTGAGATGTGTGTGTGGTAGCTTTTTCCAGAAGCAGAAGCCACTTACTGTATCAGGATGCTGGTTGACATGAATGAACCTTCTCAGTGACCGTACGGTGGCAGCCTAATGGAACATTGATGCCAATCGTTGTTATGCACTGTTGCCCCATCATAGGTGGACCTTCAATCATCTTTCCTCATGCAATAACACTTGGCCTAATATGCTTTATCATCTCCCACTCTTATAAATTGTTTCTGCATGCATTCTTGTATGTTGCCTCCAAACCCACATTATATTCTAATGCTAGGCCACTTTGCACAATGGTCAATCATCTGAGTTGGGTGCATCTCAGGGTTTGTAGCACTTTGTGCCTGCTTGGATGATCACAGCACCCCCTGCCTTGTTTCTTTGCATATTGCTACCTCATTCAGAACTTACAGGCTGTTGGACGAGATAAGTTAATAGTGAGGTGTGAACGCATGCAAAAACGGGTCTCACCATTCACTCATGAGAGTGCCATCTTGGCATTAAATTCTTGGGTGGAAAATTGGATTGGTTTCTTGCCATCGAGAATCTCATTTTTCAGATCTTGCCATATTTTCTGAACTGGCTCTCACTGCCCACATTGTTTGGGGCCTGGGAAGATTTCACCCTTTGTTTTTGGTTGATCAGATCAGTTTCACTGCAGTTAATACTTGTTCTCTCAACCAATTTGTTCAAACATGGCAGACTAGACCTAACAGCCCTCCATTCGAAGAGAGGCAGCATGGGATTGTTAGAGATAGATGAATCTTTTCAGACTTCTGTGATCATTCTGGTGCCATTTGCTCAACTTTCTTGCCAAGAATTGTCTCACTGAGCTACTTGCGAGTGGCATATTCCCACAGGCTGCTGCTGGGCCTCAGGATAGCAGCACCTGCTTGATTCTCCTAACCAGTCAACATCTGTAGGAGGCAGGATCATGTTATCCTTTCCAACGTGGGAAGAAATACATGAAGCAGCACATCCTTCAGAATTTAGCTGCTCTTTCAGTATGAACAGACTTCTTTAAAAATGAAATGAGGGAGCATCGAAAAAGACAATGCTGCCACGGTACAGCCAAAGATAGAATCACAGAAACCCTACAGTGTGGAAGCAGGCCATTTGGCCCATCAAGGCCACACCAACTCCCTGAAGGGCATCCCACCCAGACCCACCTCCCAACCCTATATTTCCCATGGCTAATCCACGTAGTCTGCACAGCCCTGGACAATTTAGTATGGCCAACCCACCTAACCTGCACATCTTTGGACCTCGGGAGGAAATGCACACTAACATTGGGTGAATATGCAAACTCCACACAGACAATCATCGAAGAGTGGGATTGAATGCAGGTCCCCACTCAGTGCTAACCACTGAGCCACTTAATTGCATCAATGCACAATTACACCAAGAGGAATCAACATTGGACACTTGGAGTGATGCAATGATGAGGCAAAACATCTCAATTCACGTAATACACTTTAACTGAAGGAACTGATTCATATGGAGAGTGAAAGCTACCAGACCTATCAGAGAAGTTACATGATTTCTGTAATTATCTCAACTGTTCAGGGTGCATGTCATTAGGCTGGAAAAGTTTATGTTAGTGTGCAAGATCTTTCCATTTCACATCGAGAAAAAGTTCCAACGGACTAAGCATTATTATTATATCTCAATGCATTGACTGAAGATAATTGGAATAAACCCAAAGATAGAGAGCACAAATCTAATCTTACCTTACTAACAAAACAGGAAGATGGGAGATTAAAATGGTTTGAGTTACTTATCTGTCAGAAAACCATCTGTCTGTAACTTTTTGGCCAAGGGATACCACAGTTTGAGCAATAAGCTTTTCTATGCTTTGCTCTTTTAGAAACATAATACTTGAGAAGTTATATTTCAGCAAAGTTGGAAGGACCAACTGACACAAAGAAAATGTGTTGGTAAGAAGTTGCTTTGGAATACAGGCTTGTAACGTCAGTTCACATATAAGATTCTGTAGCAGAAACCCTGTTTATGGTAGGATAGATCTCACAGCAGACATTATAACAGAAAATTGGCTTTGATTTATGATTCTGTTTCAAACAATGCATTTACTCCAATGTCTGGGAAGGTGTGCTCAGGCCAACAAAAGCAAATCTGCTGAGCTGGTCTCTCTTAGCAAGCTGACTGTCACCTCCAGCTACTAGAAAAAGTTTGCTTTAACATTAATAGAAATGCATAGCAAGTGAAACAGCTCCTGGAGGTAGAACAACTGCATTATGCCCGAAGAACTGAAAAGTAACAGTTAATAATTTTGTTCAAATTGCCTTTTGAAATACCCATGGAAACCATAGTTGCAAAACTTGAGTCAATATTGCCCATATGATATTTATAGCAAAGGAACTGTATTATTTAAGTAGGGATGTTTTGCTACAGTCATATAGAGTATTGATGAGACTATATCTGGAGTACTGAGTACAGTTTTGGTCTCTTTATTTAAGAAAGGATGCAAATGCATTGGAGCAGTTAGTGAAGGTTCACTTGATAGACACCTGGAATGGGGAATTATCTTATGCGCTGGAGGACAGATTTGTGGATTGCCATGAGAGCACCCCCATGTCCCTTTGGATGCATGCCCACAGTTACGATGATGGCGTCAGTCTGAATTTCCAGTGCGGCCCGCAGCTGCTGGGTATCTTCACTTTGTGCTGCAATGGAAGCTGAGACCAGAAAAGATGCATCCTAACTGTGTCTATAAGTGCTCACATGATGTTAGTCGCCACTGCCACACTGGAATGGATGCTTTCTAGGGTTGGGCTGCACAAAGCCCAGCACTAAGTTGATATTTATCACAGGCTTTCTGGTTATCTTTCCAATCAGCCAAGCATTTCACTGTTTATGTCCATCAATCTCTGTCTGTAATCCACCCACTGATGTCCTCATCTGGGCAGCAGACCCCATGTGTGACTTTGCCCTCTGGGATGCTGCCACCAGTGCTATGTTATCCCTTGCACTGGGGTGTGAAGTATTGACTGATGTGTGAAGGCTGGGGACTTAGTAGATTATGGGCTTTGAATATGCATTCACTGACTTTAACCATTTGTGTGGATAATTAAACTCTTTGTGGCACATGGTCCAGTTGCTCAGGACTACATTGACCATGACAGCACTTGGCTCACCACCATCATATTTGTCTGGCAAGACTCAAGACTCTTGCATTAAGGGAAATCCCTTACCTCCTCTCCATCTCCAGCACCAAAACCTTCAAGACAGCATTTGAGAAACTTGGAGCGAGATTTCTGTCCAAAAGTCCCATCTCTTTCAATTCAAGTACTTATCCCCAGCCACTCCCTGTACCTACTCCAAATGGAATGCATCATCCCTTCAAAAGGTATGTGTTAACTTTGGTTTTAGGTGTTGTTAGGCTGGGCCTAATTTGGGCACCCAACCAGGGTAAGGAGTTGATGAAATGTTCATTTAATGTTGGACTCAAAATGCAAGCACGTCAATAAACAAATGATAATATGTTTACATATTTCCTGCATCAGAAGTGACAGAAGTAACCATCCTATCAACATCCTGTGGTTACAACTGACCACACACTGAACTGTAATAGTCATATCAGTACTATGGCCACAAGAGCACGTTCAATAATCAACTCACCTCCTGACTCACCTAAGACTGTTCTACCATTTACAAGGCACAAATCAGGAGTGTGATGGAATACTCTGCACTTGGCTGGATGAATGCAGCTCCAAGCACACTTCAGAAGCTTAACACCATCAGGATGATGAAACTTGCCTGCCAGGTACCACATCTATAAACATTCAGACTCTCCACAACAACACACAATAGCAGCAGTGTGCACCGTCCACAAGATGCACTGCAAGAACACACCAAAAATCCTTAAACCACACCTTCCAAACCCACCAGTATCACTTTGAAGGAGAAGAGCAGCTGATACATGGGAACACCACTACCTACAAATTCCTCTCCAAGTCACACACAAGCCTGACATGGAAATTTATTGCTGTTACTTCATTGTTGTGAAGTCACAATCCTGAAAATACCTCCATAATGACACCATGGGATTTCTGCAACATATGGATTGCAACGATTCAGGAAGGCAATTCATCACCACCTTCACACATCCTGGCCCATCCAATGATACCCACATCCCTGAAAGAACAAAGAAAGAACATGCATCCTGATCCCCGGACCAATTTTTGGGGCTATTTTTGTCATCCATCTCTGGAAATACAGTAGAGGTGCCGCTTGTGCTTGTAAATAGAATTTCACTTTGATATTCAGCTAAGGTATATTCATTGACCCAGAACATTGATGAAGAATATCTTGGCGCATCTCTTTTAATGGTGTACTAAATCTCCTGAGTCACTTGCAGGGTCTAATTCATGAAACTGCGGCCCGCACAGTGAATTAAATATATTACTGTTAGCTCAGTTTAGGATTGACAGAAAATCACAAAGAAATATGTGTGAATTTAAATGATTATCATACATAGGATCCAATACCAGTCACTCAGATTGCTGCTGCACTATGTCATTGAACTATTTTGTTTGGTATTAGTGACACACTAAAACACTGTCATCACTGGATGCATACAAAGTGTTCAATTTGTACTCTTACATGGAGTTCCAGACTAACCACCCTATTCAGGCAAGGCATAGATGCAGGTGAGTCACTTTCTCATACAAAGGCAGGAAAATCTAGGAAGTAATTCAACCAAGGTCGTTCTCATCAGCATTTGGTTACAGAGTAGCATTGACAGAAATATAGAAGCATATTTGATAACTATCCTTTTGATTATGGAAATGAATATGATATAATGGAGTGAGGATGAAAAGATGAATGAAAGGAAAAGGAGAAAAATATTTGAATGACGGAAGCAGCCTGCAATAAAGCTCTTGAATTATTGCCAGAGAAAACTGATCCAAGCATAGCAAGAGACTCCACTTCCTGGTGACAGAAATTGAATGCGAGTAAACTTAACTGGCTTACTGCGGCTTCTACAAGCCCAAGAAAAATAAACTTGATATAAAACTGGGTGGTATTCCAGTTCCAGTGAGCAGCATGTACTGACAGACAATGTGACAGAAGAAGCACTGTTTGAATAAATCAATCCTATTGAGCCCATTAAAAAATAAAGAAAGATTCATTGAATTTTTGCTGAATCATGTGCAAATGCTTATGCTCAATAATGAGCAACGATCGAAGGTTCATTTAATTTGTGTTCTGCGCACAAGACATCAGAAAGAAACAATTGTTTTTGGAGAAGCAACAGTCCAAAGCTTCTTGCCTATCCCTGCGCTGCAGAGCACTTTTCTTATGAAGTGCTATAGAGTAGTTAAGGAGGTTGTATTTCTGGAAATTCCCCTTGTTTTTAAACTTCTGCAAGGCATGTCATGAGGTGCAGAGGCTGACCCCTGTCACTGCCACAGAATGCAGCTCTCACTTTTCACCGTCAGTAAGGCCCAGGTCCCAGGCTTAGCAGCAATGCCTCTCATTAATCCAGCCTGCATATCCATCCTTCACTTCACAACTGCCCAAATGAGGCACTCAATCCCACATCACAGGACAAAGCAATAAAACACTTGATAATGATGTAGACCACTGACAATTTGCCACAGGCGTGTTTAATGCTGATTTATTACAAATGTGTGCTGTCACATGAATTTATTTCTAATTCCCTTAGAATAACTTTGCTATTGCTTTTAAAACAGAAGCTGGGCATTTTCTAGAATTGATTTAATGCCACATTGGGCACATTTTCACTTTCTCACATGCTTAACAGCATGAGTGCAAGAGTCCACGGTGACCTAGCTGGTGATGATAAAAGGGTTACAATGGTTGTGCTCTATTTGGCAATCAAATGCCTACATTCTGCTATTACTGTGAAAAAAAGACTTTAGGCTGCATCTTACATTTTTATTTGCTTAGTCAGGTTGCATGTTGGATTTTGGAGACCCTATGAGTTTGCCATGAGACCCTATGAGTTCTCTCACCATGTCTTACCAAACTCACCACATTAATCACCTGTCATAGCTGTACGATGTCTTCCACAAGTGATTCCAATCCCATCTTTTTGGCCGATTGTCTCATGTTTTTTGCCATATAGCCCACATCAATCCAACCCCTAGGATTCTACCTTTCAATAAAGAGAAAACTTGCGCTGTTTCTGGTAAGGCGTGATTGTTTAAAGTTTGAAGGAATGCAAACTTTTCATGAATAAAGACATTTGTTTGCTTTATAGATGAAAATCAGAGAAGTTGACGTTTCCTCCTGTTTCAACCCGGTGAGGTTGACCACAAAAAGAAACAATTCAGCAACTTTTATCTGTTTAAATATTGTGACTGCAAAAGACACACACAGGCGGAATTTCTTGTAACTTTTTAAAGGAAAAGAGAATTTTTTCATTTATATAACTGATTGGACTGTGAATCTAGGAGGAATGGTTAGTAAGTTTGCAAATGACATCAAAATTGGTGGTGTAGTGGATAGTGAAGAAGGTCATCTCAGAGTACAGCAGCACCTTGATGAGATGGACTGATGAGCCGAAGAATGGCAGATTAAGTTTAATCTAGATAAATGTGAGGCGCTACATTTTGGAAAGGCAAATCAGGGGCAGGACTTTTACACTTAATGGTAGGGTCCTGGGAAGCATTGCCAAGCATTGGGGTGCAGGTTCATAGTTCCTTGAAAGTGGAGTCACAGGTAAATAGAGTAGCGAAGAAGGCGTTTGGTACACTTGCCTTAATTGGTCAGTACATTGAATATAGGAGTTGGGATGTCATGCTGCGTTTGTACATGATATTGTTAAGGCCACTTTTGGAATACTACGTTCAATTCTGGTCTTCCTCCTACAGGAAAGATGTTGTGAAACTTGAAAAGTATAGAAAAGATTTACAAGGATGTTGCCAGGGTTGGAGGATCTGAGCTAAAGGAAGAGGCTGAATGGACTGGTCTATTTTCCCTGGAGTCTCAGAGGCTGAGCAGTGACCTTATAGAGGTTTATAAAATCATAAAGGGCATGGATTGGGTAAATAGACAAGAGTAGTGGAGTTCAAAACTTGAGCTCATAGGTTTAAGTTGAGAGGGGAACGACTTAAAAGGGATCTAAGGGACAACGTTTTCACACAGAGGGTGGTGCATGTAGGGAATGAGCTGCCAATGAAGTGGTGGAGGCTGGTACAATTACAATATTTAAAAGGCATCTGGATGGGTACATGAATAGGAAGAGAAAGGTTGGCGAATGGGGCCAGATTAATTTAGGATATCTAGTTGGCACAGACGAGATGGACCAAAGGATCTGTTTTCCTGTTGTACAATGCTGTGACTCTTGAACCATTTTTATCGTAGTTAACCCTTGGTTACTGGAACACTGGTTCAAGGTCAGTCAGAGTGTTGGTGGGAGCAGAGTGGAACAGAGCTAATCGAGGCGGAGCTCTGCAGGGGTAGTCAGGGTTTAAAAGGTTACATAGGATTAGAAACTGAGTGAGCAGTGCCTAGAGAGAGAAGCAGTGTAAAGTCCTTATTTTTGTATTGTTTTAGCAATAGAGAACAAGAGTGAGAAATCTGATTTTAGTGAGTAGTGTGTAAGGTTGTGTAATCGGTTCCTAGTTTATTGTCTGTAGTTGGCAAGCTTCACAATGTCAGGAGAACTCAGTCCTGTATGTGTGTCCTGTCCTCCTCCTGCAGTGTGTGGAGAATCAAGGACACTTAAGAATGAGTAGGCACAGGATATTCTGAAGAGGAAGGATGAGCAGCCAAAGGTCACAGTCCTTATTGATACAAATGGCATAGGCATTGAGATGAGGTCCTGCAATGGGAATTTAGGGCGCTGGGTAGGAAATTGAGAGAAGTAGGAACCTCTAGGGTTGTAATCTCGGGACTCCTCCCTGTGCCACATGCCAGTGAGGCGAGGAACGGGAAGATACTACAGTTAAAAGCATGACCAAAGAGCTGGTGTCGGAAGGAGGGATTCAGATATCCAAATCATTGGAATCTCTTCCAGGCAGGAGGGATCAGTCCAAGTTTATCATGTGATTGTTTGAAACTAAAAGGTCATAAAGTTAAATAACATTATGATTCTATTTACTGTTTACAAAATAGAAGCACTTGGGAAAGCAGTATCCAGCAAGAATTTTAAAGACAGATAAGGGTGGAGCTTAATTATTTTAATTGTTAAGTAAACAGACTAGGAAAATCTCAATGGATCTATCATGCCATTGCCAAGAACAAGCCTCTTGAGTGAGCACTGGGTGTTTTTCAGAAGCTATAGGAAGTTGCTGGAGACATTTGCAAGGATGCAGTGGTATTACACTGAGTCAGTAAGAATCAGACTTTGGAATTGAAAGCAGCATTTCCTATATCTCTCAGTGAAGTAATTTGAAAGAAAACTTGATAATCTTTTAAAAATCAGGACTTCAAGCTGTTTTTCAGCTGATTTCGGAATCTAGTCTGAAACTTAGAATGATCAGATCCCGTCAATGGGAATTCAAAGCAGTTGTGAGAAACCAATCTGTTTTTGTCACCTGACTTTGCCCTTTGACCTATACTGGTGCTTTTCTTCCCCACATATTAGAACATAGAATATTACAGGTCCTTCGGCCCTCAATGTTGCACTGACCTGTGGAACCAATCTGAAGCCTATCTATCTTACACTATATCATTTTCATCGACATGTTTATCCAATGACCATTTAAATGCCTTTAAAGTTGGTGGGCCTACTACTGTTGCAGGCAGGCTGTTCCACACTCCTACTACTCTCTGAGTAAAGAAACTACCTCTAATAACTGTCCTCTATCTATCACCGTTCAATTTCAAGCTATGTTTCTGGCTAGTCATCACCATCCATAGAAAAATTCTCTCACTGTCCACTCTATCTAACCTCTGATTATCATATATCTCACAATTAAGTCACCTAGGAGAAAGTGAGGACTGCAGATGCTGGAAATCAGAGTTGAGAGTGTGTTGCTGGGAAACCACAGCCGGTCAAGCAGCATCTGAGGAGCAGGAGAATCGACGTTTCGGGTATAAGCCCTTCATCAGGTTTGAGGCTTGTGGGCTGGGGCTGAGAGATAAATAGGAGGGGGTTGGGGTTGGGGTTGGGGAGAAGGTAGCTGAGAAAGCTATAGGTGAATGAAGGTGAGGGAGAAGGTGATAGGTCAAATGGGGAAATGATGGACAGATCTGGTGCCAATTTGGAGGCTTGGGACTGGGATAACGTGGGGGGAGGGGAAATGTGTTGAAATTCACATTTACCCCGTGCGGTTGTAGGGTCCCAAGGCAGAATATGAGGCATTCCTCCTCCAGGCGTCAGGTAGTAATGTTTTGGCAGTGGAGGAGGCCCAGGACCTGAATGTCCTTGATGGAGTGGGAGGGGAAGTTGAAGTGTTCAGCCACGGGGTGGTGGGGTTTGTGGGTGCGGGCTTCCCAGAGATGTTCTCTGAAATGATCCGCAAGTAGGCATCCTGACTTCCCAATGCAGAGGAGACCACACCAGGTGCAATGGATGCAGTAGATGACATTGGTAGAGGTGCAGGTAAATTTCTGACGGATGTGAAAGGATCCCTTGGGGCCTTGGACAGAAGTGAAGGGAGTGGTGTGGGCTTTGCACTTCCTGCGGTGACAGTGTCAGGAGTGGGGTGTGGGCTAGTGGGGGTTGTGAACCTGACGAGGGAGTCATGGAGGGAATAGTCTCTCTGGAACACTGATAAGGGTGGGGAGGGAAATATATATTTGGTGGTGGGGTCCCTTTGTAGGTGGCAGAAGTGGCGAAGGATGATGCAACATATGCAGAGCTTGGTGAGGTAGAAGGTGATGACTGATGGGTTTCTGCCCTTGTTGCATTGGGTGGGGGGGGGGGCGCGGGTAGCATTCAAGGGCAATGGTACGTGAAGTGGAGGAGATGTGCTGGAGGATATCATCTACCACATGGGAAAGGAAGTTGCGATCATAGAAAAAGGAGACCATCTCGGAATTTCTGAGGTGGAATTGGTGGCCTCCAGCACATCTCCTCCACTTCATGCACCACCGACTTTGAACCCACCTCTCCCAACGCTACAAGGACAGAACTCCCGGTCCTCATCTTCCACCCCACTAACCCCCGCCTACATCGCACCATCCTCTGCACTTTCGCCACCTCCAACTGGAGCCACCACTTAAGATATGTTTCCCTCCCTACCCCTATCAGCCATCCCCTATGGACAAGCCCTACGCATACACAATATCTGTTCAGATGAGGAGGAACGTGACAGACACCTGGAAGTACTCAGGGATGCCCTCATTAGAATGGGGTACGATGCTCAACTCATTGACCGCCAGTTCCGACGTGCCACAGCGCGGAACTGTAATGACCTCCTCAGGAGATAGACACGAGCTGCAAACAACAGGGTACCCCTCGTTGTCCAGTACTTCCCAGGAGCTGAAAAACTACACCATGTTCTTCGCGGCCTGTAACACATTATCAATGAGGATGAGCACCTCACCAAGACCTTCTCCACACCTCCATTTCTCGCATTTAAACAACCACCAAACCTCAAACAAATCATTTGTTTGTAGCAAACTGCCCAGCTTTCAGGACAATACCATACAACCTTATCACAGTAGACACTACAAGACGTGGCAGAATGTCAACACGGATACCACTATTACGTGTGGGGACACCTCTCACCATGTACGTAGCAGGTACTCATGTGACTTGGCCAACATTATCAATCTCATATGCTGCAGGCAAGGATGCCCTGAAGCATGGTACATTGGCGAGACCAAACAGAGGCTATGGCAACAGATGAATGGGCACCACACAACAATCAACAGACAGGAATGTTCCCTCCCAGTCAGAGAACAGTTCAGCGGTCTGGGACATTCGACCTCAGACCTTTGGGTGACCATTCTCCAAGGCAGACTTCGGGACAGGCAGCAGTGAAAAGTGGCCAAGCAGAGGCTGATAGCCAAGTTCAGTACCCATGGGGATGGCCTCAATCAGGACCTTGGGTTCATGTCACACTACAGGTGACCCCATTACAATATGCACACACACAAACAGACGGACACACAGACAGACACACACACGCATACACGCTCAGACTCTCTCTCATACACTCACATGTACACTCCCATACACACACCCTCTCACAGACTTAAACCCCTTTATGCTCACACACACATACACACGCCCTCTCACAGATACTCGTAACTCCCCAACCCCTACCCCCACACACACCCTCATGCATACATGCACACATATGTTTGTGGGATGAATTTGTACTTGCAGAATTACATTTTACTTTACTCAAAAACTGCATGAATCCATGTAAGATTCTGTAAATCCTTTTTTTAGATTAGAATCAGTCTGACCATTGTGGCACAGACAGTCTCACAGGGAGTTAACACCTTTAATACCTTATCTGGGCTGACATGACCCCAATTGTTAAAGTGCACTTGAGAATGTAACTTTTTAAAAAAAGTTTTGTCATTTACATATGAAAGAACTGAAACCAACATGGTCATTCTAAAAGATGAGAGACTTAACAAACAATCCGGGTTTTTTTCAATATATAATTTCAAATACCTCATACTGCAAACTTTTGCTATAAATTCTGTGTCTTACAATCTTATTCTCCACAACCACCTAATGAAGGAATAGTGCTATGAAAGCGAGTGCTTCCAATTAAACCTGTTGGACTATAACCTGGTGTTTTGTGATTTTTAACTTTGTACACACCAGTTCAAATCAATGTAAATCAATAATCAAATGTCTCCAAATCATCAGGGAGGCAGGACGCCTTCTTGCAGATCATTTCAGAGAACATCTCTGGGACACCTGCACCCACCAACTCCACCGCCCCATGGCTGAACACTTCAATTCCCCCTCCCAGTCAGACAAGGACATGCAAGTCCTGGGCCTCCTCCACCGCCAAACTATTACCACCCAAACCTTGAGGAAGAACACCTCATATTCCGTCTTGGGACCCTGCAACCACACAGGATAAATGTGGATTTCATTAGATTCCTCATTTCCCCTGACCCCACATTATCCCAGTCACAAGTCTCCAAATTGGCACCAGTCTCCAGATCCGTCCATCACTCCCCCTCTGACCTTTCACCTTCTCCCTCACCTTCATCCACTATTGCTACCTTCACCCCAACCCCAACCCCTCACATTTATGTATCTGTTGTGTTCTGTTCGCCGAGCTGGGAATTTGTGCTGCAGGAGGCTTTCACAGGAGGCTCCCAAGCACTGAGGATGTCACCTAGACAGGGGGCGAAACGTCTACAACACAAATTCCCAGCTCGACAAACAGAACCACAACAACGAGCACCCGAGCTACAAATCTTCTCACAAACTTTGAACACCTACGGGCGAGAGATGCTAAGACAAGCCAGGAAATGGGAATCCTGTGCCAACTGCCTAAGCGCCACATACGAATTTATCTCTTAGCTCTGGCCCACAAGCCTCATTCCTAATGAAGGGCTTATGCCCGAAACATCCATTCTCTTGCTCCTTGGATGCTGCCTGACCTGCTGTGCTTTCCTAGCAACACACTCTTGACTCAATTAAGTCACCTCTCAATCTTCTTCTCTCTAATGAAAACAGCCTCAAGTCCCTCAACCTTTCTTCATAAGGCCTTCCCTCCATACCAGGCAACATCCTAGTAAATCTCCTCTGCATTCTTTCCAATGCTTCCACATCCTTCCACTAATGCGGTGACAAGAACAGTGTGCAATACTCCAAGTGCAGCCACACCAGAGTTTTGTGCAGTTACAACATGACTCCCTGTCTCCGAAACCCAATCCCTCTACCAATGAAAGCCAACACACCATATGCTTTCTTAACAACTCTATCAACTTGTGTGGCAACTTTCAGGAATCTATGTATATGGATACCAAGATCTCTCTGCTCATGTGCACTACCAAGAATCTTACCATTAGCCCAGTACTCTTTATTCCTGTTGCTCCTTCCAAAGTGAATCATCTTACACTTTTCCACATTAAATTCCATTTGACACCTCTCAGCCCAGCTTTGCAGCGTATTTAAGTCCCTCTGTATCCTGCAACATCCTTCAGCATTACCCACAACTCTGCCGAATTAGTGTCATCTGGAAATTTATTAACCCATCCGTCTATGCCCTCATCCAGGTCATTTATAGCGGTACACCACTAGTAACTAAACTCCAGGATGAAGGAGACATTTGAACAAGGAGACATTTGCTATCCTCCAGTCTTCTGGCACTATTCCCATAGACAATAATGACATAAATATCAAAGCCAAAGGCTCTGCAATCTCCTCCCAGGCTTCCCAGAGAATTCTAGGACAAATCCCATCCAGCCCAGGGGATTAATCTATTTTCACACTTTCCAGCTTTGCTAGCACCTCCTCCTTGTTAACCTCAATCCCATCTAGTTCAGTCGCCTGTATCTCAGTATTCTCCCTGTGACAACATTGTCTTTTTCCAGTGTGAATACTAACAAAAAATATTCATTTAGCACTTTCCCTATCTCCTTGGACTCCACGCACAACTTCCCACTGCTATCCTTGATTGACCATAGTCTTTCTCAAGTCATTTTTTATTTCTGATATACCTATAAAAAGCTTTAGGGTTTTCCTTGCTCCTATCTGCCATTGACATCTCATGTCCCTCCTGGATCTTCTTGGCTCTCTCTTTAAGTCTTTCCTGGCTAACTTGTAACTCTCAAGTGCCCTAACTGAGCCTTCAAATCTCATCCTAACATAAGCCTTCTTCTTTCTCTTGACAAGAGATTCAATTTTTTTAGTAAACTACAGCTCCCACACTTGACCACTTCCTCCCTGCCTGACATGTACATACTTATCAAGGACACACAGTAGCTGTGTGCCCATCCCCTGCAATTTCCTTTCCCATCCTATGCATCCTAAATCGCGCCTAATCGTATCATAATTTCCTTTCCCCCAGCTATAACTCTTGCCCTGTGGAAAATATCTATTCCTTTCCATCGCTAAAGTAAAAGTTACCGAATTGTGGTCACATCGCCAGAGTGCTCACCTACCTCCAAATCTAACACCTGGCTGGGTTCATTATCCAGTAACAAATCCAATTTGGCCTTGCCTCTTGTTGGCCTGTCTACATGCTGTGTCAGGAAGCCCTCCTGCACACCTTGGACAAAAACCTACCCACCTAAAGTACTCAAACTATAGTACTTCCAGTCAATATTTGGAAAGTTGAAGTCCCTCATAACAACCACCTTGTTACTCTCGCTCTTACCCAAAATCATCTTTGCTATCCTTTCCTATACATCTCTAGAACTATTCAGAGGCATGTAGAAAACTCCCAACAGGGTGACCTCCCCTTTCCTGGTTCTAACCTCAGCCCATACTACCTCAGTAGACAAGTCCTCAAACATTCTTTCTGCTTCTGTAATACTGTCTTTGACTAACAATACCACACCTCCCCTTCTTTTACCATCTTCTCTGTTCTTACTGAAATATCTAAATCCTGGAACCTGCTCTATCCATGTCTCCAAAATGGCCACAACATCAAAGTCGCGGTATCAACCCATGCTGCATATTCACCCACCTTATTCCGGATGCCTAGTTATTTCTCCTACCAATAAAGGTTCTGCAGATTCATGTAGGTCTTTGTCCTGTCCATGTATGAATGTGCGTGTGTTGGCGATTAACGGAAAATATAGATAACTTAAATAGCAGTTTAGTTGCCAATTATTTGAAGAGTAAGTTTGTCTTTTTAATTTTTTGAAAAATGTGGGGAAAGTCACTGTGTTCTAGTTAACAGTAATCAAGAGAAACAAATTGATGATTTTTGGTGATTGAATAAGACATTTACACTATTCATGTGTCTCTTGGAACATGGGTCCTGACTTTGAGTGCACTCCTCCCAAAGCTTTCATCAAAAATAATAAGAAGCTTATTATAAGGCTTTCTTGAGTGAAACAACGAGCGAGTTTAATATCTGCTAACACTGTGAAGAATAATAAAGATGCAATATTAAGCATAAACACACACAGGTACAATGTCAAAGTAATAGTATCCAGTACAAAGTCAAGATGGAATGAATATACGGCTTAGAGTGCTTTGATTTCTCATAGTGTTAGTGGACGGTAATTTGATGTTTGCCTTCTGTAGATGTCTGATTTGCATCCCGCGCCTAACTCTCATTGAACAAAACATCAACCTGATTGAACTGGGTTTAAAACTTGGTTCTGTTCATTTAATCCCTCAAAAGGTTTTCATCTCACTGGGATCTCCATAAGTGGTGTCTGTAGGAGGTATGAGAGTCTAGATTAGAGTGGTGCTGGAAAAGCACAGCAGGTCAGGCAGCATCCGAGGAGCATTTTCCTGCTCCTCAGATGCTGCCTGACCTGCTGTGCTTTTCCAGCACCACTCTAATCTAGACTCTGGTTTCCAGCATCTGCAGTCCTTGTTTTTACCTCTGTAGGAGGTATCCTCCCTGAACATTACAATTTGTTTCATGAATGAGCTTTCCTCTAACTTGAATGATTGGCCCTGAAGAACTATAGCCATCATGTTCCCGACCTCTACCTCTGTGCTGTCATCTTTCCTCACTTTTGTGACTTCTTTGATGGCCATTGGTCTAATTGTGGCCCCTTTAACTCCTTTGGATTCTATCCTGAGCTTTCTGACATTGCTTAAGTGCTGCTTAATTCAACTGACCATGCTTGAGTCACTCCAACCCTCACAGCCTCAAAGCCCCTGTAAAGTTTCTGAATATTTCTCAATTCCTAGCTTCTCTTCTGCTCACTATTGGCTTTCTCCCGTCTTTCAAGGCTCTCTGACCTACCTTTTACATTTTGAGGGGGATATTTTGTTGCTAGCAAAGTTGTTCCCCAAGAAGATATTTATCCCAGACAATGGCAAGCTTGGGACTACCCTGCTTTACTATACCCATAACAGAGCTGAAAATGTGTTGCTGGAAAAGCGCAGCAGGTCAGGCAGCATCCAGGGAACAGGAGAATCGACGTTTCGGGCATAAGCCCTTCTTCAGGAACCCATAACAGATTCACTTTCCCAGTCAGCGTTAACCAGTGGCACCTCTTTCACATGAGCCCTTTTGTCACGACACAGGATTTTAAATTGCATTATGGTAGAACGTCTCTCATTTTCCTACTAAACGTTTATGAGAACCTGGCATGTTGGAGACTGATAATTTCTCTCTCTTACCATGTAAATCAGTCAGTTGTCACTACTCCTTCAAACACAAACCCCTGATAACTATCCTGGTCAACAGTTTTTTTAGATTAGATTACTTAGATTACTTACAGTGTGGAAACAGGCCCTTCGGCCCAACAAGTCCACACTGCCCCGTCGAAGCGCAACCCACCCATACATTTACCCCTTACCTAACACTACGGGCAATTTAGCATGGCCAATTCACCTTACCTGCACATCTTTGGACTGTAGGAGGAAACCAGAGCACCCGGAGGAAACCCACACAGACACGGGGAGAATGTGCAAACTCCACACAGTCAGTCGCCTGAGGCGGGAACTGAACCCGGGTTTCTGGCGCTGTGAGGCAGTAACCACTGTGCCACCGTGCCGCCCAATTAAGCCTGAGCAGACAATGCCCAACTTTAATACTGTAGATACTGGTCTTGAAGCCCACAGCCCTCTTCTGGGATGGCTTTCCGTTTTATCTCCAGCTTGCCTGAGGAACCATTGTCTCTCCTTTACTTGTCTCTGTTCTGTGAATACTTCCAGACCCCAGTCTCACTGAATTTAGAGATCAATGTGTTAACTCACAGCTATCAGACAGAATGGCCAACTCTCTGAACCCTGCTACCCTCTGCTCGTTGACACAAGTCCTGTTGGAAAGGATGTGAAATCTTTGAACTCCTTGGGGAGAATTACCTCACAAAGATTTTTGTAGGTGACCTCAATTTTAAGTACCTGATGGTTAAAAGTGATCTGCTATTCAACTAGAGGCATGTCTAGTCAGGTTGTTTTCTAAGGGGATAGAATTATGTTTCTGTTAATTACTAGTAGACTTAAAAGAGTCTCTTTTTAAACTCATAATTAGTACCACCCTCTTCAAGCAAAAAAAGGAAGAAACTCTATGGGCTTTTTCTGTCAATTAACTTGCTAATGTCATTGTTGAAAAGGCTTCTTTAATTGCTGTGTGAACCATTTGAAAGAAATAAAGATGTCCAGTCAATAACTAATACAAAAGATAGTTATCCTTGTTGGATGACGATCACCTGATTCCAGGATGTTGGCAAAAGCTTATTCGTCAAGATAGGGTCCCAAGTCCTTCATATGTCCTTCCCAGTTGGCATCACCTCACAAACGTGAAGGAAGTTAGGATTGGAGACAAAGAGATAGCACATGGGAATAGAACACACCAGTTCCTGCAAATTCCCTTCTATGTCGCACACCACCCTGACTCAGAACTATGTCAGCATTGCCTTGTCATAGCTGGGTCCAAATTCTGGAACCATGTAACTAATAGCACTGTGAGAGTAACTTCACCACATGGATTACAGTAGTTCCAGGGG
This sequence comes from Chiloscyllium plagiosum, assembly GCF_004010195.1. NCBI lineage: Eukaryota > Metazoa > Chordata > Chondrichthyes > Orectolobiformes > Hemiscylliidae > Chiloscyllium > Chiloscyllium plagiosum. The sequence continues at coordinate 66,958,887 of NC_057721.1, read as the reverse complement.
GTGACTTAACACCATCTCCTTAAGGTCAGTTAGGGAATGGATAACAAATGCAGAGTTTGTCAGCAACAACCACATTTCTAAATGATTTATTTTTAAAGAAACGAGGTTGTTTCTACTTAGACCGACCACCAAGCATGCAAATATTGTTTATCATGTTAAAATCAGGATTACAATGATCAAACTAAACCTAATCTTATCAAATACATAAATGACATACTATTCTACTGTGAGAAAGAAAACATTCTTTTCATTCTTCTCAACCTATCTCAACGTCTGGCTCAGTTGACAATACGTTTCTCCTCACTGGGTTCTATTGCAATAGACAATAGACAATAGGTGCAGGAGTAGGCCATTCTGCCCTTCGAGCCTGCACCACCATTCAATATGATCATGGCTGATCATCAGTATCCTGTTCCTGCCTTATCTCCATAACCCTTGATTCCACTATCCTTGAGAGCTCTACCCAACTCTTTCTTAAATGAACCCAGAGACTGGGCCT